>NC_092271.1:8862500-8875115 GCF_036320965.1 Panulirus ornatus | reverse complement strand
TTTGAAAGAAAGAAAAGAAGAAATATATATATATATATATATATATATATATATATATATATATATATATATATATATATATATATATATATATATATATACATATATACATATATATATATATATATATTATCCCTGGGGATAGGGGATTAAGAACACTTCCCACGTATTCCCTGCGTATCGTAGAAGGCGACTAAAAGGGGAGGGAGCGGGGGGCTGGAAATCCTCCCCCTCTCGTTTTTTTTTTTTTTCCAAAAGAAGGAACATAGGGGGCCAGGTGAGGATATTCCAAAAAAGGCCCAGTCCTCTGTTCTTAAAGCTACCTCGCTAACGCGGGAAATGGCGAATAGTTTAAAAGAAAAGAAAAAAGAAGATATATATATATATATATATATATATATATATATATATATATATATATATATATATATATATATATATATATATATATATATATATATATATATATTATTTAATGTATGTATGACTCATGGTGAGGTGCCTGAGGATTGGCGGAATGCGTGCATAGTGCCATTGTACAAAGGCAAAGGGGATAAGAGTGAGTGCTCAAATTACAGAGGGATAAGTTTGTTGAGTATTCCTGGCAAATTATATGGGAGGGTATTGATTGAGAGGGTGAAGGCATGTACAGAGCATCAGATTGGGGAAGAGCAGTGTGGTTTCAGAAGTGATAGAGGATGTGTGGATCAGGTGTTTGCTTTGAAGAATGTATGTGAGAAATACTTAGAAAAGCAAATGGATTTGTATGTAGCATTTATGGATCTGGAGAAGGCATATGATAGAGTTGATAGAGATGCTCTGTGGAAGGTATTAAGAATATATGGTGTGGGAGGCAAGTTGTTAGAAGCAGTGAAAAGTTTTTATCGAGGATGTAAGGTATGTGTACGTGTAGGAAGAGAGGAAAGTGATTGGTTCTCAGTGAACGTAGGTTTGCGGCAGGGGTGTGTGATGTCTCCATGGTTGTTTAATTTGTTTATGGATGGGGTTGTTAGGGAGGTGAATGCAAGAGTTTTGGAAAGAGGGGCAAGTATGGAGTCTGTTGGGGATGAGAGAGCTTGGGAAGTGAGTCAGGTGTTGTTCGCTGATGATACAGCGCTGGTGGCTGATTCATATGAGAAACTGCAGAAGCTGGTGACTGAGTTTGGTAAAGTGTGTGAAAGAAGAAAGTTAAGAGTAAATGTGAATAAGAGCAAGGTTATTAGGTACAGTAGGGTTGAGGGTCAATTCAACTGGGAGGTGAGTTTGAATGGAGAAAAACTGGAGGAAGTGAAGTGTTTTAGATATCTGGGAGTGGATCTGGCAGCGGATGGAACCATGGAAGCGGAAGTGGATCATAGGGTGGGGGAGGGGGCGAAAATTCTGGGAGCCTTGAAGAATGTGTGGAAGTCGAGAACATTATCTCGGAAAGCAAAAATGGGTATGTTTGAAGGAATAGTGGTTCCAACAATGTGGTATGTTTGCGAGGCGTGGACTATGGATAGAGTTGTGCGCAGGAGGATGGATGTGCTGGAAATGAGATGTTTGAGGACAATGTGTGGTGTGAGGTGGTTTGATCGAGTAAGTAACGTAGGGGTAAGAGAGATGTGTGGAAATAAAAAGAGCGTGGTTGAGAGAGCAGAAGAGGGTGTTTTGAAATGGTTTGGTCACATGGAGAGAATGAGTGAGGAAAGGTTGACCAAGAGGATATATGTGTCGGAGGTGGAGGGAACGAGGAGAAGAGGGAGACCAAATTGGAGGTGGAAAGATGGAGTGAAAAAGATTTTGTGTGATCGGGGCCTGAACATGCAGGAGGGTGAAAGGAGGGCAAAGAATAGAATGAATTGGAGCCATATGGTATACCGGGGTTGACGTGCTGTCAGTGGATTGAATCAAGGCATGTGTATGAGGGTGGGTTGGGCCATTTCTTTCGTCTGTTTCCTTGCGCTACCTCGCAAACGCGGGAGACAGCGACAAAGCAAAAAAAAAAAAAGAATATATATATATGTATATATATATATATATATATATATATATATATATATATATATATATATATATATATATATATATATATATATATATATATATATATATATATATATATATATATGTTTGAAGGAATAGTGGTTCCAACAATGTTGTATGGTTGCGAGGCGTGGGCTATGGATAGAGTTATGCGCGGGAGGGTAGATGTGCTGGAAATGAGATGTTTGAGGACAATGTGTGGTGTGAGGTGGTTTGATCGAGTAAGTAATGTAAGGATAAGAGAGAAGTGTGGAAATAAGAAGAGCGTGGTTGAGAGAGCAGAGGAGGGTGTTCTGAAATGGTTTGGGCACATGGAGAGAATGAGTGTGGAAAGATTGACCAAGAGGATATATGTGTCGGAGGTGGAGGGAACGAGGAGAAGAGGGAGACCAAATTGGAGGGGGAAAGATGGAGTGAAAAAGATTTTGAGTGATCGGGGCCTGAACATGCAGGAGGGTGAAAGGCGGGCAAGAAATAGAGTGAATTGGACCGATGTGGTATACCGGGGTTGACGTGCTGTCAGTTGATTGAATCAGGGCATGTGAAGCGTCTGGGGTAAATCATGAAAAGTTGTGTGAGGCCTGGATGTGGAAAGGGAGCTGTGGTTTCGGGCATTATTGCATGACAGCTAGAGACTGAGTGTGAACGAATGGGGCCTTTGTTATCTTTTCATAGCGCTACCTCGCACACATGAGGGGGGAGGGGGATGGTATTCCATGTGTGGCGAGGTGGCGATGGGAATGAATAAAGGGAGACAGTGTGAATTGTGTGCATGGGTATATAGGTATGTGTCTTCGTGTGTATATTTATGTGTACATTGAGATGTATAGGTATGTATATTTGCGTGTGTGGACGTGTATATATATATATATGTGTATGGGGGTTGGTTGGGCCATTTCTTTCGTCTGTTTCCTTGCGCTACCTCGCAAACGCGGGAGACAGCGACAAAGCAAAATAAATAAATGAATATGAATAATATATATATATATATATATATATATATATATATATATATATATATCTATCTATATATATATATATATATATATATATATATATATATATATATATATATATATATATATATATATATATATATATATATATATATATATATATATATATATATATATATATATATATATATATATATATGTATATGGGAACCTCAGTGAAGGGGGCTAATGGGGAGATGATAACAAGTAGTGGTGATGTGAGAAGGAGATGGAGTGAGTATTTTGAAGGTTTGATGAATGCGTTTGATGATTGAGTGGCAGATATAGGGTGTTTTGGTCGAGGTGGTACGCAAAGTGAGAGGGTTAGGGAAAATGATTTGGTAAATAGAGAAGAGGTGGTAAAAGCTTTATGGAAGATGAAAGCCTACAAGGCAGCAGGTTTGCATGGTATTTCAGTGGAATTTATTAAAAATGGTTGTAACTGTATTGTTGACTGGTTGGTAAGGATATTTAATGTATGTATGATTCATGATGAGGTGCCTGAGGATTTGCGGAATGCGTGCATAGTGCCATTGTACAAAGGGAAAGGGGATAAGAGTGGGTGCTCAAATTACAGAGGTATAAGTTTGTTTAGTATTCCTGGTAAATTATATGGGAGGGTATTGATTGAGAGGGTGAAGGCATGTACAGAGCATCATAATTGGGGACGAGCGCTGTGGTTTCAGAAGTGGCAGAGGATGTGTGGATCAGGTGTTTGCTTTGAAGAATGTATGTGAGAAATGCTTAGAAAAACAAATGGATTTGTATGAAGCATTTATGGATCTGGAGAAGGCATATGATAGAGTTGATAGAGATGCTCTGTGGAAGGTTTTAAGAATATATGGTGTGGGAGGCAAGTTGTTAGAAGCAGTGAAAAGTTTTTATCGAGGATGTAAGGCATATGTACGTGTAGGAAGAAAGGAAAGTGATTGGTTCTCTGTGAATGTAGGTTTGCGGCAGGGGTGTGTGATGTCTCCATGGTTGTTTAATTTGTTTATGGATGGGGTTGTTAGGGAGGTGAATGCAAGAGTTTTGGAAAGAGGGGCAAGTATGAAGTCTCTTGTGGATGAGAGAGCTTGTGAAGTGAGTCAGTTGTTGTTCGCTGATGATACAGCGCTAGTGGCTAATTCATGTGAGAAACTGCAGAAGCTGAGTTTGGTAAAGTGTGTGAAAGAAGAAAGTTGAGAGTAAATGTGAATAAGAGCAAGCTTGTTAGGTACAGAAGGGTTAAGGGTCAAGTCAATTGCGAGTTAAGTTTGAATGGAGAAAAACTGGAGGAAGTAAAGTGTTTTAGATATCTGGGAGTGGATCTGGCAGCGGATGGAACCATGGAAGCGGAAGTGAATCATAGGGTGGGGGAGGGGGCGAAAATTCTGGGAGCCTTGAAGAATGTTTGGAAGTCGAGAACATTATCTCGGAAAGCAAAAATGGGTATGTTTGAAAGAATAGTGGTTCCAACAATGTTGTATGGTTGCGAGGCGCGGGCTATGGATAGAGTTGTGCGCAGGAGGGTGGATGTGATGGAAATGAGATGTTTGAGGACAATATGTGGTGTGAGGTTGTTTGATCGAGTAAGTAATGTAAGGGTAAGAGAGATGTGTGGAAATAAAAAGAGTGTGGTTGAGAGAGCAGAAGAGGGTGTTTTGAAATGGTTTGGTCACATAGAGAGAATGAGTGAGGAAAGATTGAGCAAGAGGATATATGTGTCAGAGGTGGAGGGAACGAGGAGAAGTGGGAGACCAAATTGGAGGTGGAAAGATGGAGTGAAAAAAATTTTGAGTGATCGGGGCCTGAACATGCAGGAGGGTGAAAGGGGTGCAAGGAATAGAGTGAACTGGAACGATGTGGTATACCGGGGTCGACGTGCTGTAAATGGATTGAACCAGTGCATGTGAAGCGTCTGGGGTAAACCATGGAAAGTTGTGTGGGGCCTGGATATGGAAAGGGAGCTGTGTTTTCGGTGCATTATTACATGACAGCTAGAGACTGAGTGTGAAAGAATGGGGCCTTTGGTTTCTTTTCTTAGCGCTACCTCGCACACATGAGGGGGGAGGGGGTAGTTATTCCATGTGTGGCGAGAATAAAGGCAGACAGAATGAATTATGTACATGTGTCTATATGTATATGTCTCAGTGTATATATATGTATACACTGAGATGTATAGGTATGTATATTTGCGTGTGTGGACGTGTATGTATATACATGTGTATGTGGGTGGGTTGGCCATTTTTTCGTCTGTTTCCTTGCGCTCCCTCGCTAACGCGGTAGACAGCGACAAAGGAAAATAAAAAGATAAATGATATGTATATATATATATATATATATATATATATATATATATATATATATATATATATATATATATATATATATATATATATATATATATATATATATATATATATATATATATATATATATATATATATATATATATATATATATATATATATATATATATATATATATATATATATATATATATATGTATATATATATATATATATATATATATATATATATATATATATATATATATATATATATAAATATATATATATATATATATATATATATATATATATATATATATATATATATATATATATATATATATATATATATATATATATATATATATATATATATATATATATATATATATATATATATATATATATATATATATATACACACACACACAAGCATTTGCATATATACACATCTACTTAATTTATACTTACTGCCCTTATTCATTTCCGTCGCCACTCCGCCACACACGAAATGACAACCTCCTCTCCCAGCATGTGCGCGAGGTAGCGCTAGGAAAAGACAACAGAGGCCCCATTCGTTCACACTCAGTCTCTAGCTGTCACGTATAATGCATCGAAACCAAAGCTCCCTTTTCACAT
Source organism: Panulirus ornatus (assembly GCF_036320965.1). Lineage (NCBI taxonomy): Eukaryota > Metazoa > Arthropoda > Malacostraca > Decapoda > Palinuridae > Panulirus > Panulirus ornatus. Next base: position 8,869,183 of record NC_092271.1, on the reverse strand, counting down.
CCAGACCCCAGAGAACTTTCCATGATTTACCTCAGACGCTTCATATGCCCTGGTTCAATCCAGTGACAGCACGTCGATCCCGGTATACCACATCGTTCCAATTCACTCTATTCCTTGCACGCCTTTCACCCTCCTACATGTTCAGGCCCCGATCATTCAGAATCTCTTTCACTCCATCTTTCCACCTTCAATTTGATATCCCACTTCTCGTTACCTCCACATCTGACACATATATCCTCTTTGTCAGTCTTTCCTCACTCATTCTCTTCATGTGATCAAACCATTTCAAAACACCCTCTTCTGCTCTCTCAACCACACTCTTTTTTATTACAAGACATCTCTCTTACCCTTTCAATACTTACTCGATCAAACCACTTCACGCCACACATTGTCCTCAAATATCTCATTTCCAGCAAAACCACCCTTCTCCGCACAACTCTATCTATAGCCCACGCCTCGCAACCATATAACATTGTTGGAACCACTATTCCTTCAAACATACCCATTTTTGCTTTCGAAGATAATGTTCTCGACTTCCATACATTTTTCAATGCTTCCAGTACTTTCCCCCCTCCCCCACCCTATGATTCACTTCCGCTTCCATGGTTCCATAAGCTGCCAAATCCACTCCCAGATATCTAAAACACTTCACTTCCTTCAGTTTTTCTCCATTCAAACTTACCTCCCAGTTGACTTGCCCCTCAACCCTACTCTACCTTATAACCTTACTCTTATTCTCATTTACAGTCAGCTTTCTTCTTCACACACTTTACCAAACTCAGTCACCAGCTTCTGTAGTTTCTCACACAAATCAGCCACCAGCGCTGTATCATCAGCAAACAACATCTGACTCACTTCCTAAGCTCTCTCATCCACAACAGACTGCATATTTGCCAAACTTTCCAAAACTCTTGCATTCACCTCCCGAACAACCCCATCCATAAACAAGTTAAACAACCATGGAGATATCACACACCCCTGCCACAAAGCAACATTCACTGAAAACCAATCACTTTCCTCTCTTCCTCCTCGTACACATGCCTTACATCCTCGATAAAAACGTTTCAGTGATTATAACAACTTGCCTCCCACACCATATATTCTTCAAATATTCCACAGAGCATCTCTATGAACTCCATCATATGACTTCTCCAGATCAATAAAATGCTACATACAACTCCATTTGCTTTTCTAAGTATTTCTCACATACATTCCTCAACTCAAGCGCCTGATCCACACTGCTCTTCCCCAATCTGATGTTCTGTACATGCCTTCACCCTCTCAGTCAATACCCCCCCCCCCATATAATTTCCCAAGAATACTCAACAAACATAAACCTCTGTAATTTGAACACTCACCTTCATCCCCTTTACCTTTGTACAATGGCATTATGCATGCATTCCGCCAATCCTCAGTCATTTCACCATGAGCCATACCTACATTGAATATCCTTACCAACAAGTCAACAACACAGTCACCTACGTTTGTAATAGTGTATATATATATATACATATATATATATATATATATATATATATATATATATATATATATATATATATATATATATATATATATATATATATATATATATATATATATATATATATATATATATATATTCTTTCAAAACTATTCGCCATTTCCTGTGGGGCAGGGTAGTGACAGGAATGGATGAAGGCAAGCAAGTATGAATATTCATACACCTCGCTGATGTTGGAAGCGGCAATTAAGTAAAATGAATAATAGAATACCTCGCAAACGCAGGAGACAGCGACAAAGTATAAAAAAAAAAAAAAAATATATATATATATATATATATGTATATATAATATATATATATATATATATATATATATATATATATATATATATATATATATATATATATATATATATATATATATATATATATATATATATATTTTTTTTTTTTTTTTTTTTTTTTATACTTTGTCGCTGTCTCCCGCGTTTGCGAGGTAGCGCAAGGAAACAGACGAAAGAAATGGCCCAACCCCCCCATCCCCATACCCATGTACATACACACGTCCAGACACGCAAATATACATACCTACACAGCTTTCCATGGTTTACCCCAGACGCTTCACATGCCTTGATTCAATCCACTGACAGCACGTCAACCCCTGTATACCACATGACTCCAATTCACTCTATTTCTTGCCCTCCTTTCACCCTCCTGCATGTTCAGGCCCCGATCACACAAAATCTTTTTCACTCCATCTTTCCACCTCCAATTTGGTCTCCCTCTTCTCCTCGTTCCCTCCACCTCCGACACATATATCCTCTTGGTCAATCTCTCCTCACTCATTCTCTCCATGTGCCCAAACCATTTCAAAACACCCTCTTCTGCTCTCTCGACCACGCTCTTTTTATTTCCACACATCTCTCTTACCCTTACGTTACTTACTCGATCAAACCACCTCACACCACACATTGTCCTCAAACATCTCATTTCCAGCACATCCATCCTCCTGCGCACATCTCTATCCATAGCCCACGCCTCGCAACCATACAGCATTGTTGGAACCACTATTCCCTCAAACATACCCATTTTTGATTTCCGAGATAATGTTCTCGACTTCCACACATTTTTCAAGGCTCCCAAAATTTTCGCCCCCTCCCCCACCCTATGATCCACTTCCGCTTCCATGGTTCCATCCGCTGACAGATCCACTCCCAGATATCTAAAACACTTCACTTCCTCCAGTTTTTCTCCATTCAAACTCACCTCCCAATTGACTTGACCCTCACCCCTACTGTACCTAATAACCTTGCTCTTATTCACATTTACTCTCAACTTTCTTCTTCCACACACTTTACCAAACTCAGTCACCAGCTTCTGCAGTTTCTCACATGAATCAGCCACCAGCGCTGTATCATCAGCGAACAACAATTGACTCACTTCCCAAGCTCTCTCATCCCCAACAGACTTCATACTTGCCCCTCTTTCCAGGACTCTTGCATTTACCTCCTTTACAACCCCATCCATAAACAAATTAAACAACCATGGAGACATCACACACCCCTGCCGCAAACCTACATTCACTGAGAACCAATCACTTTCCTCTCTTCCTACACGTACACATGCCTTACATCCTCGATAAAAACTTTTCACTGCTTCTAACAACTTGCCTCCCACACCATATATTCTTAATACCTTCCACAGAGCATCTCTATATATATATATATATATATATATATATATATATATATATATATATATGAGTATATATATTTATATGCCTGTACATTCCTATTCAAGGTTACACCATGAGTGAAAAGTCACCTTTGGCTTGGTTGCATCGTTGGGAGAACGGTCGCCAAAGGACTTTTTGTTCCATTGGAATCATTTCCCTGCTTGCACAACCTTGTGTAGTAGGAACCTTTAAAAGTATCGTGGATAATACCGGTGCTTCCATTGAAATTGGTCCTGGGGTAATTTGACATGTACACGATTACTGATTTATAATTGCCCCACAACCTTTTACTAAGAATGTTGTGATATTACCCAGGACTTGTTCTTGAGATTCCTGCTCCCTAAGATTGTGCTACTAACAAAAGTAGGGAAATGGAGGAATCCTTTGGAAAGAGGTTCTTTGATAGGACTTTACTTTCAGTGATGCAGCTTTGCCGGGGGTGACTTCTCTTGTGTAACCTTGTGGATGGGGTCCGGTAACAAATACATTGATTTTCATGTACTTTCTTTAGAATACCCGTCATTACTTCTTCCTCTTACCACTTCCCTTCTGCACCTTTCACTGATACCCCCTTTTTTCTCATTATCCATATCTTTTAAATTTAAGCACATCTACTTTTTCTGGAAGTTTTCTTATCTTCTTACATTATCACTTATTTACCCAGTGTAATGATCATAAACCTTACTTTTTCATGAGCACCTGATGCATGCCACACAGTTCTGCACATGTAAGCTGTTTCCTGAATACCTTCCATCTTCACAGATACCCCAAGCAGTGATTTCTCGCCTTTGCCCTTTTTCACCCAGTATCTCCAGATATAACTTTTATATTTTTTTAGCTCGCTTTCACCATGTTCTTTCACACATTTTTTTTTTTTTTTTTTCTAAATCCTTGTCAAACTTTCACATTCTCCCCTCCTAGCATTCCTTAACATGCCTATCAAGCAGTACATTATTCAATAACCCCCATGCCCCATTAACCCTTCTCATCCAGGTATACTTGTGTAAATACATTTTTTAAACCGGGTATTCCCAGTTGCCATTCTTTCAGCACAGCCCACAAGCAGATTGCCCATTTCATTTACTTAAGGCATTCCATGCCCCTTATTAGTAATAAAACGCTAGTGCCTTTAAATTGCCCATGGCTAATACTCGATCCCACTTATAATTGCTAACGTGTAGTCAGCTCCTCCCAAACCATTCTTTTTACCAGGTGCATAAATACCATTAATTTCCCACCTCACAATCCATTCATTTTTACCCACATCAGGCTGGGGCTTTCTTCTTGACAATCCCATACACATCAACATAACTCCTTTCATATTTGATTGTATTGCCTATTGTAACATGGAATTTTATAGGGGAGAAAGAATACTTCCCACGTATTCCCTGCGTGTCGTAGAAGGCGACTAAAAGGGGAGGGAGCGGGGGGCTGGAAATCCTCCCCTCTCATTATTTTTTTTTTTTTTTTTTTTTTTTTTAATTTTCCAAAAGAAGGAACAGAGAAGGGGGCCAGGTGATGATATTCCCTCAAAGGCCCAGTTCTCTGTTCTTAACGCTACCTCGCTAACGCGGGAAATGGCGAATAGTTTAAAAAAAAAAAAAAAAAATACATATATATATATATATATGTATATATATATATATATACATATTTATATATATATATATATATATATATATATATATATATATATATATATATATATATATATATATATATATATATATATATATATATATATATATATGTATATATATATATATATATATCCTGTCTGTTGGAGGTTTGTATGTTCTATGAAGGTGCGCGTTCATATGCACTTTATTCGTATTCATATACCTCCGCGTTGTACAGTTAGGTTCGGTAAAACGCTATGAGCTGGCTATATGCGTCTGTTCGGAAATAACCGGTATAGACCCCGTTGCTCACCATTGTGAGACGAAGGGTATTCGAGTACTTAGTATTTCTAATAGTTGTTTCCTATTATACAGTCCCATAGCCTAGCGGTTAGCATGCCTGCCTCTTACACAGGGGTCCCGGGTTCGATCCCGGCTGTTGGAGGTTTGTATGTTCTATGAAGGTGCGCGTTCATATGCACTTTATTCGTATATATATGTATATATATATATATATATATAAAATATATATATAATCATCTTTCCTTTGATTATTATCCTTTGTCGCTGTCTCCCACGTTAGCGAGGTAGCGCAAGGTAACAGACGAAAAAATTGCCCAATCCTACCACATCCACATGTATATGCATACACGTCCACACACGCGCATACACCTACGTATGTATCTCAACGTATACATATATATACACAAACTGATATATGCATATATACTCATGTACATAATTCATACTGTCTGCCGTTAGTCGTTCCCGTCGCCACCCAGCCACACATGAATTGATAACCTCCTCCCCCCGCATGTGCTTGAGGTAGCGCTAGGAAAAGACAACAAAGACCATATTCTTTCACACTCAGTCTCTAGTTGTCATGTATAATCCACCGAAATCACACTTCCATTTCCACATCCAGGCCCCAAAAGTCTTTCATGGTTTACCCCAGACGCTTCTCATGCCCTGGTTCAATCCATTGACAGCACGTCGACCTTCGTATACCACATCGTTCCAATTCACTCTAATAAATGCACACCTTTCACCCTCCTGCATGTTCAGGCCCCGATTGCTCAAAATCTTTTTCACTCCATCTTTCCACCTCCAATTTGGTCTCCCACTTCTCTTCGTTCCCTCCACCTCTGACACATTTATCCTCTTTGTCGATCTTTCCTCACTCATTCTCTCCATGTGACCAAACCATTTAAAAAACCCTCTTCTGCTCTCTCTACCACACTCTTTTTATTACCACACATCTCTCTTACCCGTTCGTTACATACTCGATCAAAACGCATATTGTCCTCAAACATTTTATTTCCAGCACATCAAATCTCCTCCGCACAACTCTATCTTTATCACAAGCCTCGCAACCATATAACATTGTCGAAATCACTGTTCCTTCAAACATACCCATTTTTGCATTCCAAGATAACGTTCTTGACTTTTACACATTTTTCAATGGTCCCAGAATTTTCGCCTTCTCCCCCACCCTATGACTCACTTCCGCTTCCACGGTTCCATCCGCTGCCAAATCCACTCCCAGATATCTAAAACACTTCACTTCCCCAAGCTTCTCTCTATTCAAACTTACTCTCCAGTTGACTTGTCCCTCAACCCTAATGTACCTAATAACCTTCCTCTTATTCACATTTACTCTCGGTATTTTCTTTCACACACTTGACCAAACTGAGTCACCAGCTTCTGCAGTTTCTCACATCAATCAGCCATCAGCGCTGTATCATCAGCGAACAACAACTGACTCACTTCCCAAGCTCTCTCTTCCACAACAGACTGCATACTTGCCCCTCTTTCAAAAAATCTTGCATTCACCTCCCTAACAACC
>NC_092271.1:8842608-8862400 GCF_036320965.1 Panulirus ornatus | reverse complement strand
GACATTATCTCGGAAAGCAAAAATGGGTATGTTTGAAGGAATAGTGGTTCCAACAATGTTGCATGGTTGCGAGGCGTGGGTTATGGATAGAGTTGTGCGCAGGAGGATGGATGTGATGGAAATGAGATGTTTGAGGACAATGTGTGGTGTGAGGTGGTTTGATCGAGTGAGTAACGTAAGGGTAAGAGAGATGTGTGGAAATCAAAAGAGCGTGGTTGAGAGAGCAGAAGAGGGTGTTTTGAAGTGGTTTGGGCACATGGAGAGGATGAGTGAGGAAAGATTGACCAAGAGGATATATGTGTCGGAGATGGAGGGAACAAGGAGAAGAGGGAGACCAAATTGGATGTGGAAAGATGGAGTGAAAAAGATTTTGTGTGATCGGGGCCTGAACATGCAGGAGGGTGAAAGGAGGGCAAGGAATAGAGTGAATTGGAGCGATGTGGTATACCGGGGCTGACGTGCTGTCAGTGGATTGAATCAAGGCATGTGAAGCGTCTGGGGTAAACCATGGAAAGCTGTGTAGGTATGTATATTTGCGTGTGTGGACGTATGTATATACATGTGTATGGGGGGGGGGTTGGGCCATTTCTTTCGTCTGTTTCCTTGCGCTACCTCGCAAACGCGGGAGACAGCGACAAAGTATAAAAAAAAAAATATATATATATATATATATATATATATATATATATATATATATTTATATATATATATATATATATATATATATATATATATATATATATATATATATATATATATGTAGAGTAAAGGATATCTTACCTTCTAATGCAATTTGGTTTGGTACGTAGATGATGTTCTTTGTGTTTGCCTAACAAATGAAAATTTACAAACATTTCTCCCCTTACTTAACAATTTAGTACCTTCCATCAAATTTACTGTAGAAAATGAAAATAATGGTATGTTACCATTTAAGTATAAGTTTAGCATATATAGAATACATACCAATGTATGCTCACATATTCATTATTACTCATCTCAATATGACAGAGTTATATTATCATTTCAATTCATGTTCCTTAAGGCATTATGTATTTGCTGTCTAGAGTATATTTTGGATGAGTTTGAGAAGATACATTCTTTCGGATCTAAGTTAAAGCACCCTAGATCTTTCACTGATAAATCCCTTAAGTTTGCAAAGAAATCTTTTCATAGAGTTCAACCCAAACCTCACATTGAGACCAAGAATATTTTAGTTCTCCCTTATAATAATAATTTTACTTTACTTCCCATGTTGCTTAACTCCTCTGATGTAAATGTTCCCTTCAGCAGGAAAAATACTATAAAGAATGTCTTATCAGGAACTCACCAGAAAATTTTTCTGTGTGCATCTATAAAGAGCCATGTAGTAATTTTGATTAGTTTTATGTTGGGCAGACTGGTAAGGATCTTTTTGTTAGACGTAGGGAACATAAATATCGTATAAGAACGGGACAAGAATCAATTACCTTGTTCAATCACGTTAAAAACTATGATCATTGTATTGACTGGAGTAATGCCATCTCAGTTATTAACTCAAACTCCAGTAACACGAAAAATATCATTGAATTTTCTATTGTCAAATACACAAAGAACTGTAATCATAAATCAGTGATGGATAACTTTATTATTGATAAAATTTGTAAATAATTCACCTTCTTGTCCACATGATAAGTTTATAATACGCTCGTCGTCTGTCTTGGACAATCGCATGATTACCAAATGGCGTCCTAGCTACGTCTCCTCGTTGTATATCAACTGACATATTTCTCTCTTGTGTCTCCCCTGATGATGTGATTCATACATGAACATGTGCTTGGGAACTTATCGTGTTCCATTTTCCCTGTGGACTCATAGGAATATACTTGATCACGCCCAAAATTTTGAATTTGAAAATGAGATGTTTGAAGTGTGAGGTGGTTTGATCGAGTAAGTAATGAAAGGGTAAGAGAGATGTGTGGTAATAAAAAGAGTGTGGTTGAGAGAGCAGAAGAGGGTGTTTTGAAATGGTTTGGTCACATGGAGAGAATGAATGAGGAAAGATTGACAAAGAGGATATATGTGTAAGGGGTGGAGGGAACGAGAAGTGGGAGACCAAATTGGAGGTGGAAGGATGGAGTGAAAAAGATTTTGAGTGATCGGGGCTTGAACATACAGAAAGGTGAAAGGCGCGCAAGGAATAGAGTGAATTGGAACGATTTGGTATACCGGGGTCAACGTGCTGTCAATGGATTGAACCAGGGCATGTGAAGCGTCTGGGGTAAACCGTGGAAAGTTTTGTGGGGCCTGGATGTGGAAAGGGAGCTGTGGTTTCGGTGGATTACACATGACAGCTAGAGACTGAGTGTGAACCAATGTGACCTTTGTTATCGTTTCCTGGCGGTACCTCGCTACCTCACTCATGCGGGAAATACCGAATAAGTATGAAAGATTTGGCGATATGCAATGAGATGAGTGAAAAGGAGAAAGACTGTAAAAGCAGAGAGTGAGAGAGGATAAGTTACTGGTGCAAACGCAGAGTTTACTTTTTGAAGAATTTGTGCAATGATTTCGTATACATTGATGTACGATAAATTTTGCACAGCTCTGTTACCAATTACTTTACTCAGTACACTTTACGTTGATTTTTCAAAGTTCAGAGCTCAGTCCCTGATAAGCCGTTGCAGGGTTGCAGTTCTGTGGTCATATGTCACTGGGTAATCAAAATGTTTTGTAGATGGTCATTATAGTTGGGAAATGATTAATAGATAATTTACCTTTCTTCCAATGTGAAGAAACTTCGCACACGAGGTTGGGAGAGGCGACGAACCTTCGCTGTGACTCTCACTAGACTGCCGCTGGGATGACAAACAGCCTTTGTGCGGGTAAACTTTGATCACCAGCAGTTTCTGCGTAGTGTTTTTTTTTCATCCTTATTATCATTATCATAGCATTTCCTTAGTCTCTTCAAAGTCGTTCATGATGTAGCTGATTCTTATCTCTTATGTTAGATACTCGTTATATTAGTAATGCCGTGTATTACAAATACATTTATAATGTTTGTTCCAAATCATTTCTTGAGGGTATGAACCGGCAGTTCAGCCATATCACCATGACTGCGTAACGTCGGCCTCAAGGCAAAGATTAGTTAGACAGTGACCTTGAGCCGTGATCCGTGGCACAAGCCTGCTGACATTAATCAATGAAAACTTTCCCTGAGACCTATGTTTGCAACCACATATATGTTATGTTGCAGAAAAAACTATTAGATTATGAGGGTTTCATAAAATTCCAATTCTACGGCTGGAAGAAAGATAACAGAAGGAACATCACTTTTATTATTCTCACGAGGTGAATACGAATAATAATAAATATAAATGCCTGTAACTAAGGAGGTGCATTTGAATCAAAGTTTGATTAAACGTTTGCCCACGAGTTTGTATCCATTATCACGAGTGAAGTCAGAAGAATCAAGTCTTGAGTAACTTGTTAGATCAAGTTTATCAAAACCTTTGATATTTCACTAGTCAACATACATTTTGTCCCATGGAACAAAATGTCAGTTTCTTATGCATTTTTGCATGCTGAATCCAATTATGTTTTCAGAATTTCCCTATCACCCATATTTTTTGTTCCAGTATACTTGCATATCATTACGTACGGTATATATGTACCAGCGCTCTACGGAGCATTTGAAACAAAAACTTTAATAAACAGTTATATTCATTGTCAGTGAAGTGCAAGTGCAGTAGGTTCTTATTGAAAGCACAAACCTAGATAAATGAGTCACCAGGGACCTGCAGAAACACGACTGGAAATGCTGGAACATTCAAACAGTGGCCACTCCTGAGTAGCAGTTCCCTGTTAGCTGACAGATTGTGCTTTTGTATATTCAAGCGTTGTGTTGTTACACCATCCGCCATTATAATGCCGTGAAACTGTGTAAATAGTCCGAGTTCTTTCTGCTACAACTGTTGTGAATTAACATTCATATTTCAATAACATTCTTTCACACCCCTCATTAAAAAATGCTATGAGCATTATTTTGGTTGTAAAGGAGAGTATCTTTGTAGCACCACAGATCAATGCTTCGAGATGAAAAGTTCGATGAAGAGCTAAATGAGGTGAAGGGGGAATCACATCAGAAAACTTCTGCGATGTTGTAAAAGATCTGTTTACTTCATATTAAGATCTGGGATGCAATATGAGTCTAGAAATCTGCTTTTTAATCTCGAACTTAGACTTTTTCTCGGAAAATCTTGGGGGCAGTCAGTGATGAGCGCAGAGAAAGATTTCACCAGGACATTTTGAACATGGAAAAGTGGTACCAAGGAAAGTGGAGTCCCTCTATGTTGGCAGGTTACTGCTGGTCGCTAAGGAAGGATGTTCCTGAAAATCGTACACTTCTACATTTTAGAGGTAAGTTTTAGTGTGATACCAGCCTTAATTTATGAATGATATACAGTTATTGTAAAATCTAATTGCTCTGTCACTTAAAAACCCTGTTTGAGGGGAAAAATTCTAAAAAACAGATTCGAATTCAGCGTAGAAAGTATTATACAGTCCATCTATTTTGATTCGTGGGATAAAAGATTAAGAATTTTCTTTACCAAGTTGTTTGTCGGCTCACATAGGATTTGCTTCTCAATCCTGGAATCAGTTTGGTAACTCGCTTCCATACTCTCTCCAATTCTTTGAGCAGAGTGACCAAAAATGAACATGAACACAATATTCAAGACTGGGACGAACAAATTAACAGTAAAAAGTGAGGACAACTTTCTTAAGCATAAATCCGATGAATCTAAGACTAGAAGTCTATGCACTGCTTGCTTGGCTTTTGTTCAACCGAGATTATTACACCCAAGTATTTTTCCCTCATTTACTTTCTATAGCTCAAAAGAATTCACACTGATGTTGCCTTTTTCAACTTTATTACCAATATATAACACCGCACTTCTAAAATAAGTTACTTCCTCCAATTTCTCTTCATTCAAACTCACACTCCAAATGACCTGTTTCTTTCCACTGCTAAACCTAATAACCTTGCTTTGATTGATTTCTGCCGGTGTCCTCAGCAAGTTTATTGTGGACCCCATGCTCATCTTGTGAGCAGTAACGCAAAAGTATTACAGGGATCACAAAGGGTTGATATTACAGAGGATGTTACAATTCGACATTACATAATTTCATATGGCAAGTTTTACCAACTAGATGCAAAAAGTGGTTACAAAGATAAAATTTCAGGTATCTTGATACTAACAGTAAGGTGCTGTGACATTTCTTGCAGGGTTTGTTTAGATCTATCCCTAGAAGACTATTTTTTTTCACATTCTAAGACATAGTGTTCTAGTTTGTGTCCAAATCTATGACCACAAACCTTACAATTCACATGGTTAACATCTCCAGTTAGACTGATCTTATTACTTTCTCCGTATAGATGTTTTGCTTTACACATTCTACTGTGATCTCAGCTCATTAGTTTATCTGAGTCACTGTGAAGGTGCAGACGCACGATTACTGTTCATGTTTCAATGCAATGCATGATCAGTATCATTATATGAGAAACAAGATCGGTTACAAAACTGATTCCTCTGGCACACCAGTAATCGAAGTACAACCCAATCATTGATGAGAAACTTTATCGAATATTCTTTTTTTCTTTAGATATAAGAGTCATCAACTGCTTAATTTTCATCATATGTGTTGATCATGTCATGAATCAAGCAGATTTGCTAGATATGAACGATATGTGAAAACATGCTGGGAATCTTTAAATAGTGTCCCTCTAAATGGTTAACAGTCTTGTCCCGTTTGATGGTTTCCACAAGTTTAACAACTAATAGGACGATAATTTCTGGCCATTGACTTATCATCTTTGAAGATCGGTGTTATATTATCAAACTTCCATTCCTCTTTGATTTTCTGAAAAGAGCAATGAACATACTGACTTTTTCCTTATCTTTGGAGATAATGTAGCTTCATCTTTTATACCAATACTTTATAAAACGCTTCGCAAAGTGGAACTGGATCCAGGACATGAGTTGCATCTTCTCTTGTAAATACAGATGCAAAAAGAGAAAAATAAAATTTTATGCCATGACTTCTTTCTCTTAAACAAAACCACCATTTCTCGTAATTGATAAAGGAATTGATTGGGTAATGGCACTATCGCTTCTAACAGAGATATAAAACGTTCTAGGCTTGTTTGGCTATTTCCAGCAATATAAGTTTCATACTCACGTTTTTCTTTGATGTATGTGGTTTGGTTTCTCTGAACAAACTTACGAAATCTACTCTGAGTTTAACGTTCTCTCCATTAGTTTGATCTACATGCCTCTTATTTTTTCTCTTTTTTGTCTCTCATCACTGTGGCACTCCGAAGCATCCATCAACGAACCTTTTCTAAATTTCTCATCTACTGTAGATTCGTCATATCCGTCAAAAAACATTAGAAAAACTATTCAAAACCTTATTTCCAGTCACATGAATTTGCATCCAAATCGAGCTAAATTCAGCAATGTGGACCCCAGGGTGAACGGTATATTGTGATGGGTGAAAAGTTTACCTTTGAATAATATTCATATTTTTTCTATATTTGGGGCTCTCGTCACAGACAAAGGCCACATCAATATAGAGAGGATTATGAATGGGAAAAAGGAGAGACAAGGGAAAGACTTTGCGAAGGAGGATGTGAAAAACCATGCCTTGAAAAGTGCCAGGTCATAGTCAATGGGAGAGTTCTAAAGCTTCGAGGTGTAGGGAAAGAAACGGTTATCAAATGTCCCACCCTTGAGCTGCCAAGGGCCACACAGCAATCATTTAACGCAGCAGCTCGCAGAATATAGCGTATTCTAGCTAGTGGTGGGGGGACACAGGCAGCCAGCTCTCGGGAATAAAAACCAAAGTAATACCCACAGAAGACGGAAAGTGAACCAACATTGTGGCTTAAGGTAAGCGGGTCAAGGTTTGAAATTAGTCTGGGAGAGTTTATACCCTGGATCGCTTTCGACTCAATTCTGTCAAGTAAAGATGCAGAGCTAGAACCATCACAGAAATGAGTGTAGCGCTCCTTACTAGGACGGATCAATCCTTTATATAAACTGAGCAAGTACTCAGAAGAAAAGAAATTTCGACATCAAAACAGGACTCTCAGTTTCTTAGTTGTTTCCATAATGTGGGGTTTCCAAGAAAAAATAGATGTTACAGTAATACCAAGTATCTTCAATGTGTCGAGATGGAATTACGGAACCGTCAAAGGAGAGAGGAAAGTTGTGAGGAATTTCCAATAGAGAGATGGGTAAGAACCGGGTCCTGAAGGCATTAAGCTTAACCAGATATCGTTCACCCCACTGAGATATCATCTCCAAGTCTGAGTTTACTGAGGAAGTTGTGTCGAGACGAGATGCAAATCGAGTGAGAGGAGGAGCAGAATTGAATGATGTGGAAGAATCCGGTGTTGAGTCGTCAGCGTATGAGCGAATATGGTTATTTGTGGAAGAGAGGAAATCGTTGAAAAAAAAGGGAAAAAAGTGTACAGGACTGAGGAGAACCTTGAGGGACACCACTTTTCATGGAGAGAAGGGGAGAGGCTGATCCATCAACAGCCACACAGATATTTTGGTCAGAGAGGAAGCTAGATATGATGGAGCAAAGTGAGAGGGAAGCCAAAAGAGGGGAGCAAAGAGATGAGTCAAGAGCAACTATGCAGGATTCCCCAAAATATTTCAAGGATGATAACCAGATATTACTGATATGAAAAAATATCACCAGTGAGATTCAAATTGTTTAAGGATATGGGAGCTGAGGAGGGATGTCAGTAACAGAAGGTGTCAGAAAGAATTCTTAGGGATGAGATTTACCAACGCATGCTTCATAGTAGGAAAGATTCTGTTTTTTTTTTATATAACAGACAGAACAGAGGAGCAAGCACAAGAGCAAGTTCAGTACAGGTGTAATGGAAGCCATCAGGTCCATAAGAATCGATTGTGTACAGAGGGAAGAGCGCTTTACGGACAGACCGAAAAGAGATTACGGATAGGGACATAGGATTAGTAAGAGCGAAGGAATGTTAGAGTTATTCAAGGTGAGTTAGAGGAGAACGTAAACCAAGGAGAGTTGTTTTGTCTACGGGAGTGACAGCTATAGTACCGTCAGAGCGGAACGGTGAAGGAAAGGTGCTCTACCTTTCCTTCAGAAGTTGTTAGTGGATAACGAGAAGCTATCGCACTTCCTTTGAATAAAGGAACGCTTAGCCTTATAGATAACGTACTTGCAATGATTACAGGCAGGGATAAATGCTGAATGGAAGTCAGAGCAAGGAGACTTTTTCCAAGCTCCATATGCCTGATCCCTTTGGGATCATAAGAGGCAACAGTTTCTTAAGTTATTCCAGTCAACTTTGTTGAAATGCCAATAATTACACTTAGAGGGGGGCTGCTGGAGGAGGAGGAGGTGCCATTGAAATTGATACATTTATGAGAGTGTGATAAGAAAAAACAGGTGGGGTGAGATTGTTTAGTCACTGAGGGATGGACTAGAGGTGAAGAATAGATCCAGAATATTAGGAGAGTGGTCACAACGTAAGATATAATTTGCTTTTGATCACTGGGAATGGAGAACGTGATGGCTTTATTCCCTTATGGCAGGAACTCAACTATCCCCTATCACCATGAAGTCCCTCTGAGAAGAGGCTTGCGGGTGAGAGGATGCCACAGTTTCATGGCAGGAGTTTAAGTAGTCGCAGAAAGATATTAGATTTTTTGGTATTAGAAGAGTCATAGATGAAACAGAAGTGTGGTAATTGGGTCTATACCGTGAGTCACAAAACATCAAAGTTATATGCATAACTACCACTGAATTGTCCCGAACTCTTTCGTGTCATTTACAGAGTAGGAGCCCGAAGACACACCTGAGATCCTGCCACAGCATCACCCTCACGAGGGAGCTGTTGGAGAAAGGAATGTCTATGTTAGACACCATAGAGAGATCCACAGAGTGCTTAGTGCCTGACTTGTCTCAGCGAGAGAGCAAGACGAGAATTAGTAACATCACGCAGCAGCAGGCGTGGCTTACCTACGGCGGCCAGTTTTCATTGGTCAGACAAAAGAGAAGCTGTCGTTTTCATATGAAAAAGGGTGTTTTAACGTCTGTACACACATGTTCTTTGGGTTTTGTAATTATGTCACCACATGTTGCTTGAATGTCTTATTGATGTCAACACGTTTTTCAGGTGTTTTATTTGTGTTAAAACTTTTTTTTTCTTCAGTGAGGATAACAACTGCTATCGGAAAAAGGACGTTTTCTATAGGTTATGAGGTCAGTGGGGATGGTCTTTGGCTGTTTAACGATGTCAACACATGCTGTTTGGCTTTTATTGATGTCCACACATGTTTCTTGGACGTTTTATCGGTGTTAGAGCACATGCTCGTTTTTTGGGGTTTTGTTTTCTGGGTTTTGTAATGATGGTAACGGAGAGGGTTTTTTTTTTAGTTATCTTAATGATGTCAACACATATCATTTGGATGTTTTATTGATGTCAGAACGTTTCTCGGTTGTTTAAATGATGTCAGCATAAGTTTCTCGGTTGTTTTATTGATGTTAAAACATATGTTCTGTTTTTGTTGCAATGAGGATAACAAAACTTTAGCTATCGTTTGCATCGGGAAAAGGTTTTAGTATCAGTATGCATATGTTCTTTTTCATTTGTAATGAGGTCACTGGGATGATCTTTGACTTTAAAGATGTCAACACGTGTTTGGTTTTTATTGGTTTTGATGCTTCTTCGATGTTCTGTTTTTGTTGCAATAAAACTTCTTTGGCTGCCTTTTTGATACCAAATAGTATGTTTTAACGTCTGTACGCATATGTTCTTTGAGTTCTGTAATGATATCAAAACATGTTTGGATGTTTTATTGAAGTCAAGACATGTTTCAATGATGTTTTATTGGTTTGTTGCAATGATGATAGCATATTTTCTGTAGCTGTCATTTTCGGAGGAAAAACAGTTTTAGCGTCTGTGCGCACATGTTCTTCGTCATTTATAATGATATCAATGAGGAGGATATTTGACTGTTTCAACGATCTCAACACATTATGTTTGGATGTTTTATTGGTAGCAAAACATTTTTCATGGATCTTTCTGACCTCAAAACACGTTTTGTTTCTGTTCCATTGAGGGTAAGACAACTTCTTTGTCCACGCTTTTAACAGCAAAAACGCAGATGTTCTTTGGTTTTTGTAATGATGTCAATGGGGAGTTTCTTTAGCTGTTACAGTGATGTCAATACATATTGTTTGGATGTTCTAGTGATGCCAACAGATGTTTCTCAGTTCTTTTATTGATGTTTGTAATATATGTTCTGTTTTGTTATAATGAGGATAAAACAGCTTCTTTTACTGCCATTTTTATTGCAAAAAGGTGTTTTAGCCTCTGTACACACATGTTCTTTGGCTTTTGTAATGATGTCAATCTTGAGTTTCCTTATTTGTTTTCATGATGTCAACACATGTTGTTTGGATGGTTCATTGATGCTTCTTCGAAGTTTACAGATGTTTTGTTTGCAATGAGGACAACAAAAATAGCTGTCGTTTTGATCGGAAGAAAGGTTTTAGCATGTAATGAGGTCAGTGGGGATGCTCTTTAGCTGTTCAACGATGTCAACACATTTTGTTTGTTTTTTCTTGATGTCAACACATGTCTTTTGGATATTTGATCGATGTTAGAGCACATGTTCTGGTTTTGTTGAAATGAAGATAATACAACTTCTTTGGCTGTCGTTATGATATGAAAAAGGGTGTTTTACCATCTGTAAGCACATGTTCTTTGGGTTTTTAAAGATGTCAACACATGTTTGGCTGCTATATTGACGTCAACACATGTTTGGTTGCTTTATTGATGTCAACACATTTTTCTTCTAATGTTTATTGATGTAAAAACACGTCGGGTTTTGTTGCAGAGGATAACAGAACTTCTTTAGCTATCATTTTGATCGGAAAAAGAAGGTTCTAGCATCAGTACGCACATGTTCTTTTTCATTCATAATGTGGTCACTGGGGATGGTCTTTGACTGTTTAACGATGTCAACACATGTTCGGTTTTTATTCATGCCAAGCCATGTCTCTTGGAAGTTTTATCAGTTAGAGCAGATGTTGTTTTTGTTGCAATGCGAACAACACAACTTCGGCTGCCTTTTTGATAGCATATGTTCTTTGGGTTTTGTAATTATATCAAGATATCAAGATAATGTAACTATGAAGTTTTATTCATGTAAAAACACATGCTCTGATTTTGTTTCAATGCAGATAACACAACTTCTTTAGCGTCGGTACAGAAATGATCTTTGAATTTTGTAATGATGGTAACGGAGAGTTTCTTTAGCTATTCTAATGATGTCAACACATATTGTTTGGATATTCTACTGATGTCAGCAAATGTTTCTATGTTGTTTAATTGATGTCAGCACATGTTTCGCGGTTGTTTTATTGATTTTAAAACATATGATCTGATTTTGTTGCAATGAGGATAACTTCTTTTTCTGCCGTGTTGATTGCAAAAGGGTGTTTCAGCCTCTGTCCACACATGTTCTTTGTCTTTTGTAATGTTGTCAATCTAGAGTGTCCTTAGCTATCTTAATAATGTCAAAACATGTTGTTTGTATGTTTATTGATGTCAACATGTTTCCTTGATGTTTTATTGATGTATAAACACTTTGGGTTTTCCTGCAATGTTTGGATGATTGATTGATGTCAGCCCGTTTCTCGGTTCTTTTATTGATGTTAAAACATATGTTCTGATTTTGTTGCAATGAGGATAACTTCTTTTATTGCCGTTTTGATTGCAAAAAGAGTGTTTCAGCCTTTGTTGAATGGCTTTTGTAATGTTATCAATCTGGAGTTTCCTTAGCTATTTTAATCATGTCAACACATGTTTGTATGTTTTAATGATATCAACACGTGTTTCTTCGATGTTTATTAATGTAAATGCATGTTGGGTTTTGTTACATCGGTACGCACATGTTCTTCTTCATTTGAATTGAGGTAACTGGGAATGATCTTTGATTGTTTAACGATGTCAACACATGTTGTTTGGTTTGTTTTGATGTTAACACATGTTTCTTCAATGCTTTTTCGATTGAAGAGCGCGTTTCGCTTTTGTTGCATTGAGGACAACAACTTCTTTGGCTGCCTTTTTGATAGCAAAAATTGTATTTGAACGTCTGTACGTACATTTTCTTTGAATTCTGTAACGATATCAACATATGTTTGGATGTTTTATTGATGTAAAAACGCATAATCTGATTTTGCTGGAATATTCTTCATTTATAATATCAATGGGGAGGATGTTTGCCTGTTTTAATGATATTAACACATTTTATTTGGATGTATTTTGTTGGCAAAACTTGTTTCATGGATTTTTATTGACTTCAAAACACGTTTTGTTTCTGTTGTATTGAAGGTAACACAACTTCTTTGTCTACCCTTTTGATAGCAAAAAGCGTGTTTTGATATCTGTATGCAAATGTTCTTCGGGGTTATAGGGAGTTTCCTTAGCTATTATATTGATGTCAACACATACTGTGTGGATGTTCTAGTGATATCAGCACATGTTTATCGCTTCTTTTCTGTTCTGTTACAATGAGGATAACTCAGTTTCTTTTATTGCCATTTTGATTACAAAAAGGTGTTTTAGCCTCTGTATAAACATTTTCTTTGGCTTTTGTAATGATGTCAGTCTTGAGTTTCCTTAGCAGTTTTGATGATGCCAACACATGCTGTTAGGTTTTTATTGATGCTAACACGTTTCTTCAATGTTCTTTCGATTTAGGACCACATGTTCTGTTTTTGTTACAATGAGGATAACACAACTTCTTTAGCTGTCGTTTTTATTGGAAAAAGGAGGTTTTAGCATGGAGGCACATTTGTCTTTCATTTGTAATGAGGTCAGTGGGGATGGTCTTTAGCTGTTTAACGATGTCAACACATTTTATTTGGTTTTTCTTGATGTCAACACATGTCTTGGGTGTTCTACCGATGTTAGAGCACATGTTCTGACTTTGTTGCAATGAAGATAACACATCTATGGCTGTAGTTTTGAAATGAAACAAGGGTGCTTCAACGTCTGTACGCACATGATGTCAACACTTGTTGCTTGAATGCTTTATTGATGTCAACACATGTTGCTTGAATGTTCTATTGATGTCAACATTTTTTCAGATGTTTTATTGGTGTTAGAACATTTTTTCTCTTCAGTGAGGATAACACGACTTCTTTAGCTGTCGTTTTGATCGGAAAAAGGATGTTTTAGCATGAGACACATATGTTCTATTCTATTTGTAATGAGGCCAGTGGGGATGGTCTTTGGCTGTTTAACGATGTCAACACATGTTGGTTGGTTTCATTGATGTCAACACATGTTTTTTTGGATGTTTTATCGATGTTAGAGCACATGCTGTGTTTTTGTTACATTGAGGATGACAACTTCTTGGGCTGCCATTTTGATAGCACAAAGGATATTTTAACGTCTGTACGCAGATTTATTGATGTTAAAGGTTTTGTTTCTCATGAGGATAACACAAAAGCTTTGGCTGCCATTTTGATAACAAAGTAGGTGTTCTGGCTTTCTTGATTATGTTTGAATGATATAAAAGACATGTTTTTTGGATGTTTTATTGAAGTCATGGCGTGTTTCTTTGTTGTTCTGATTTTGTTGCTATAAGGTTACTCTGGGTTTATTTCAATGTCGTTTTGGGAGGAAAATGAGAGTTTTGTCGTCTGCATGATTATATTTTTTGTCTTTTCTAATGATATCAATAGCTGTTTTAACGATATCAACACGTGTTATTTTTGGATGTTGTATTGATGTCAAAGTATGTTTCATGGATTTATTATTGTTAAAACATGTTTTGTTTCTGTTTCACGTATGTTGTTTGGACGTTTTATTGAACTTAAGACATGTTTCTGGTTTTGCTGCAATGAAGATACAACTTCTTTAGCTGTCATTTTGAGATGAAAAAGAGTGTTTTAGATTCTGCACACACACATATTCTCAGTCATTTATAACGATATCAATGAAGTTTTTTTTTATTCATTTATAATTATATCAATGAAGAGGGTTTTTGACATCAATAAAATAGTCAAACAAAATGTTTTGATATCGTTATCAATATATTTTCTTTGGATGTTTTATTGATGTCAAAGCATGTTGCATGGCTTTCTATTAATATCACAATACGTTTTATTTTATATTCCACAACTTCTGTGACTACCTTTTTTTTTTTTTTAGCAGAAAAGGGTGTTTTAACGACTATGAAAATGTTTTTTGGGACTTGCAATTATGTCAATGGGAGTTTCTTTAGCTGATACATATTTCTTGGTTGTATTATTCTGTTTTTATACTGCCGTTTTGATTGTAAAAAAGGCGTTCTTTGCCTTATCAATGATAACAATGGGTAGTTTCATAGCTGTAACACGTTGTTTAATGTAACACATATTGCTTGGATGTTTTATTTATATAAAAATTCGGGTTTTGTTGCAATGAGGACAACACAGCTTCTTTAGCTATCGTTTTCATCGGAAAAAGTATAATTTAGCATCTGTACACACATGATCTTTTTCATTTGTAATGATGCCAATGAGGATGGCTGTTTTAACGATATCAACACATGTTTATTTGATGTCTGATTGATATAAAAAAAACGTGTTTTTTTTTGTTTTTTTTTTTTGCTATGAGGATAACACAATTTCTTTGGCTGCTGTTTTGACAGCAATTAGGGTGTTTTAGCGTCTGTACACAAATGTTCTTTGGGTTTTGTAATGATGGTAACGGAGAGTTTTTTGCTATTCTAATGATGTCAAAACATATTGTTTGGATGATTTATTGATGTCAGCAATTGTTCTCGGTTGTTTTATTGATGTTAAAACATATGTTCTGTTTTTGTTGCAATGAGGATAACATTGCAAAAAGGTTGCTTCAGCCACTGTGTACACATGTTCTTTGGCTTTTGTAATGATGTCAATCTGGAGTTTCCATTTCTGTTTTGATGATGTCAACGTGTTGTTTGATTGCTTTATTGATGTCAGCATGTTGTTTGATTGCTTTATTGATGTCAACACGTTTCTTCGAATGCTTATTCATGTAAAAACACGTCGGTTTTTGTTGCAGAGGATAACAGAACTTCTTTAGCTATCTTTTTGATCGGAAAAAGGTTTTAGCATCGTTACACTCATGTTCTTTTTCATTCATAATGTGGTCACTTGTGATGGCCATTGACTGTTTAACAATGTTAACACATGTTTGGTTTTTATTTATGCCAACTCACGTTTCTGATTTTGTTGGCTGTCGTTTTGATATGAAAATGGGTGTTTTAACGTCAGTATGCGCATGTTCTTTGGGTTTTGGATGTCAACATATGTCGCCTGAATGTTCTGTTGATGTCAACACATGTTTTTCAGGTGTATTGTTGGAATTAAAACATTTTTTTTCTACAACTTCTTTAGCTGTCGTTTTATCGGGAAAAGGAGGTTTTAGCATCGAGGCACATATGTCCTTCATTTGTAATGACATCAGTGGGGATGGTCTTTAGCTGTTTAACGGTCAACACATTTTGCATGTTTTATCGATGTTAGAACACATGTCCAGATTTTGTTGCAATTAAGATAACACAACTTATTTGGCTATCGTTTTTATATGAAAAAGGGTGTTTTAACGTTTGTGCGCACATGATCTTTGGGGTTTGTAATGATATCAACACATGTTGCTTGATGTCAACACATGTTTTTCAGATGTTTTATTGGTGTTAAAACATCTTTTTTCTACAAAGAGGACAAAACAACTTCTTTAGCTGTCATTTTGATCGGGAAAAGGATGTTTTAGCATCGGGACACATATGCTCTTTTTAATTTGTAATGAGGTCAGTAAGGTTGGTTTATGGCTGTTTTAATGATATCAACGCTTGTTTGGATGTTTTATTGATGGAACATGTTCATTAGGTGTTTTATTGATGTTAAAAAATATGTTTTTGTTGTGATGAGGATAACACAACTCCTTTAGCTGTTGTTTTGATAGTAATATGGGTGTTTTAGTGTCGGTACACAAATGTTCTTTGGATTTTGTAATGAAGGTAACGGGGGGTTTCTTTCGCTATTCCAATGATTACAACACGTATTGTTTAGATGATTTATTGATGTTTCTGTTGCAATGAGGATAACTTCTTTTACTTCCGTTTGATTGCAAAAAAGGGTTTTTCTTTGCTTTTTGTATGTCAATCTGGAGTTTCATCACCTATTTTAATGCTGTCAACACGTTTGTATGTTTTATTCATATCAACACATGTTTCTTCGATATTCATTGATGTAAAAACACGTTGGGTTTTATTGAAATGAGAATAACACAACTTCTTTAGCTATCGTTTCCTTCGGAAAAAGGTTTTAGCATCGATCCGCACATGTTCTTTTTCATTTGTTATGAGTTTAGTGAGAATGATATTTGACTGTTCAACGATCTCAACACGTGTTTGGTTTTTATTGATGCTGACACATGTTTCTTCGATGTTTTGGCCTCTCTACACACATTTTTTTTTTGGCTATTGTAATGATGTTCATCTTGAGTTTCCTTAGCTGTTTTGATGATGTCATCACATGATGTTTGGAGTTTTATTGATGTTAACACATGCTTCTTCAATTTTTCATTCCAGTAAAATCAAGTTGTTTCGTTGCAATGAGGACAACAACTTCTTTTACTTGATCGGAAAAAAGGAGGTTTTAACATGAAGGCACATATGTCTTAAATTTATAATGAGGTCAGTGAGGATGGTCTCTAGCTGTTTATTGATGTCAACAATTTTTGTTTTTTTCTTGAGGTCAACACATATCTTTTAAATCTTTTATCGATGCTCTGATTTTGTTGCAATGAAGATACATCTTCTTTGGCTGTTGTTTTAATATGAAAAAGGGTGTTTTAAGGTCCGTACGCACATGTTTTTTTGGTTTTGAATGTCTTATTGATGTCAAAACATGTTTTTCAGATGTTTTATTGGTGTTAAAACATCTTTTTTTTCTACAAAGAGGATAAAACAACTTCTTTAGCTGTCATTTTGATCTTGAAAAGGATGTTTTAGCATTGGGACACATGCTCTTTTTTATTTGTAATGAGGTCAGTGAGGATGATCTTTGGCTGTTTTAGCGATATCAACGTATGTTTTTTGGACGTTCTATTGATCGCACATGTTTATTGGATGTTTTATTGAGGTTAAAAAACGTGTTTTTTCAGATGAGGATAACACAACTTCTTTAGCTGCTGTACACAAATCTTCTTTGAGTTTTGTAATGAAGGTAAAGGGAAGTTTCCGTCGCTATTATAATGATTTAAACACATATTGTTTGGATAATTTATTCATGTCAGCACATATTTCTCGGTTGTTTTATTGATGGTAAAACATATTTTCTGCTTTTGTTGTAATGAGAATAACAACTTCATTTACTTCCGTTTTGATTGCAAAAAGTGTGTTTCAGCCTCTGTGCACATATATTCTTTGGTTTTGTAATGTTGGAGTTTCCTTAGCTATTCTAATGATGTCAGCACATTGTTGTTTGTTTTATTGATGTTTCTTCGATATCTATTGATGTAAAAACACGTTGGGTTTTGTTGCAATGAGGATAACAACGTCTTTAGCTATCGTTTCCATTGGAAAAAGTTTTTAGCATCGGTTTGCAAATTTTCTTTTTCATTTGTTTAACGATGTCAACACGTTTGGTTTTTATTGATGCTAACATGTGGTCTAACATCGATAAAACATCGAAGAAACATTTCTTCGATGTTTTATCGATGTTAGACCACATGTTCCTTTTTTGTTTTAATAACACAACTTCTTTGGCCGACTTTTTGATAGCAAAAAGTATGTCTTTACATCTGTACGCACATGTTGAGTTCTGTAATGATATCAAAACATGATGTTTGGATGTTTTATTGAAGATATGTTTCTTTGATGTTTATTGATGTAAGATCACATACTCTGATTTTGTTAAAATGATGATAACACAATTTTTGGGAGGAAAAACAGTTTTAGCGTCTCGACGCACATATTCTTCGTTGTCTCGACGCACATATTCTTCGTCATTTATACTGATATCAATGGGGAGGATGTTTGGCTGTTTTTAGGATGTTAACACAATTTGTTTGGATGTTTTATTGGTGGCAAGACATGTTTACTAGATGTTTATTGTCTTCAAAAAACATGTTTCGTTTCTATTGTATTGAGGGTAACAACAACAACAAAAGCGCGTTTTAACATCTGTACGCAAATATTCTTTGGTGTTAATGGGGAGTTTCCTTAGCTGTTATAATGATGTCAACACATATCGTTTGGATGTTCTAGTGATGTCAGCAGATGCTTCTCGCTTTTTCATTGATGTTAAAATAAATGTTCTGTTTTGTTGCAATGAGGATAACAGCTTCTATTACTGCCATTTTGATTGCAAAAGGTGTTTCACTCTCTGTATAAAAACTTCCTTTGTAATGATGTCTATCTTGAGTTTCCTTAGCTGTTCTGATGTTATCACATTTTGTTTGGAGTTTTATTGATGTCAACACACGCTTCTTTAATATTTTATTGATGTAAAGACAAGTTGGGTTTTGTTACAATGAGGCTAACACAACTTCTTTAGCCGTCGTTTTGATTGGAATAAGGAGGTTTTAGCATGGGGGCACATATGTCTTTTTCATATGTAATGAGTTCAGTGGAGATGGGCTTTAGCTGTTTAACGATGTCAAAACATTTTGTTTGATTTTTCTTGAAGTCATGTCTTTAGATGTCCTATCGATGTTAAGAGCATATGTTTTGATTTTGTTGCAATGAAGGTATCATATCTTCTTTGGCTGCCATATTGATAGCAAAAAGGATGTTTTAGCATGTTCTTTTGCTTCTGTAATGATGTCAACATTGATGTCCATTTTTTCCAATATTTTATTGATGTTAAAGGTTTTGTTTCTCTCACAATGAGGATAACACAAATTCTTTGGCTGCCGTTTTGATAGCAAAAATGGTGTTCTGGCTATCTTGATTATGTCAATTGGGGGGGGGGGGGTTTCTTTGGCTGATTGAATGATATCAAATATTCAATTGAAGTCATGACATGTTTCTTTGATGTTTTAATGAAGTGAAAACACGTTCTGATTTTGTCGTTATGAGGATAACACATACTCTGGTTTTGTTTCAATTGGTTTTGGAGGAAAATGAGTGTAGTGATGTCAATCTTAAAACACGTTTTGTTTCTACTTCACATATGTTCTTGGAGGTTTTATTGAAGCTAAGACATGTTTCTGGTTTTGCTGCAATGAGGATAGAACTTCTTTAGCTGTCATTCTGAGAGGAAAAATGTGTTTTAAGAGTCTTCACGCACATATTCTTAGTCACTTATAATGATACCAATGAAGAGGGTTTCTATAGTCATTTAAAATGATATCAATGAAGAGTTTTTGACATCAATAAAACATCCAAAAAATGTGTTGATATCGTTAAGATATCAAGACATTTTGTTTGGATGTTTTATTGATGTCAAAGCATGTTTCATGGTTTTTATCAATATTACAACACGTTTTATTTCTTTTGCACAACCTCTGTGACTACTGCTATAATAGTAAAAAGGGTGTTTTAACGACTTTACGAAAATGTTTTTTTGGATTTGCATTTGTCAATGGGGAGCTTCTTTAGCTGATACAATGGTGTCAACACATATTTTGATGTTTCATTAATGTCAGCACATATTTCGTGATTGCATTATTATGATTAAAACATGTTTTGTTTTTGTTGCAATGAGGAAA
>NC_092271.1:8763589-8833589 GCF_036320965.1 Panulirus ornatus | reverse complement strand
GTTTTAACTAAAAAATTTCAAGAAACAGGTTTTGACATCAATAAAACACCCCAATAAAATGTGAGGATATCGTTAAAGCAGCCAAACACCCTCCCCATTATGAATATGTGGGTATAGACGCTAAAAAAGAACTCTTTCCCAGAAAAACGACAGCTAAAGAAATTGGTTATCCTCACTGCAACAAAAGAAGAGGTGTTTTTACATCAATAAAACATCAGACAGCCAAAGAAACCCCCATTGGCATCATTATAAAGCCAAAGAACATGTATTAAAACACATTAAAACACCCTTTATTTGCTATAAAACGGCAGCTTAAGAAGTTCTCTCATCCTCATTCTTACTATTACAGAACATGCACTCCATTATCGATAAACGTCCAATATAAACAAGCACGTGTCGACATCGATAAACAGCCAAAAATCATCCCTAACCTCATCCTTTTCCGATTAAAACGATAGCTATAGAGGTTGTGTTATCCTCATTGCAACAAAACCCAAATGTTTTTATAAGTAAAACTTCCAAGCAATATCCTTTTTACAATCAAAACGGCAGCAAAAAGTTATCCTCACTGTAATAAAAACAACATATCTTTCAACATTAAAAAACAACCGAGTTGTTTATATAAGATGACAACATTATATCAACTAAAGAAAATCTTTATTGACACCATTGCAAACACTAAAAAAACATATGCGTACCGTCGTTAAAACACCAGTTTTGCAATGATAATGGTAGTCAAAAACAATATGTTATCCTCAATAGAACAAAAATGAGACATATGTTATAACTAATAAGAAATCAATGAAACATATTCTGACATAAATAAAACATCCAAACAAAATGTGTTGATATCGTTAAAACAGCCAAACACCCTCCCTATTGATATCATAAATGACAAAATATATGTGCGGTATAGACACTAAAACACCCTTTTTCCTCCCAAAGCGGCAGCTTAAAAAAGTTGTTCACCTTTTTGCAACAAAACCAGAGCATGTTTTTACATCAATAAAACATCAAAGAAACACGTCTTGACTTCAATAAAATTTCCAAAGAAGTTGTGTTATCCTCATTCTTACAAAACCATGTGTTCTGATATCGATAAAGAAACATGTGTTGACATCAACAAAATCCAAACATATGTTAACACTGTTAAACAGCCAAAGACCATCGCCTGTGGTCTCATTGCAAATGAAAAAGAAGATATGCGTATCGATGCTAAAACCTCCTTTTTCCGATCAAAACGATAGCTAAAGAAATTGTATCCTCATTGCAAGAAAACCCAACGTGTTTTTCTATCAGTAAAACATCGAAAAAATATGTGTTGACAATGAAACATCCAAACAACGTGTTGACATCATCAAAGATTGACATCATTACAAAAGCTAAAGAACAAAAGCTAAAAAAACTTTTTGCAAGGAAAACCGTGGTAAAAGAAATTGTGTTATCCTCATTGCAAAAAAACAGAACATCAATAAAACATCAATAAAAAGCCGAAAAACATGTGCTGACATCACTAACACATCCAAACAATATGTGTTGACAGCATTATATCAGCTAAGAAATAAACTTCATACTGGCATCACTACAAAACCCAAAGAGCATTTGCATACAGACGCTAAAGCAATCTTTTGCTATCAAAACAGTGGTCAAAGAAGTTGCAACAGAAACTAAACGTTTTAACATAAACAAAACATCCATGAAATATTTCTTGACATCAATAAAACATCCAAACAAAGTATCGTTAAAACAACAAAACCACTTTTTTCCTCCCAATACGACAGCGAAAGAATTTCTGTTATCCTCTTTGTACCAAAAGAAACATATCTGTACTTCAATAAAACATCTTAGTATGTGTTGATATCAATGTAAAAGCCAAAGACGTTAAAACACCCTTTTTGCTATCAAAACAGCAGCAGAAGAAATTGTCTTATCCTATTAAAACAAAAGCAGAATGTTTTAACATCAATAAAAGAATCGAGAAACATGTGCTGACATCCAAACAGCTAAAGAACATTTGAGTGCAGACGTTAAAAACACCCTTATGCTATCAAAACCAATGTAACAAAAACAAAGGATGTTCTCTGTCATCAATAAAACGTCAATAAACAGCTAAAGACCATCCCCAGAGACCTTATTACTAATATAAAAAAGGGTGTGCGTACCAGTGCTAGCATATCCCTTTTCCGATCAAAACGACAGCTTAAGAAGTTGTGTTATCCTCATTGCAACAAAACCCGTGGTCTTACATCAACCAGACATCTGAGAAACTAGTGTTGACATCAATAAAACATCCAAACTGCATGTGTTGACGTCATTAAACAGGTAAGGAAACTCCAGATTGACATAAGTTGAAACATCTTTTTTGCAATCAAAACGGCAGTGAAAGTTGTTTTAGCCACACCTAAGAATCTCCTCATTGACATCATTATCAAGGCAAAGAAGAAGTGCTTACATTAAAAAATGTTTGGTATCTTCATTGCAATAAAAACAGAATATATGTTTTAACATCAATAAAACAACCAAGAAATATGGGCTGAAGTTGATAAGACATCAAAACAACATGTGTTGACAACATTATATCAGCTAGAGAAACTCTCAATTGAAATCATTGCAAATTCAAAAAAAAAAAGATAGTCGTTGACACCATTTTTCCTATCAAAAATCAAAGAAGCAAAACGTTTTGATATCGTTAAGACATTCGAACACCTTCTTCATTGATATCATTATAAATGACAAAGATTATGTGGGTAAAGACGTTAAAACATTTTCTCCCTTCCAAAACTACAGCTAAAGAAGTTATCTTATCCTCATTGCAACAAAACTAGATCATGTGTTTTCACATCAATAAAACATCAAAGGAACATTTCAAGTTCTATAAAATTTTCAAACAAAATATGTGACATATCATTTGAACGGCAAAAAGACCCCCCATTGACAATCATACCAAAAGCCAAAGAACATGTGAGTACAGTGGCTGAAAAACCTTTTTTGCAATCAAAACGACAGTAAAAGTTGTTATCCTTATTACAAGAAAAACAGATCATATCTTTTAATATCAGTAAATCAGATGAGAAAGACCCAAATAATGCATTGACATCAGAATAGCTAAAGAAACTCGCCATTACCAACATTACAAAACAAAAAGAACATTTGCGTAAAGACGCTAAAACTCCCTTACTACTATGAAAACAGAAGCTAAAGAAGTTGTGTTATTCTCATGTGCAATCAATAAAACATCCAAACAACATATTTTGATACAGTTGAAACAGGCAAAAGAGAATGAACATCTGCGTACAGATGCTAAAATGTCTTTCCTTTGATGAAAACAAAAGCTGAAGAAGTTGTAGTATCCACATTGCCTAAAAAACTCTGTTTATATAAATAAAACATCCTAGAAATATGTGTTGACATCAATAGAACATCCATGTAATATGTGTTGACATTATTAGAACATCTAAAGAGACTTCCCATTGACATCATCACAAAGCAAAAAACAAGGGCCTACGGGGTCTAAAACACCCTTTTATCAATAAAAATGGCTGTAAAAAGCGTTATCTTCATTGCAACAAAAGAACAGCATATGTTTTAACATCAACAAAACCACCATGAAATATGTACTGACATTGATAAAGCATCCGAAGAGTATGTGTTGACATTATATTAGCTAAAGAAACTCCCATTTCACATCATTCCAAATCTCAAAGAACATTTGCATACAGACATTAAAACACCCATTTTGGTATCAAAATGGTAGTCAGAGTTATAATATCCTCAATGCAACAAAATCAAAACATGTTTTAACTAAAAAATTTCAAGAAGCATGTTTTCACATCAATAAAACACCCAAACAAAATATGATATCGTTAAAGCAGCCAAACACCCTCCCCATTGATATCAATATACATTAAGAATATGTGCGTATAGACGACAGCTAAGAAAGTTGTGTTATCCTCATTGCGACAAAGAAATCCCTCCTTGACATCATTACAAAGCCAAAGAACATGTGTTAAAACACAGTAAAACACCCTTTTTTTGCTATAGATGCGGCAGCCAAAGAATTTCTCTCATCCTCATTATCACTATAACAGAATATGTGTTCTATTATTGATAAATGTCCAATAAAAAAAACAGCAGGTGTCGACATCGGAAAACAGCCAAAAAATCACCCCTAACCTCATCCTTTTCCGATTGAAACGATAGCTATAGAGGTTGTGTTATCCTCAATGCTTCAAAACCCAAATGTTTATATAAGTATAACTTCCAAGCAATATCCTTTTTACAATAAAAACGGCAGCAAAAGTTATCCTCATTTAAAAAAGAAAACATATTTCAACAAAAAACTGAGTTGTTTATATATGTTGACAGCATTATATCAGCTAAAGAAAATCTCCATTGACATCATTGAAAATCCTAAAAAACATCAGCGTACTGACGTTAAAACACCTATTTTGCAATGATAATGGTAGTCAAAAATGATATGTTATCCTCAATAGAACAAACACAAAACATATGTTATAACTAATAGAAAATCGATGAAACATGTTCTGACATCAATAAAACATCCAAACAAACTGTGTTGATATCGTTAAAACAGCCAAGTACCCTCCCGATTGATATTGTAAATGACAAAATATATGTGCGGTATAGACACTAAAACACCCTTTTTCCTCCCAAATCGGCAGCTAAAAAAGTTGTTCTCCTTTTAGCAGAACCAGAACCAGAGCATGTTTTTACATCAATAAAACTTTAAAGAAACACGTCTTTACTTCAATAAAACTTCCAAAAAACATATGAGGAATATCATTGGAACAGCCAAAGTTGTGTTACCTTCATTCTTACAAAACCATGTACTCTAAAATCGATAAAACATCAAAGAAACATGTGTTGACATCAACAAAAACCAAACATATCTTAACATTGTTAAACAGCCAAAGGCAAATGAAAATGAAGATATGCGTATCGATGCTAAAACCTCCTTTTTCCGATCAAAACGATAGCTAAAGAAATTGTATCCTCATTGCAAGAGAGCGCGACGTGTTTTTCCATCAACAAGACATCGAAAAAGCATCCAAACAACGTTTTGACATCATCAAAACAGCTAAGGAAACTCAAGATTGACATCCTTACAAAAGCTAAAGAGCAAAGGCTAAAAAGAAAAAAACTTTTTGCAAGGAAAATAGTTGTAAAAGAAATTGTGTTATCTTCATTGCAACAAAAACAGAACATGTTTTAACATCAATAAAAAAAGCCGAGGAACATGTGCTGACATCACTAAAACATCCAAACAATATGTGGTGACATTATTATGACAGCTAAAACAAAAACTCCCTATTGCCATCAATAAAAAAACCCAAAGAACATTTGCGTACAGACGCTAAAACAAACTTTTTGCTATCAAAACAGTAGTGAAAGAAGTTGCAACAGAAACTAAACGTTTTAACATTAATAAAAAATCCATGAAATATTTCTTGATATCAGTAAAACATCCAAACAAAATATCGTTAAAACAACAAAACCACCTTTTTCCTCCCAATACGACCGCTAAAGAATTTGTGTTATCTTCATTGCAGCAAAAGAAACATCTGCAATATCAATACAAAACGGCAGCCGAAGAAATTGTCTTATCCTCATTACACAAAAAAAGAGAACATATGTATTAAAATCAATAAAAAAATCGAGAAACATGTGTTGACATCCAAACAATAGGTGTTGAACTCATTATAACAGCTAAAGAACATATGGGTACAGACGTTAAAAACACCCTTTATGCTATCAAAACCAATCTAACAAAAACAAAGGATGTCCACTGTCATCAATAAAACGTCAATAAACAGCTAAAGACCATCCCCAGTGACTTTATTACGAATACAAAAAAAAAAAAAGTGTGCGTACCAATGCTAGCATATCCCTTTCCCGATCAAAACGACAGCTAAAGAAGTTGTGTTATCCTCATTGCAACAAAACCCGTGTTTGACATCAACCAGACATTAGAAAAAAACATTGTTGACATCAATAAAACATCAAACAACATGTGATGACGTCATTAAACAAGTAAGGAAACTCCAGATTGACATTACAAGATCTAAAGGCTTAAACACTTTTTTTGCAATCAAAACGGCAGTGAAAGTTGTTTTATCCTTATTGCAACAAAGACAGAACATATATTTTAACATCAATAAAACAGCCGAAAAACATGTGCTAACATCAATTAAACATCCAAACGATGTGTTGACATCATTCGAATAACTTATGAAAGTCCCCATTACCATCATTGAAGCAACTTAAAGGACATTTCCGTACCGACGCTGAAACACTCTTATTGCAATTAAAACGGTAGCTAAAGAAGTACTGTTATCCTCATCGTAACAAAAACACATGTTTTAACATCACTAAACATCACATAGAAAATCAAAGAAACATATTTTGACATCAATAAAACATCCAAATAACATGCGTTGATATCGCTAAAAGAGCCAAAAACCATCCCTATTGACATCATTGCAAATTAAAAAGAACATGTGTGTACAGATGCTAAATTATCCTTTTTTCGTGGAAAACGACAGCTAAGAAGTTGTGTCTTCATTGCAGCAAAACTAAAATTTCTATGTAATTCAAACATCCTAGAAACGTGTTGATATCAGTAAAACATCCTAGCCACATCTAAGAATATCCTCATTGACATGATTATCAAGGCAAAGATGTGCTCACAGTAAAAAAAAAGTTCGGTATCTTCATTGCAATAAAAACAGAATATATGCTTTAACATCAATAAAACAACCGAGAAATATGGGCTGATATTAATAAAACATCAAAACAACATGAGTTTACGACATTGTATCCCCATTGACATCATTGCAAATTCCAAACAAAAAATCTGCTTACCAGAGTCAAAGAAGCAAAACATGTGTCTTAATATTGATGAAAAATTTCCATGAAGCATGTTTTGACATATAAAAGAAACACCCAAACAAGATGCGTTGATATTGTTAAGTCACCCAAACACCCTCTTCACTGATATCATTATAAATGACAAAGATTTTGTGCGTAAAGACGCTAAAACATTTTTCCCCTCCCAAAACGACAGCTAAAGAATTTGTTATCCTCATTGCAACAAAACAAGAGCATGTGTTTTTACACCAATAAAACATCAAAAACTTTTCTTTACTTCAATAAAACTTCCAAACATGTGTTGATAATACAGAAACCAAAAAACATGTGAGTATCGACGTTAAAACACCGTTTTTCCTATGAAAACGGCAGCCAAAGAAGTTGTGCATCCTCATTACAACAAATCAAAACATGTCCTCTAACATAGATAAATCATCCAAGATACATGTGCTGGTATCAATAAAAACGAAGCAACATGCGTTGACATCGTTAAACAGCCATAGACCATCTCCACTGACCTCATTACTAACAAGGCAAAGAACATGGGCGTACAGAGTCTAAAACACCATCTTTACAATCAAAACCAGATCATATGTTTTAACATAAATAAATCAAACAAGAAATATGTGCTGACATGAATAAAAGATCCAAACAGTATGTGTTGACATTATATCAGCTAAAAGAACTCCCCATTGACATCATTGCAAATCCTAAAGAACATTTCCGTACGAACGTTAAAACACCCTTTTTGCTATCAAACGGCAGTCAATGATGTTATGTTTTTCTCAATGCGACAGAAAGAAAACTTTTTTTTTTTTTTGCTTTGTCGCTGTCTCCCGCGTTTGCGAGGTAGCGCAAGGAAACAGACGAAAGAAATGGCCCAACCCACCCCCATACACATGTATATACATACGTCCACACATGCAAATATACATACCTACACAGCTTTCCATGGTTTACCCCAGACGCTTCACATGCCCTGATCCAATCCACTGACAGCACGTCAACCCCGGTATACCACATCGATCCAGTTCACTCTATTCCTTGCCCTCCTTTCACCCTCCTGCATGTTCAGGCCCCGATCACACAAAATCTTTTTCACTCCATCTTTCCACCTCCAATTTGGTCTCCCACTTCTCCTCGTTCCCTCCACCTCCGACACATATCTTCTTGGTCAATCTTTCCTCACTCATTCTCTCCATGTGCCCAAACCATTTCAAAACACCCTCTTCTGCTCTCTCAACCACGCTTTTTATTTCCACACATCTCTCTTACACTTACGTTACTTACTCGATCAAACCACCTCACACCACACATTGTCCTCAAACATCTCATTTCCAGCACATCCATCCTCCTGCGCACAACTCTATCCATAGCCCACGCCTCGCAACCATACAACATTGTTGGAACCACTATTCCTTCAAACATACCCATTTTTGCTTTCCGAGATAATGTTCTCGACTTCCACACATTCTTCAAGGCTCCCAGGATTTTCGCCCCCCTCCCCCACCCTATGATCCACTTCCGCTTCCATGGTTCCATCCGCTGCCAGATCCACTCCCAGATATCTAAAACACTTTACTTCCTCCAGTTTTTCTCCATTAAAACTTACCTCCCAATTGACTTGACCCTCAACCCTACTGTACCTAATAACCTTGCTCTTATTCACATTTACTCTTAACTTTCTTGTTTCACACACTTTACCAAACTCAGTCACCAGCTTCTGCAGTTTCTCACATGAATCAGCCACCAGCGCTGTATCATCAGCGAACAACAACTGACTCACTTCCCAAGCTCTCTCATCCCCAACAGACTTCATACTTGCCCCTCTTTCCAAAACTCTTGCATTCACCTCCCTAACAACCCCATCCATAAACAAATTAAACAACCATGGAGACATCACGCACCCCTGCCGCAAACCTACATTCACTGAGAACCAATCACTTTTCTCTCTTCCTACACGTACACATGCCTTACATCCTCGATAAAAACTTTTCACTGCTTCTAACAACTTGCCTCCCACACCATATATTCTTAATACCTTCCACAGAGCATCTCTATCAACTCTATCATATGCCTTCTCCAGATCCATAAATGCTACATACAAATCCATTTGTTTTTCTAAGTATTTCTCACATACATTCTTCAAAGCAAACACCTGATCCACACATCCTCTACCACTTCTAAAACCACACTGCTCTTCCCCAATCTGATGCTCTATACATGCCTTCACCCTCTCAATCAATGCCCTCCCATATAATTTACCAGGAATACTTAACAAACTTATACCTCTGTAATTTGAGCACTCACTCTTATCCCCTTTGCCTTTGTACAATGGCACTCTATACGCATTCCGCCAATCCTCAGGCACCTCACCATGAGTCATACATACATTAAATAACCTTACCAACCAGTCAACAATACAGTCACCCCCTTTTTTAATAAATTCCACTGCAATACCATCCAAACCTGCTGCCTTGCCGGCTTTCATCTTCCGCAAAGCTTTTACTACCTCTTCTCTGTTTACCAAATCATTTTCCCTAACCCTCTCACTTTGCACACCACCTCGACCAAAACACCCTATATCTGCCACTCTATCATCAAACACATTCAACAAACCTTCAAAATACTCACGCCATCTCCTTCTCACATCACCGCTACTTGTTATCACCTCCCCATTTGCGCCCTTCACTGAAGTTCCCATTTGCTTCCTTGTCTTACGCACTTTATTTACCTCCTTCCAGAACATCTTTTTATTCTCCCTAAAATTTAATGATACTTTCTCACCTCTTGCCCTCTTTTTCACCTCTTGCACCTTTCTCTTGACCTTCTGTCTCTTTCTTTTATACATCTCCCACTCAACTGCATTTTTTCCCTGCAAAAATCGTCCAAATTCCTCTCTCTTCTCTTTCACTAATAATCTTACTTTTTCATCCCACCACTCACTACCCTTTCTAATCAACCCACCTCCCACTCTTCTCGTGCCACAAGCATCTTTTGCGCAATCCATCACTGATTCCCTAAATACATCCCATTCCTCCCCCACTCCCCTTACTTTAATTGTTCTCACCTTTTTCCATTCTGTACTCAGTCTCTCCTGGTACTTCCTCACACAAGTCTCCTTCCCAAGCTCACTTACTCTCACCACCCTCTTCACCCCAACATTCACTCTTCTTTTCTGAAAACCCATACAAATCTTCACCTTAGCCTCCACAAGATAATGATCAGACATCCCTCCAGTTGCACCTCTCAGCACATTAACATCCAGAAGTCTCTTTCGCGCGCCTGTCAATTAACACGTAATCCTATAACGCTCTCTGGCCATCTCTCCTACTTACATACGTATACTTATGTATATCTCGCTTCTTAAACCAGGTATTCCCAATCACCAGTCCTTTTTCAGCACATAAATCTACAAGCTCTTCACCATTTCCATTTACAACACTGAACACTGAAACATGTTTTAACTAAAAAAAATCCATGAAACATGTTTTGACATCAATGAAATATACAAATGAAATCTGTCGTTAAGCTATAAAGGATGACAGCTAAAGAAATTTTGTTATCCTCAATGAATCATTAATGAAATATGTCGACTTCAATAAATCTTCAAACGAGACAAAGAACCACCCCCCACCATTGACATCATTACAAAATCTAAAGGACATGTGCGTAAAGACGTCAAAACACCCTTTTTGTTATAAAAACGGCCAAAGAATTTCTTTCATCCTCATTTTTACAAAAACAGAGCATGTACTCTATCATCGATAAACGTCCAAGAATCATGTATTGACATCAATAAAAACCAAAAAAACGTGTGTCGACATCGTTAAACAGCAAAGACCATCACCACTGACCTCGTTACAAATGAAAGAGAACATATGCGTACCGACACTAAAACCTCCTTTCTCCGATCAAAACGACAGCTAAAGACCATTGTGTATTCTCATTGGAACAAAACACAAATATCTATATAAATAACACATACAAGAAACATTCAAGTAACATTTGTTGATATTATCAGAATATCCAAGAAACTCCCCATTGACAAGACAAAGAATATGTGCGTGTCGAGTCTAACACACCACTGTAATAGTCAAAGAAATTCCCCATTTACTTCACTGCAAATCCTAAAAAACATCAGCGTACTGACGTTAAAACACCTATTTTGCAATGATAATGGTAGTCAAAAATGATATGTTATCCTCAATAGAACAAACACAAAACATATGTTATAACTAATAGAAAATCGATGAAACATGTTCTGACATCAATAAAACATCCAAACAAACTGTGTTGATATCGTTAAAACAGCCAAGTACCCTCCCGATTGATATTGTAAATGACAAAATATATGTGCGGTATAGACACTAAAACACCCTTTTTCCTCCCAAATCGGCAGCTAAAAAAGTTGTTCTCCTTTTAGCAGAACCAGAACCAGAGCATGTTTTTACATCAATAAAACTTTAAAGAAACACGTCTTTACTTCAATAAAACTTCCAAAAAACATATGAGGAATATCATTGGAACAGCCAAAGTTGTGTTACCTTCATTCTTACAAAACCATGTACTCTAAAATCGATAAAACATCAAAGAAACATGTGTTGACATCAACAAAAACCAAACATATCTTAACATTGTTAAACACAGCCAAAGGCAAATGAAAATGAAGATATGCGTATCGATGCTAAAACCTCCTTTTTCCGATCAAAACGATGGCTAAAGAAATTGTATCCTCATTGCAAGAGAGCGCGACGTGTTTTTCCATCAACAAGACATCGAAAAAGCATCCAAACAACGTTTTGACATCATCAAAACAGCTAAGGAAACTCAAGCTTTTGTAAGCTAAAGAGCAAAGGCTAAAAAGAAAAAAACTTTTTGCAAGGAAAATAGTTGTAAAAGAAATTGTGTTATCTTCATTGCAACAAAAACAGAACATGTTTTAACATCAATAAAAAAAGCCGAGGAACATGTGCTGACATCACTAAAACATCCAAACAATATGTGGTGACATTATTATGACATCTAAAACAAAAACTCCCTATTGCCATCAATAAAAAAACCCAAAGAACATTTGCGTACAGACGCTAAAACAAACTTTTTGCTATCAAAACAGTAGTGAAAGAAGTTGCAACAGAAACTAAACGTTTTAACATTAATAAAAAATCCATGAAATATTTCTTGATATCAGTAAAACATCCAAACAAAATATCGTTAAAACAACAAAACCACCTTTTTCCTCCCAATACGACCGCTAAAGAATTTGTGTTATCTTCATTGCAGCAAAAGAAACATCTGCAATATCAATACAAAACGGCAGCCGAAGAAATTGTCTTATCCTCATTACACAAAAAAAGAGAACATATGTATTAAAATCAATAAAAGAATCGAGAAACATGTGTTGACATCCAAACAATAGGTGTTGAACTCATTATAACAGCTAAAGAACATATGGGTACAGACGTTAAAAACACCCTTTATGCTATCAAAACCAATCTAACAAAAACAAAGGATGTCCACTGTCATCAATAAAATGTCAATAAACAGCTAAAGACCATCCCCAGTGACTTTATTACGAATACAAAAAAAAAAAAAGTGTGCGTACCAATGCTAGCATATCCCTTTCCCGATCAAAACGACAGCTAAAGAAGTTGTGTTATCCTCATTGCAACAAAACCCGTGTTTGACATCAACCAGACATTAGAAAAAAACATTGTTGACATCAATAAAACATCAAACAACATGTGATGACGTCATTAAACAAGTAAGGAAACTCCAGATTGACATTACAAGATCTAAAGGCTTAAACACTTTTTTTTGCAATCAAAACGGCAGTGAAAGTTGTTTTATCCTTATTGCAACAAAGACAGAACATATATTTTAACATCAATAAAACAGCCGAAAAACATGTGCTAACATCAATTAAACATCCAAACGATGTGTTGACATCATTCGAATAACTTATGAAAGTCCCCATTACCATCATTGAAGCAACTTAAAGGACATTTCCGTGCCGACGCTGAAACACTCTTATTGCAATTAAAACGGTAGCTAAAGAAGTGCTGTTATCCTCATCGTAACAAAACACATGTTTTAACATCACTAAACATCACATAGAAAATCAAAGAAACATATTTTGACATCAATAAAACATCCAAATAACATGCGTTGATATCGCTAAAAGAGCCAAAAACCATCCCTATTGACATCATTGCAAATTAAAAAGAACATGTGTGTACAGATGCTAAATTATCCTTTTTTCGTGGAAAACGACAGCTAAGAAGTTGTGTCTTCATTGCAGCAAAACTAAAATTTCTATGTAATTCAAACATCCTAGAAACGTGTTGATATCAGTAAAACATCCTAGCCACATCTAAGAATATCCTCATTGACATGATTATCAAGGCAAAGATGTGCTCACAGTAAAAAAAAAGTTCGGTATCTTCATTGCAATAAAAACAGAATATATGCTTTAACATCAATAAAACAACCGAGAAATATGGGCTGATATTAATAAAACATCAAAACAACATGAGTTTACGACATTGTATCCCCATTGCCATCATTGCAAATTCCAAACAAAAAATCTGCTTACCAGAGTCAAAGAAGCAAAACATGTGTCTTAATATTGATGAAAAATTTCCATGAAGCATGTTTTGACATATAAAAAGAAACACCCAAACAAGATGCGTTGATATTGTTAAGTCACCCAAACACCCTCTTCACTGATATCATTATAAATGACAAAGATTTTGTGCGTAAAGACGCTAAAACATTTTTCCCCTCCCAAAACGACAGCTAAAGAATTTGTTATCCTCATTGCAACAAAACAAGAGCATGTGTTTTTACACCAATAAAACATCAAAAACTTTTCTTTACTTCAATAAAACTTCCAAACATGTGTTGATAATACAGAAACCAAAAAACATGTGAGTATCGACGTTAAAACACCGTTTTTCCTATGAAAACGGCAGCCAAAGAAGTTGTGCATCCTCATTACAACAAATCAAAACATGTCCTCTAACATAGATAAATCATCCAAGATACATGTGCTGGTATCAATAAAAACGAAGCAACATGCGTTGACATCGTTAAACAGCCATAGACCATCTCCACTGACCTCATTACTAACAAGGCAAAGAACATGGGCGTACAGAGTCTAAAACACCATCTTTACAATCAAAACCAGATCATATGTTTTAACATAAATAAATCAAACAAGAAATATGTACTGACATGAATAAAAGATCCAAACAGTATGTGTTGACATTATATCAGCTAAAAGAACTCCCCATTGACATCATTGCAAATCCTAAAGAACATTTCCGTACGAACGTTAAAACACCCTTTTTGCTATCAAACGGCAGTCAAAGATGTTATGTTTTTCTCAATGCGACAGAAAGAAAACTTTTTTTTTTTTTGCTTTGTCGCTGTCTCCCGCGTTTGCGAGGTAGCGCAAGGAAACAGACGAAAGAAATGGCCCAACCCACCCCCATACACATGTATATACATACGTCCACACATGCAAATATACATACCTACACAGCTTTCCATGGTTTACCCCAGACGCTTCACATGCCCTGATCAATCCACTGACAGCACGTCAACCCCGGTATACCACATCGATCCAGTTCACTCTATTCCTTGCCCTCCTTTCACCCTCCTGCATGTTCAGGCCCCGATCACACAAAATCTTTTTCACTCCATCTTTCCACCTCCAATTTGGTCTCCCACTTCTCCTCGTTCCCTCCACCTCCGACACATATCTTCTTGGTCAATCTTTCCTCACTCATTCTCTCCATGTGCCCAAACCATTTCAAAACACCCTCTTCTGCTCTCTCAACCACGCTTTTTATTTCCACACATCTCTCTTACACTTACGTTACTTACTCGATCAAACCACCTCACACCACACATTGTCCTCAAACATCTCATTTCCAGCACATCCATCCTCCTGCGCACAACTCTATCCATAGCCCACGCCTCGCAACCATACAACATTGTTGGAACCACTATTCCTTCAAACATACCCATTTTTGCTTTCCGAGATAATGTTCTCGACTTCCACACATTCTTCAAGGCTCCCAGGATTTTCGCCCCCTCCCCCACCCTATGATCCACTTCCGCTTCCATGGTTCCATCCGCTGCCAGATCCACTCCCAGATATCTAAAACACTTTACTTCCTCCAGTTTTTCTCCATTAAAACTTACCTCCCAATTGACTTGACCCTCAACCCTACTGTACCTAATAACCTTGCTCTTATTCACATTTACTCTTAACTTTCTTCTTCCACACACTTTACCAAACTCAGTCACCAGCTTCTGCAGTTTCTCACATGAATCAGCCACCAGCGCTGTATCATCAGCGAACAACAACTGACTCACTTCCCAAGCTCTCTCATCCCCAACAGACTTCATACTTGCCCCTCTTTCCAAAACTCTTGCATTCACCTCCCTAACAACCCCATCCATAAACAAATTAAACAACCATGGAGACATCAAGCACCCCTGCCGCAAACCTACATTCACTGAGAACCAATCACTTTTCTCTCTTCCTACACGTACACATGCCTTACATCCTCGATAAAAACTTTTCACTGCTTCTAACAACTTGCCTCCCACACCATATATTCTTAATACTTTCCACAGAGCATCTCTATCAACTCTGTCATATGCCTTCTCCAGATCCATAAATGCTACATACAAATCCATTTGTTTTTCTAAGTATTTCTCACATACATTCTTCAAAGCAAACACCTGATCCACACATCCTCTACCACTTCTGAAACCACACTGCTCTTCCCCAATCTGATGCTCTATACATGCCTTCACCCTCTCAATCAATACCCTCCCATATAATTTACCAGGAATACTTAACAAACTTATACCTCTGTAATTTGAGCACTCACTCTTATCCCCTTTGCCTTTGTACAATGGCACTATGCACGCATTCCGTCAATCCTCAGGCACCTCACCATGAGTCATACATACATTAAATAGCCTTACCAACCAGTCAATAATACAGTCACCCCCTTTTTTAATAAATTCCACTGCAATACCATCCAAACCTGCTGCCTTGCCGGCTTTCATCTTCCGCAAAGCTTTTACTACCTCTTCTCTGTTTACCAAATCATTTTCCCTAACCCTCTCACTTTGCACACCACCTCGACCAAAACAC
Source organism: Panulirus ornatus (assembly GCF_036320965.1). Classification (NCBI taxonomy): domain Eukaryota; kingdom Metazoa; phylum Arthropoda; class Malacostraca; order Decapoda; family Palinuridae; genus Panulirus; species Panulirus ornatus. The sequence goes on along the minus strand of NC_092271.1, from coordinate 8,817,523 downwards.
CCTATATCTGCCACTCTATCATCAAACACATTCAACAAACCTTCAAAATACTCACGCCATCTCCTTCTCACATCACCGCTACTTGTTATCACCTCCCCATTTGCGCCCTTCACTGAAGTTCCCATTTGCTTCCTTGTCTTACGCACTTTATTTACCTCCTTCCAGAACATCTTTTTATTCTCCCTAAAATTTAATGATACTTTCTCACCTCTTGCCCTCTTTTTCACCTCTTGCACCTTTCTCTTGACCTTCTGTCTCTTTCTTTTATACATCTCCCACTCAACTGCATTTTTTTCCCTGCAAAAATCGTCCAAATTCCTCTCTCTTCTCTTTCACTAATAATCTTACTTTTTCATCCCACCACTCACTACCCTTTCTAATCAACCCACCTCCCACTCTTCTCGTGCCACAAGCATCTTTTGCGCAATCCATCACTGATTCCCTAAATACATCCCATTCCTCCCCCACTCCCCTTACTTTAATTGTTCTCACCTTTTTCCATTCTGTACTCAGTCTCTCCTGGTACTTCCTCACATAGGTCTCCTTCCCAAGCTCACTTACTCTCACCACCCTCTTCACCCCAACATTCACTCTTCTTTTCTGAAAACCCATACAAATCTTCACCTTAGCCTCCACAAGATAATGATCAGACATCCCTCCAGTTGCACCTCTCAGCACATTAACATCCACAAGTCTCTTTGGCGCGCCTGTCAATTAACACGTAATCCTATAACGCTCTCTGGCCATCTCTCCTACTTACATACGTATACTTATATATATCTCGCTTCTTAAACCAGGTATTCCCAATCACCAGTCCTTTTTCAGCACATAGATCTACAAGCTCTTCACCATTTCCATTTACAACACTGAACACTGAAACATGTTTTAACTAAAAAAAATCCATGAAACATGTTTTGACATCAATGAAATATACAAATGAAATCTGTCGTTAAGCTATAAAGGATGACAGCTAAAGAAATTTTGTTATCCTCAATGAATCATTAATGAAATATGTCGACTTCAATAAATCTTCAAACGAGACAAAGAACCACCCCCCACCATTGACATCATTACAAAATCTAAAGGACATGTGCGTAAAGACGTCAAAACACCCTTTTTGTTATAAAAACGGCCAGAGAATTTCTGTCATCCTCATTTTTACAAAAACAGAGCATGTACTCTATCATCGATAAACGTCCAAGAATCATGTATTGACATCAATAAAAACCAAAAAAACGTGTGTCGACATCGTTAAACAGCAAAGACCATCACCACTGACCTCTTTACAAATGAAATAGAACATATGCGTACCGACACTAAAACCTCCTTTCTCCGATCAAAACGACAGCTAAAGACCATTGTGTATTCTCATTGGAACAAAACACAAATATCTATATAAATAACACATACAAGAAACATTCAAGTAACATTTGTTGATATTATCAGAATATCCAAGAAACTCCCCATTGACAAGACAAAGAATATGTGCGTGTCGAGTCTAACACACCACTGTAATAGTCAAAGAAATTCCCCATTTACTTCACTGCAAATCCCAATGACAATTTCCGTACAGACGCTAAAACACACGCTATCAAAACGATAGTCAAAGAAGTTGTGTTATCCTCAGTGCAACAGAAACAAAATGTTCTGACATCAATAAAAAGTCCAAACAAAATGTGTTAATATCGTAAGAACATACAAACACCATCCCCATTATGAATGACAAAGAATATGTGCGTACAGACGCTAAAACACCCTTTTTCCTCCCAAAACCCACGGCAACAAAACCAGAGAATGTAATTTCATATCAATAAAACATCAAAGAAGCATGTCTTTACTTCAAACAACATATGGTGATATCATTACAAAAGCCAAAGAACATGTGCGTACAGACGTTCAAACACCCTTTTTCCTAACAAAAACGGAAGCCAAAGAAGTTGTGTTATCCTCATTGCAACAAATACAAAACATGCCCTCTAACATCGACAAGACATCCAAGGACGATGTGCTGGTATCAATGAAAACCAAAGAACATGTGTTGAAATCGTTTAACAGCCAAAGACCATTATAAATAAAAAAAAAGAAAATATGTCCTGAGCCTGAAACATCCCTTTTCCGATCAAAACGACAGCTAAAGAAGTTGTGTTATCCTTATTATAATAAACCCCAACGTGTCTTTACATCAATAAAACATCAAAGAAACATGAGTCGACATGAATAAAACATCCAAACATTAAAACAGCTAAGGAAACTCCAGATTGACATCATTACAAAAGCGAAAGAACGTGTGTACAAAGGCTGAAACACCCTTTTTGCAATCAAAACGGCAGGAAAAGAAGTTGTGTTATCCTCATTGCAACAAAAACTGAACATATATTCTAAAATCAATAAAAAAAAACCGAGAAACATGCGCATCCATCAATAAAACATCCAAACAATATGTGTTGACATCATTAAAACAGCTATAGAAACTCCAAATTGACATCATTGCAAATGCCAAAGAACATGCATGAACAAAGGCTGAAACACCCTTTTTGCAATCAAAACTGCAGGAAAAGAAGTTGTGTTATCGTCATTGCAACAAAAATAGAGCATGTATTCTGACATCAATAAAACATCCAAGCAATATGTGTTGACATCATTAGAATAGTTAAAGAAACTCTCCATTACTATCATTACAAAATATAAAGAACATCTACGGTAGCCAAAGGAGTTGTGTTATCCTCATCGCAACAAAAACATGTTTTGATATCAGTAAATCATCCAAAAAGACATGTGCGATCAATAAGACATCCAAACAAAATGGGTTGATATCGTTAAAAGAGCCAAAAACCATCTCCATTAACATCATTACAGATAAAAAAGAACATGTGCTTGCAGATGCTAAATTAACCTTTTTCGAAGTAAACGATAGCTAAACAAGTTGTGTTATCTTTATTGCAACAAAATCCATATGTTTATGTAAATAAAACATCCTAAAGAATGTGCTAACATCAATTAAACATCCTAGCAACGTGTTGACATTATCAAAACACAAAAGAAGCTCCCCATTGACATCATTAACAAGGCAAAGAACATGTGAATATAGTCTGAATCATCCTTTTTACAGTCAAAACGGTAGTAAGAAAACGGTGTGTTATCGACATTGCAACAAAAACAGATCATATGTTTTAACATCAATAAAACAACCGAGAAATATGAGCTGACATTAATAAAACATCAAAACAACATGTTTTAGCTGAAGAAACTCCCTATTGACATCATCGCAAATCCCAAAAAACATTTGCGTAGAGTCGTTAAAACACCATTTTTGCTATCAAAACGGTAGTCAAAGAAGTGGCATTATTCTCAATGGAAAAGAAACGAAACGTGTTTTATTATCAATAAATGACATGAAACGTGTTTTGGCCAATTGAACATCCAAACAAAATGTGTCCATATCGTTAAAATATCCAAAACTACAGCTAAAGAAGTTTTGCTATCCTCATTCCAACAAAACCAGAACATGTGTTTTTACGTCAATAAAACATCAAAGAAAAATGCCTTAACTTCAATAAAACTTCCAAACAATATATGTGCAATATCATTTGAAGAGCCAAAGAGACATCATTACAAAAGCCAAAGAACTTTTGTATAGATGCTGGAACATCCTTTTGCAATGAAAACGGCAGTAAGAGAAGTTGTTATTCTCATTACAACAAAAACAACTTCAGCAAAATAGTCGAAAGAGATGTGCTGACATCTATGAAATATCCGAATAATGTGTTGACATCATTAGAATAGCTAAAGAAACTCCCCATTACCAACATCACAAAACCCAAAGAACATTTGCGTAAAGACGCTAAAATACCCTTATTACTATCAAAACAGCAGATAAAGTTGCGTTATCCTCATCACAACGAAAACGCAACATATGTTTTATCAATAAACATCTAATGAGCATGTGCAATCAATAAAACATCCAAACAATATGTTTTGATACCGTTAAAACAGCCAAAGACCATCCTCATTGACATCATTACAAAAGAAAAAGAACATGTGCACACAGATGTTAAAGAATTTTTTTTCGATGAAAACGACAGCTAAAGAAGTTGTTTTATACTCATTGCAAAACCTTAATGACGTCATTAACAAGTCAAAAAACATGAGCGTACAAAGTCTAAAACAATTTTTACTATCAAAACGGCAGAAAAAAGAGTTCTTATCCTCATTGCAGCAAAAACAGAACACATGTTTTACCATTAATAAAAAACCAAGAAATATGTGCTGACATTAATAAATGATCCAAACTCCCCATTGACATCATTGCAAATCCCAAGAAACTTTTACGGACAGACGTCAATACACCCTTTTTGCAATGAAAACGGTAGTCAAAGAAGTTATATTATCCTCATTGCAACAAAAAAAGAAATATTTCAAATGAAAAAAGTCCATGAAACATGTTTTGACATCAAGAGAACATCCAGACAAAATGTGTTGATATCGTTAAAACGGCCAAACACTCTTCCCATTGATATGTGCGTAGAGACTCTAAAACACCATTTTTTCTCCCAAAAACAGCTAAAGAATCTGTGTTATCCTCATTGCAACGAAATCAGAGCATGTGTTGTTACATCAATAAAACATCAAAGAAACATGTCTTCACTTCATTAAAACATCCAAACAACGTGTTCATAATACAAAAACCAAAAAACATGTGCGCACCGACATTAAAGCACCCTTTTTCCTACGAAAACGGCACCCAAAGAAGTTGTGTTATCCTCATTGCAATAAAAACAAAACATGTCCTCTAATATCTATATAGCATCCAATGAACATGTGTTGGTATCAATAAAACCCAAGCAACGTGTGATGACATCGTTAAACAGCCAAAGACCATCCCCACTGACCTCGTTACTAACAAGGCAAACAACATAGGCGTACAGAGTCTAAAACACCATCTTTACAATCAAAATGGAAGAAAAAATAGTTGTTATCCTCATTGCAACAAAAGAAGAAAATATGTTTTAACAAGAATATACCAAACAAGAAATATGTGCCGCATTAATGAAAGATCCAAACAGTATGTGTTGATATTATATCAGCTAAAGAAACTCCCAATTGACATCAATGCAAATCCCAAAGAAAATTGGCGTACAGACGTTAAAACACCCTTTTTGCAATCAAAAGGTAGTCAAAGAAGTTATGTTATCCTCAATGCAACAAAGAAATCCATGAAACATGTTTTGACATCAATGAAACATCCAAATGAAGAATATGTGCGTACAGACACTAAAACACCCTTTTTCCTCCCAAAACGACAGCTAGAGATTTTTTTTTATCCTCATTGCAACAAAACCAGAGCGTGTATTTTTACATCAATGAAACATCAAAGGAATATGTCTTGACTTCAATAAAACTTCCAAACAGCATATGTGCAATGTTATTCAAACAGACAACCCCACCCACTGACATCGTTACAAAAGCCAAAGAATATGTGCGTACAGACGCTGAAACACCCTATTTGCTATAAAAACGGCAGTAAAAGAAGTTCGGTCATGCTCATTGTCACAAAAACAAATGGACATCCAAGAATCATGTGTTGACATCAATAAAAACCAAAACAACGTATGTCGACATCATTAAACAGCAAAGATCATCCCCACTGACCTCACTACAAATGAAAAAGAACATATGCATACCGATGCTAACCCCTTTCTCCGATCAAAATGACAGCTAAAAACCCTGTGTATCCTCATTGCAACAAAACCCAAATGTTTATATAAATAACATCCAAAAAAACATGTGTTGACATCCATAAACATCCAAGTAACATTTTTTTGACATTATTAGAATATTCAAGAAACTCCCCATTGACATGATTAACAAGACAAAGAACATGTGCGTACCGAGCCTGAAACACCCTTTTTACAATTAAAACTGCAGTAAAAACATTTGTGTTATCCTCATTGCAACAAAAATAGAACATATGTTTTACACTCAATAAAACAACGGTGAAATATGTGCTGACAGTAATAGAACATCCAAACAACATTTGTTAACAATGCTGTATCAGCTAAAAATTCTCCCCATTGACTTCATTGCAGATCCCAATGACAATTTGCGTACAGACATTAAAGCGCTCTTTTTTGCTATCAAAACGGAAGTAAAAGAAGTTGTGTTATCTTCAATGCAACAGAAAGAAGAGTTTTTAAATAAGAAAGAAAATTCATGAGACATGTTTTGACATCCATAAAACATCCAAACAAAATATGTTGATATGGTTAAAACAGCCAAACACCCTCCCCATTGATATCATTATAAATGACAATTAATATGTGCGTACCGACGCTAAAATACCCTTTTTCCTCCCAAAACCCACAGCTAAAGAGGTTGTGGTATCCTCATTGCAACAAAACCAAAGCATGTGGTATTATACCATTAAAACATCGAAGAAACATCCAAACAACATATGCTAATATCATTACAAAAACCAAAGAACATGTGCGTACAGACGTTAAACACCCCTTTTCCTATCAAAACGGAAGCCAAAGAAGTTGCGTTATCATCATTGCAACAAAAACAAAACATGTCCTCTAACTTCGACAGAACATCCAAGAAACACGTGTTGGTATCAATAAAAACCAAAGAATATGTGCTAACATCATTGAACAGCCAAACACCATCAAGTGACCTCATTATAGATAAAAAAAGAACGCATGCGTACCGATGCTGAAACATCCCTTGTCCGATCAAAACGACAACTAAAGAAGTTGTTATCCTCATCACAGCAAACCCCCAACGCGTAAACGAATAGGGAGAGAGGAGAGTGATTGGTTTCCAGTGAATGTCGGTCTGCGGCAGGGGTGCTTGTTTATGGATGGGTTGGTTAGGTGGTTAGGGTGGTAAATGCAAGAGATTTGGAGAGAGGGGATGAGAGAGCCTGGGAAGTGAGCCAATTGTTGTTTGCCAATAATACAGCTCTAATGGCTGATTCGTGTGAGAAACTGCAGAAATTGGTGACTGCATTTGGAAAAGTGTTTGAAAGGAGAAAGCTGAGAGTAAACGTTATTAGGTTCAGTTGGGTGAGGGATAAGTTAATTGGTATGTAAGTTTGAATGGAGAAAAATTCGAGGAAATGAAGTGCTTTAGATATCTGGGAGTGGGCTTAGCAGCAAATGGAACCATGGAAGCGGAAATGAATCACAGCATGGGGGAGGGGAGGGGGGAAGGTTCTTGAAGCGATGAAGAATGTGTGGAAGGAGAGAACGTTATCTCGTAGGGCAAAAATGGGTATGTTTGAAGGAATAGTAGTCCCAGCAAGGTTATATGGTTGCAAGGCATGGGATATAGATAGGGTTGTACGGAGGAGGGTGAATGTGTTGGACATGAAATGTTTCAGGACAGTATGTGGTGTAAAGTGGTTTGATCGAGTAATTAATAAAAGTGGTAGAGAGATGTGTGGAAATGAAAAGAGTGCGGCTGCGAGAGGGTGTGTTGAAATGGTTTGGACATATGGAGAGAATGAGTGAGGAAAGATTGACAAAGAGATTCTATGTATCAGAGATGGAGAGAACAAAGACAAAACTGCCACCAATAAGGACACCCTAGGTAAGACAGACTTGCCAACAGGAAGGACAAATCTACCAACAGGTAGGAGAGTCCTACCACCAGGAAGGATACGTCTGCCACCTGGTAGGGTAGTCCTTCTACCAGGAACGATAACACAGCCACCAGATAAGACAGACATGCCACCAGGAAAGACAACTCTGCCAACAGGATAGTCCTGCCACCAGTTAGGATGGTCTCGCCTACGGGAAGGATGACCTTGCCACCAGGTAAGACAGACCTACCACCAGGAAGTACAAACCTTCCAAAACGTAGGACAAATTTTCCACCAATTAGGATAGTCTTGTCTCTAGGCTGGATGTCTCTGTCTCCAGGTATGACAAAAGATAATCCTGCTACAATCCTGCCACCAGGCAGAGTAGTCCTGTCATTATTAAGTAAAACCCTACCAGTAGGTTGGATAGTCCTTCAAACAGGAAAGACAACCCTATCAACAGGTAGAATAGTCCTGCCACAAAATATGATAGTAATACTACCAGAAAGGACAAACTTGCCATCAGATAGATGCCACTAGGAAGGGTAATCCTGCCACCAGGTGAAATAGTCGTACCACCAGGTAGGATAGTCCTGCCGCCAGGAGGGACAAACTCGACACCAGGTAGGATAGTCCTGCCACTACGAAGGACAATCCTGCTATCAGGTGGATAGTCCTGCTACCAGGTAGGACAGACCTGCCACCTGGAAAGATAAACCTGACACCAGGAATGATAGTCCTGCCACCAGGAAGGACAACTCTGTCACCAGGTATATCTTACCACCATTTAATATAGTACTGCCAACAAGGGCAATCCTGCTACCAGGTAGAATAGTCCTGCCATTAGTTAGGATGGTCCTGCCACCAGGAAGGAAACTCCCACCAGGTAGGATAATCCTGCTCCTAGGAAGGACAACCTTACCAATAGGTAAAACATACCTGCAACCAGGAAGGACAAACCTGCTACCTGGTATGATAGTCCTGCTAACAGGTACGATCGTCCTACCACCAGGAAGGAAAAACATGCCACCATGTAAGACAAACCTGTTGCCAGGTAGGATAGTCCTTCTACCAACAAGGACAAACTTGACACTGGGTAGAAAAGTGATGCCACCAGGAAGGACAGCTCTACCCCTAAGTGGTTGCCACCAGGTAGGACAACCCTGCCAGAGGGTAACAAACTTGCCGCGAGGAAGGATAGTTCTGCCACTAGAAAGGACATCCTTGCCACCAGGTAGGGTAGTCATACCACCAGGTAGGACAGACCTGCCTCCAGGTATGATAGTTTTGACACCAGATACGATAGGCCTGCTACCAGGAAGAACAACCCTGCCACCAGGTAGCATAGTCCTGCCACCGGGTAGGATAGTCCTGCCACCAGGAAGGACTCTTCTGCCACAAGGCAGGATAGTCCTGACCCTAGGTAAGATAAACCTGCCACATGGACGGATAACTTTTCCACCAGATTGGATAGTTCTCCTACCAGCTAGGATGTACCTGCCAGTGAGTGGGATAGTCCTATCATCAAGAAGGACAGCCTTTCCACCAGATAAGTTAGTCCTGAAAGCAGGAGGGCTAGCCCTGCCACCAGGTAAGATAGTCCAGTCACGAGGTAGGATACCTCTGCCACCAGGTAGGATTGATCTGCTACAAAGGAGGGTGGTCCTGCCACCAGGAAGGACAACTGTGCCACCATGAAAGCAACTATGCCAGTAGGTAGGGTAATCCTGCCACCAGGAGGGACAACCCTGCCACCAGATAAGATAGACATGCCTCCGTGAATGAAAACTTCTTTACCAAGTTAGATCTCTCTGCCACCAGGTAGGATTTACCTGCTAGTGAGTGGGATAGTCATAACACCAAGAAGGATAGTCATGCTATCGGGTAGAATTGTATTACCAGCAGGAAGGATAGCCTTGCCACCAGGTAGCATAGTCCTGCCACCAGATAGGATAGTCCTACCACCAGTTAAGATAGTTCTGATAGCAGGTTCGATAGTTCTGCCAGCTGGCAGGATAGTTCTGCCAGCAGGTAGGATTGCCCTCCCAACAGGCAGAATAGACCTGCAAAGCATTTAGGATAGCCTTTCTTACAGGCAAGATAGTCCTACTGGCAGAAAGGGTATACTTGCCAACAGAGAGAGAGAGAGAGAGAGAGAGAGAGAGAGAGAGAGAGAGAGAGAGAGAGAGAGAGAGAGAGAGAGAGAGAGAGAGAGAGAGAGAGAGAGAGAGAGAGAGAGAGCGTGTGTGTGTGTAGGTTGTCTACAGAGTTCGCACGAGATGTTTGTTGATTACTTGAGTATTTGGGGGTATTTCAAGCGAAAAATCTTGAGTACTTTCTTCAGGCATGAAAGATATTTCAAGAGCTTTGATGCAAGACAAGAATGTAAATGATTAAACCGGTACTGATTATTTATGCAGCTGGAGAAGTGGTTATAAAAATTAAAGATAATATTACATGCCCCTATATATCCTCTATTAAAAGAGAATCTTCTTCATTAAAGATAAATATTCATGTGGCAGAGAGCAGTGAAAACAGGTGTCTTGCGGATGTTGGAACACTTTTTAACATACTGAAAATATAAAGTTTTTGAATAAACTGTGTGTCATGTGGAAAAGTGCTCCGTGTTTGTAAGAGCAAAACTCACCAGTGCGATTTACAGGAATTTAGATGGACGAAATCACGCAGGTAACTATGGTATGTCAAATCAAGGGAATCCCACCAAGAATTTACAGAAAGCACAGAGGGATGATCCTGTGATTGATCTCTTTAACTTTGGTTAGCACACACGGGAAGACATGATGACCTGAGGAAAACAAGTCAGTTGGACTTAGAAAGACAAACAAAAGTGCATCAGTTTACTGAGAATGAGGGGAACCAATGGGAAGGGCGGCATCTCAGAGGAATCCGGCTGCCAATCTTGTGGTGTTGAGGTAATGAAAAGGCTGATGGTGTATGTGTCGTAATGGCTTTATTAATGTAAATCTCTTACCAGCTTCGCTTCTCCATTTAAGTTCAGTATCACAATGTATCGCTTCACTATTTTGAAAAAAGAGTTTTCTCCAGTATGAAGGAGAGCGAAGAGGATATCAAGCCAAAGCAGGTGATGAGGAAGAGGCCCTGCATGTGGTCAAGGTTAAGGGGGATGACGCTGTCTGCACCGAGCTCCTCCTGCTGGCTGGTGAAATTTTTCTTGTCACCGCTGGCGCGCTTCTGGAGAAGAGAGAAACACGATACTATTCTGTTTTTTTAAGGTAATTTGACATTCTGTGAACCAGTATTCTCTAGTTTCGATATATATATATATATATATATATATATATATATATATATATATATATATATATATATATATATATATATATATATATATATATATATATATATATATATATATATATATATATATATATATATATATATATATATATATATATATATATATATATATATATATATATATATATTCCTATGAGTCCACGGGGAAAATGAAACACGAAAAGTTCCCAAGTGCACTTTCGTGTAATAATCACATCATCATGGGAGACACAAGAGAGACATATAACAGTCAGTTGATATACATCGAAGAGACGAAGCTAGGATGCCATTTGCTAAACATGTGATTGTCCAAAACATACAACGAGCGTTCATAAACATATTTTACAAATTTTATCAACAATAAAGTTATCTAATTTGCATAGACCATCACTAATATTAAGATTATTAAGATTCAATGATATTTCTCTTGGTAATAGAGTTAGAGTTAATAACTGAGATGGCGTTACTCCAGTCAATACAATGATCATAGTTTGTAACATGATTAAACACGGCAATTGATTCTTGTCCCGTTCTTATACTATATTTATGTTGCTTAAGTCTAACAGAAAGATCTTCACCAGTCTGACCAACATAAAATTTATCACAGTTTCCACAATGCATGCAACCAAGAGAATTTTCTCGTGAATTCCTGATTAAGATATTCTTTATAGTATTATTGTTGTTAAGGCAACATTTACATTAAAGGATTTTAGCAACATGGGAAGCAAAGTGAGATTATTAATAAAAGGGAGAACTAAAAGATTCTTGGTGTCAATGGGAGGTTTGGGTTCAACTCTATAAAATGATTTCTTTGCTTACTTAAGGGATTTATCAATGAAAGATCTAGGGTACTTTAACTTATATCCAATAAGGTATATCTTCGCAAACTCATTATCAATAAACTCTGGACTGCAAATACGTAATGCCCTAAGGAACATAGATTGAAATGATGATGATTTAACTCTGTCATGTTGACACGAGTAATAATGGATATTGGTGGCTTTTCTGTATTTGTTATATTTAAACTTGTTTCCTTGCCTATGTATCATGCAATCTAAAAATGGTAACATACCATTATTTTCATTTTCTACAGTAAATTTGATGGAAGGTACTAAATTGTTAAGTAAGGGGAGGAATATTTGTAGATTTTCATTTGTTGGCCAAACACGAAGAACATCATCTACATACCCAAACCAAATTGCATTAGAAGGTAAGATATCCTTTAGTAATTTTGTTTCAAAAAATTCCATATAAACATTACTTAATACAGGTGGAAGAGGGTTACCCATTGCCATACCAAATTTTTGAGTATAATAATCTCCATTGAATTGAAATACACAGCCTTTTATACACAATTTTATCAGTTCAATGAAATTAGTTTTTGAAACAGGTAAACGAATATCATCCAAGACATCAAATAAATATTCTAAAAGGTCATCAACTGGAACTTTAGTGAGCTAACAAGTTTGAAATCAAAATTAACATTGATGTTGTTTAGCTTGTTGACTAAATCTACATTGTTCACGGTATTAGAATTTGATACCTTACCCACTAAAAGGCTTAATAAAGAACCTAACCATTTTGACAATTTATATGTGATGGAGCCTAGTGAACTCACTATAGGTCTTGCTGGAAAATTCAGTTCATGTGTTTTGATAAGTCCATACATATATGGCAATGAAGGGGACAAAAATGACAAACTTTTGATAAGAGAAATGTTACCTTTCAACAACAATTTCATTTCTTTACTGAAGTGAGAATTAACTGCTTCTAAGGGATTTTTACTAAGTTTAGAATATGTCGTGCTATCATTTAGAGGATCATTCATTTTAGATAAATAGTTACTTTTCTCTAAAATCACAACAGTGTTAGCCTTATCTGCTTTATTAATATGTATATCCTTGTCTTTTTTAAGGTGTTAATAGCTCTTATGAATCTTTTAGGGCAATTAGCTTCCACTGGTTTTGACAAACTGGCATACACTAAAATCTTACAGATATTTATATCGTCATTACTTAAATTTCTGTATTTTTCTAAATTACAAAAGACTTTGTGACATCAACACAGCTGGCTTCTCTGTTAGAGCAGACAAGGCTTAAACCAGAACCTAATGCTCACAAGCAATCTTTATCTAGTTGTTTATTAGACAGGTTTACCACAAAATATGGCTTTGTGTTCTTGGTCCAGTCGCTGTTTTCAGTAAGATGGTCCAACTTACGATTTAGTGACACTTGTAGTCTATTGCGTTCTTTCCTTAATTCATCATAGCAATAGTCCAACATCCGGTTCTTCCAGTGTGGCGATATTGCCATTTGAAAGGCACGTTTCTTATCTCTTGAAATGGGAAAAGCCTCCTCCATTTCAAGTTTCTTTAATTCAATGTTTTTCTAAAAAATGATATTTTGAAATTGGTCAAATGGTCGACCAGACACCTGCAACAAACGTTGAAGTAGGACAGATCTTGGCACCACTTGTTCATCAAGGCATTTCCTAAGAAATTAAAATCGTAACATCAGTTGGTGAGCCTCGATTAGCGATTTGGAGAAAGTAGTAACGAAAGGAGAAAGTCCAGGACAGCTTGTAGAAAAGTAATATAAGAGCCGTGTGGAATCCATGTGGGAAAGGATCACAATTTTCCGCGTGATCAAGATATTCCTATGAGTCCACGGGGAAAATGAAACACGAAAAGTTCCCAAGTGCACTTTCGTGTAATAATCACATCATCAGGGGAGAAAAAAGAGAGAAATATAACAGTCAGTTGATATACATCGAAGAGACGAAGCTAGGATGCCATTTGGTAAACATGTGATTGTCCAAAGTGCGTTCGTAAACTTATCATTTTACAAATCTTATCAACAATAAAGTTATCTAATTTGTACAGACCATCACTAATATCAAGATTATAGTTTTTGTGCATTTAATAATAGAAGATTCCATGATATTTCTCTTGGTAATAGAGCAAGAGTTAACAACTGAGATGGCGTTACTCCAGTCAATACAATAATCATAGTTTTTAACATGATTAAACAAGGCATTTGATTCTTGTCCAGTTCTTATACTATATTTATGTTGCTTAAGTCTAATAGAAAGATCCTTACAAATCTGACCAACATAAAATTTATCACAGTTTCCACAAGGAACTTTATAGATGCAACCAAGAGAATTTTCTGGTGAATTCCTGATTAAGATATTCTTTATAGTATAATTGTTGCTAAAGGCAACATTTACATTAAAGGATTTAAGCAACATGGGAAGCAAAGTGAAATTATTATTATGATCATTGTATTGACTGGAATAACGCCATCTCAGTTGTTAACTCTAACTCTATTACCAAGAGAAATATCATTAAATCTTCTATTATTAAATACACAAAGAATTATATTCTTAATATTAGTGATGGTCTGTACAAATTAGATAACTTTATTGTTGATAAGATTTGTAAAATGATAAGTTTATGAACACTCGTTGTATGTTTTGGACAATCACATGTTTACCAAATGGCGTCCTAGCCTCGTCTCTTCGATGTATATCAACTGACTGTTATATTTCTCTCTTGTGTCTCCCCTGATGATGTGATTATTACACGAAAGTGCACTTGGGAACTTTTCGTGTTTCATTTTCCCCGTGGACTCATAGGAATATCTTGATCACGCGGAAAATTGTGATCATTTCCAACCTGGATTCCACACGGCTCTTCTATTACTTCTCTGCAAGCTGTCCTGGACTTTCTCCTTTCGTTACTGCTTTCTCCAAATCGCTAATCAAGGCTCACGAAATGAGGTTGCGATTTGAGTTCCTTTGGAAATGCCTTGATGAACAAGTGATGCCAAGTCCTGTCCTACTTCAACGTTTTTTGCAGCTGTCTGGTCGACCATTTGACCAATTTCAAAATATTATTTTAAAGAAAAATATTGAATTAAAGAAACTTGAAATGGAGGAGGCTTTTCCCATTTCAAGAGAGAAGAAACGTGCCTTTCAAATGATAATACCAACACACTGGAAGAACCGGATGTTGGACTATTGCTATGATGAATTAAGGAAAGAACGCATTAGGCTACAAATGTCACTAAATCGTAAGTTGGACCATCTTATTGAAAACAGTGACTGGACCAAGAACACAAACCCATCTTTTGTGGTAAACCTGTCTAATAAACAACTAGATAAAGATTGCTTGTGTGCATTAGGCTATGGTTTAAGTTTTGTCTGCTCTAACAGAGAAGCCAGCTGTGTTGATGTCAGAAAGTCTTTTTGTAATTTAGAAAAATACAATGATTTGAGTAATGATGATATTAATATTTGTAAGGGTTTAGTTTATGCCAGTTAGTCAAAACCAGTGGAAGCTAATCGCCCTAAAAGATTCATAAGAGCTATTAACACCTTAAAAAAAGATAAGGATATACATATTACTAAAGCAGATAAGGCTAACACTATTGTGATTTTAGAGAAAAGTAACTATTTATCTAAAATGAATAGTCTTCTAAATAATAACACAACATATTCTAAACTTAGTAAAAATCCATTAGAAACAGTTAATTCTCACTTCAATAAAGAAATGAAGTTGCTGTTGAAAGTTAACATTTCTCTTATCAAAAGTTTGTCATCTTTGTCCCCTTCATTGCCATATATGTATAGACTTATCAAAACACATAAGCAAAATTTTCCAGCAAGACCTATAGTGAGTTCAGTAGACTCCATCACATATAGATTATCAAAATGGTTAGTTTCCTAATTAAGCCATTTAGTGGGTAAGGTATCAAATTCTAATATCATGAACAATGTAGATTTAGTCAACAAGCTAAACAATATCAATATTAATTTTCATTTGAAACTAGTTAGCTTTGATGTTTCCTCACTTTTCATTAAAGTTCCAGTTGATGACCTTTTATAATATTTATTTGATGTCTTGGATGATATTCATTTACCTGTTTCAAAGTCTAATTTAATTGAACTGATAAAATTGTGTATAAAAGACTGTGTATTTCAATTTGATGGAGATTATTATGCTCAAAAATTTGGTATGGCAATGGGTAACCCTCTTTCACCTGTACTAAGTAATCTTTATATGGAATTTTTTGAAACAAAATTACTAAAGGATATCTTACCTTCTAATGCAATTGGTTTAGGTATGTAGATGATGTTCTTTGTGTTTGGCCAACAAATTTAAATTTACAAATATTTCTCCCCTTACTTAACAATTTAGTACCTTCCATCAAATTTACTGTAGAAAATGAAAATAATGGTATGTCACCATTTTTAGATTGCATGATCCATAGACAAGGAAACAAGTTTAAGATTAGCATATACAGAAAACCCACCAATGTATGCTCATATATCCATTATTACTCATCTCAACAAGACAGAGTTGAATTATCATCATTTCAATCTATGTTCCTTAGGGCATTACGTATTTGCAGTCCAGAGTTTATTGATGATGAGTTTGAGAAGATATATTCCATTGGATATATGTTAAAGTACCCTAGATCTTTCATTGATAAATCCCTGAAGTTAGCAAAGAAATCATTTTATAGAATTGAGCCCAAACCTCCCATTGACACCAAGAATCTTTTAGTTCTCCCTTTTAATAATAATCTCACTTTGCTTCCCATGTTGCTTAAATCCTTTAATGTAAATGTTGCCCTTAGCAACAATAATACTATAGAGAATATCTTAATCAGGAATTCACCAGAAAATTCTCTTGGTTGCATCTATAAAGTTCCTTGTGGAAACTGTGATAAGTTTTGTGTTGGTCAGACTGGTAAGAATCTTTCTGTTAGACTTAAGCAACATAAATATAGTATAAGAACTGGACAAGAATCAAATGCCTTGTTTAATCATGTTAAAAACTATGATCATTGTATTGACTGGAGGAACGCCATCTCAGTTGTTAACTCTAACTCTATCACCAATAGAAAAATTTCATTGAATATTCTATTATTAAGTACACATAGAATTATAATCTTAATATTAGTGATGGTCTGTACAAATTAGATAACTTTATTGTTGATAAGATTTGTAAAATGATAAGTTTATGAACACTCGTTGTATGTTTTGGACAATCACATGTTTACCAAATGGCGTCCTACCCTCGTCTCTTCGATATATATCAACTGAGTGTTATATTTCTCTCTTGTGTCTCCCCTGATGATGTGATTATTACACGAAAGTGCACTTGGGAACTATTCATGTTTCATTTTCCCCGTGGACTCATAGGAATATCTTGATCACTCGGGAAATTGTGATCCTTTCCAACCTGGATTCCACACGGCTCTTCTGTTACTTCTCTGCAAGCTGTCCTGGACTTTCTCCTTTCGTTACTGCTTTCTCCAAATCGCTAATCAAGGCTCACCAACTGAAGTAGCGATTTGAATTCCTTAGGAAATGCCTTGATGAACAAGTGATGCCAAGATCTGTCCTATCTCAACGTTTGTTGCAGCTGTCTTGTCGACCATTTGACCAATTTCAAAATATTATTTTAAAGGAAAATATTGAATTAAAGAAACTTGAAATGAAGGAGGCTTTTCGCACTTCAAGAGAGAAGAAACGTGCCTTTCAAATGAAAATACCGACACACTGGAAGAACCGGATGTTGGACTATTGCTATGATGAATTAAGGAAAGAACGCATTAGGTTACAAGTGTCACTAAAACGTAAGTTGGACCATCTTATTGAAAACAGTGACTGGACCAAGAATACAAACCCATCTTTTGTGGTAAAGCTGTCTAATAAACAATTAGATAAAGATTCCTTGTGTGCATTTGGCTATGGTTTAAGTTTTGTCTGCTCTAACAGAGAAGCCAGCTGTGTTGATGTCACAAAGTCTTTTTGTAATTTAGAAAAATACAGTAATATAAGTAATGATGATATTAATATTTGTAAGGGTTTAGTTTATGCCAGTTTGTCAAAACCAGTGGAAGCTAATTGCCCTAAGAGATTCATAAGATCTATTAACACCTTAGAAAAAGACAAGGATATACATATTACTAAAGCAGATAAGGCTAACACTGTTGTGATTTTAGACAAAAGTAACTATTTATCTAAAATGAATGATCCTATAAATGATAACACAACATATTCTAAACTTAGTAAAAATCCCTTAGAAACAGTTAATTCTCACTTCAATAAAGAAATGAAGTTTTTGTTGAAAAGTAACATTTCTCTCATCAAAAGTTTGTCATCTTTGTCCCCTTCATTGCCATATATGTATGGACTTATCAAAATACATAAGCAAAATTTTCCAGGAAGACCTATAGTGAGTTCATTAGGCTCCATCACATATAAGATATCAAAATGGTTAGTTTCCTTATTAAGCCCTTTAGTGGGTAAGGTATCAAATTCTAATATCATGAACAATGTAGATTTAGTCAACAAGCTAAACAATATCATTATTAATTTTTATTTCAAACTAGTTAGCTTTGATGTTTCCTCACTTTTCTCTAAAGTTCTAGTTGATGACCTTTTATGATATTTATTTGATGTATTGGATGATATTCATTTACCTGTTTCAAATTCTAATTTCATTGAACTGATAAAATTGTGTATAAAAGAATGTGTATTTCAATTTAATGGAGAATATTATGCTCGAAAATTTGGTATGGCAATGGGTAACCCTCTTTCACCTGTACTGAGTAATCTTTATATGGAATGTTTTGAAACAAAATTATTAAAGGATATCTTACCTTCTAATGCAATTTGGTTTAGGTATGTAGATGATGTTCTTTGCGTTTGGCCAACAAATCAAAATTTACAAATATTTCTCCCCTTACTTAACAATTTAGTACCTTCCATCAAATTTACTGTAGAAAATGAAAATAATGGCATGTTACCATTTTTAGATTGCATGATCCATAGACAAGAAAACAAGTTTAAGTTTAGCATATACAGAAAACCCACCAATGTATGCTCATATATCCATTATTACTGATCTCAACATGACAGAGTAAAATTATCATCATTTCAATCTATGTTCCTTAGGGCATTACGTATTTGCAGTCCAGAGTTTATTGATGATGAGTTTGAGAAGATATATTCTATTGGATATAAGCTAAAGTACCCTAGATCTTTCATTGATAAATCCCTTAAGTTAGCAAAGAAATCATTTTATAGAGTTGAGCCCAAACCTCCCATTGACACCAAGAATCTTTTAGTTCTCCCTTTTAATAATAATTTCACTTTGCTTCCCATGTTGCTTAAATCCTTTAATGTAAATGTTGCCCTTAGGAACAATAATACTATAAAGAATATCTTAATCAGGAATTCACCAGAAAATTCTCTTGGTTGCATCTATAAAGTTCCTTGTGGAAACTCTGATAAATTTTATGTTGGTCAGACTGGTAAGGATCTTTCTGTTAGACTTAAGCAACATAAATATAGTAAAAGAACTGGACAAGAATCAAATGCCTTGTTTAATTATGTTAAAAACTATGATCATTGTATTGACTGGAGTAACGCCATCTCAGTTGTTAACTCTAACTCTATTACCAAGAGAAATATCATTGAATCTTCTATTATTGAATACACAAAAAATTATAATCTTCATATTAGTGATGGTCTGTACAAATTAGATAACTTTATTGTTAATAAGATTTGTAAAATGATAAGTTTATGAACGCTCGTTGTATGGTTTGGACAATCATATGTTTACCAAATGGCGTCCTAGCTTCGTCTCTTCGATGTATTTCAACTGAGTGTTATATTTCTCTCTTATGTCTCCCCTGATGATGTGATTATTACACGACTGTGCACTTGGGAACTTTTCGTGTTTCATTATCCCCGTGGACTCAGAGGAATATATATATATATATATATATATATATATATATATATATATATATATATATATATATATATATATATATATATATATATATATATATATATATACATATATATATATATATATATATATATATATATATATATATATATATATATATATATATATATATATATATATATATATATATGTATATAAATATAATGGAGAACCATCATAATGGAGTTGCACGGACTGTGATCCTTGCTGTGGTTACAAGAATATTCTTCCGCCCACCAGAGATGCTACTACCTTTGTGAATCAAGAACCATTGCAACACAAACCTCGCCAGGTGGTAGAGTGTCCCGCAGTGTATCGAGACAGACTTCGCCAGAACTTTTTTAAAAGGGAAGTAAATGTTTATAGTTGTGTTACTGGAGTGATAGTTTTCATACATGGTGCTTTGACAAGAAAATAGTGAAAGTGGAAAAAAAAAAGAAAAGAAAATGTAGCTTAGACATTGAAGCTTATTGATACAGTGGTTAAATTGATGAGAACTACTATTGACGTTTGTGTAAATCAATTATACATTTCCCTTTTCCATAGCCAGAGGTTGAACCATTATGTGACATTAATTTTCTCATTTCAAGCTAGAAGTTTCAGTTTTCTAAATTACTTCTTACTTTTTCCATATGTATATATATATGTAGATGTTTGTGTGTGTATATGTACGTGTGTATGTGTATGTATATATATATATATATATATATATATATGTATATATATTTATATATATATATATCATCCCTGGGGATAGGGGTGAAAGAATACTTCCCACGCATTCCTCGCCTGTCGTAGAAGGCGACTAGAGGGGACGGGAGCGGGGAGCCAGAAATCCTCCCCTCCTTGTATTTTTTAACTTTCTAAAATGGGAAACAGAAGAAGGAGTCACGCGGGGAGTGCTCATCCTCCTCGAAGGCTCAGACTGGGGTGTCTAAATGTGTGTGGATGTAACCAAGATGTGAAAAAAGGAGAGGTAGGTAGTATGTTTCAGGAAAGGAACCTGGATGTTTTGGCTCTGAGTGAAACGAAGCTCAAGGGTAAAGGGGAAGAGTGGTTTGGGAATGTCTTAGGAATAAAGTCAGGGGTTAGTGAGAGGACAAGAGC
Organism: Panulirus ornatus; assembly: GCF_036320965.1. Lineage (NCBI taxonomy): Eukaryota > Metazoa > Arthropoda > Malacostraca > Decapoda > Palinuridae > Panulirus > Panulirus ornatus. The sequence continues at coordinate 8,796,704 of NC_092271.1, read as the reverse complement.
AAGGGAAGGAGTAGCAGTACTCCTGAAACAGGAGTTGTGGGAGTATGTGATAGAATGTAAGAAAGTAAATTCTCGATTAATATGGGTAAAACTGAAAGTTGATGGAGAGAGATGGGTGATTATTGGTGCATATGCACCTGGGCATAAGAAGAAAGATTATGAAAGGCAAGTGTTTTGGGAGCAACTGAATGAGTGTGTTAGTGGTTTTGATGCAAGAGACCGGGTTATAGTGATGGGTGATTTGAATGCAAAGGTGAGTAGTGTGGCAGTTGAGGGAATAATTGGTATACATGGGGTGTTCAGTGTTGTAAATGGAAATGGTGAAGAGCTAGTAGATTTATGTGTGAAAAAGGACTGGTGATTGGGAATACCTGGTTTAAAAAGCGAGATATACATAAGTATACGTATGTAAGTAGGAGAGATGGCCAGAGAGCGTTATTGGATTACGTGTTAATTGACAGGCGCGCGAAAGAGAGACTTTTGGATGTTAATGTGCTGAGAGGTGCAACTGGAGGGATGTCTGATCATTATCTTGTGGAGGCTAAGGTGAAGATTTGTATGGGTTTTCAGAAAAGAAGAGTGAATGTTGGGGTGAAGAGGGTGGTGAGAGTAAGTGAGCTTCGGAAGGAGACTTGTGTGAGGAGGTACCAGGAGAGACTGAGTACAGAATGGAAAAAGGTGAGAACAACGGAAGTAAGGGGAGTGGGGGAGGAATGGGATGTATTTAGGGAATCAGTGATGGATTGCGCAAAAGATGCTTGTGGCATGAGAAGAGTGGGAGGTGGGTTGATTAGAAAGGGTAGTGAGTGGTGTGATGAAGAAGTAAGATTATAAGTGAAAGAGAAGAGAGAGGCATTTGGACGATTTTTGCAGGGAAAAAATGCAATTGAGTGGGAGATGTATAAAAGAAAGAGACAGGAGGTCAAGAGAAAGGTGCAAGAGGTGAAAAAGAGGGCAAATGAGAATTGGGGTGAGAGAGTATCTTAAATTTAAGTTTTAGGGAGAATATAAAGATGTTCTGGAAGGAGGTAAATAAAGTGCGTAAGACAAGGGAGCAAATGGGAACTTCAGTGAAGGGCGCAAATGGGGAGGTGATAACAAGTAGTGGTGATGTGAGAAGGAGATGGATTGAGTATTTTTAAGGTTTGTTGAATGTGTTTGATGATAGAGTGGCAGTTATAGGGTGTTTTGGTCGAGGTGGTGTGCAAAGTGAGAGGGTTAGGGAAAATGATTTGGTAAACAGAGAAGAGGCAGTAAAAGCTTTGCGGGAGATGAAAGCCGGTAAGGCAGCAGGTTTGGATGGTATTGCAGTGGAATTTATTAAAAAAGGGGGTGACTGTATTATTGACTGGTTGGTAAGGTTATTTAATGTATGTATGACTCATGGTGAGGTGCCTGAGGATTGGCGGAATGCGTGCATAGTGCCATTGTACAAAGGCAAAGGGGATAAGAGTGAGTGCTCAAATTACAGAGGTATAAGTTTGTTGAGTATTCCTGGTAAATTATATGGGAGGGTATTGATTGAGAGGGTGAAGGCATGTACAGAACATCAGATTGGGGAAGAGCAGTGTGGTTTCAGAAGTGGTAGAGGATGTGTGGATCAGGTGTTTGCTTTGAAGAATATATGTGAGAAATACTTAGAAAAGCAAATGGATTTGTATGTAGCATTTATGGATCTGGAGAAGGCGTATGATAGAGTTGATAGAGATGCTCTGTGGAAGGTATTAAGAATATATTGTGTGGGAGGCAAGTTGTTAGAAGCAGTGAAAAGTTTTTATCGAGGATGTAAGGCATGTGTACGTGTAGGAAGAGAGGAAAGTGATTGGTTCTCAGTGAATGTAGGTTTGCGGCAGGGGTGTGTGATGTCTCCATGGTTGTTAATTTGTTTATGGATGGGGTTTTTAGGGAGGTGAATGCAAGAGTTTTGGAAAGAGGGGCAAGTATGAAGTCTTTTGGGGATGAGAGAGCTTGGGAAATGAGTCAGTTGTTGTTCGCTGATGATACAGCGCTGGTGGCTGATTCATATGAGAAACTGCAAAAGCTGGTGACTGAGTTTGGTAAATTGTGTGAAAGAAGAAAGTTAAGAGTAAATGTGAATAAGAGCAAGGTTATTAGGTACAGTAGGGTTGAGGGTCAAGTCAATTGTGAGGTAAGTTTGAATGGAGAAAAACTGGAGGAAGTAAAGAGTTTTAGATATCTGGGAGTGGATCTGGCAGCGAAGTGGATCATAGGGTGGGGGAGGGGGCGAAAATCCTGGGAGCCTTGAAGAATGTGTGGAAGTCGAGAACATTATCTGGGAAAGCAAAAATGGGTATGTTTGAAGGAATAGTGGTTCCATCAATGTTGTATGGTTGCGAGGCGTGGGCTATGGATAGAGTTGTGCGCATGAGGATGGATGTGCTGGAAATAAGATGTTTGAGGACACTGTGTGGTGTGAGGTGGTTTGATCGAGTAAGTAACGTAAGGGTAAGAGAGATGTGTGGAAATAAAAAGAGCGTGGTTGAGAGAGCAGAAGAGGGTGTTTTGAAATGGTTTGGGCACATGGAGAGAATGAGTGAGGAAAGATTGACCAAGAGGATATATGTGTCGGAGGTGGAGGGAACGAGGAGAAGTGGGAGACCAAATTTTAGGTGGAAAGATGGAGTGAAAAAGATTTTGTGTGATCGGGGCCTGAACATGCAGGAGGGTGAAAGGAGGGCAAGGAATAGAGTGAATTGGATCGATGTGGTATACCGGGGTTGACGTGCTGTCAGTGGATTGAATCAGGGCATGTGAAGCGTCTGGGGTAAACCATGGAAAGCTGTGTAGGTATGTATATTTGCGTGTGTGGACGTATGTATATACATGTGTATGGGGGTGGGCTGGGCCATTTCTTTCGTCTGTTTCCTTGCGCTACCTCGTAAACGCGGGAGACAGCGACTAAGCAAAAAGAAAAAAAAAAAAATATATATATATATATATATATATATATATATATATATATATATATATATATATATATATATATATATATATATATATATATATATACATTTTTTTTTTTTTTTTCATACTATTCGCTATTTCCCGCGATAGCGAGATAGCGTTAAGAACAGAGGACTGGGCCTTTGAGGGAATATCCTCACCTGGCCCTCTTCTCTGTTCCTTCTTTTGGAAAATTAAAAAGAAAAAAAAAAAAACGAGAGGGGAGTATTTCCAGCCCCCCGCTCCCTTCCCTTTTAGTCGCCTTCTACGACACGCAGGGAATACGTGGGAAGTATTCTTTCTCCCCTATCCTTAGGGAATATATATATATATATATATATATATATATATATATATATATATATATATATATATATATATATATATATATATATATATATATATATATATATATATACATGCGGGGGAAGTGGTTGTCATTTCATGTGTGGCGGGTTTGCGACGGGACTGAATAATGGCAGACAGTATGAATTATATACATGTGTATATATGTATATATCTGTGTGTGTGCATATATATGTGTACGTTGAGATGTATTGGTATGTATATGTTCGTGTGTGGTCATGTAGGTTTATATATGAGTATGGGGGTGGGTTGGGCCTTTTCTTTCGTCTGTTTCCTTGCGCTGCCTCGTAAACGCGGGAGACAGCGACAAAGTAAAATAAAAATAAATAAAAAAATATATATATATATTTTTTTTCTTTTTTTTTTTTTTTTTTGCTTTGTCGCTGTCTCCCGCCATTGCGAGGTATCGCAAGGAAACAGACGAAAGAAATGGCCCAACCCACCCCCATACACATGTATATACATACACGTCCACACGCAAATATACATACTTACACAGCTTTCCATGGTTTACCCAAGACGCTTCACATGCCCTGATTCAATCCACTGACAGCACGTCAAATCCGGTATACCACATCGTTCCAATTCACTCTATTCCTTGCCCGCCTTTCACCCTCCTGCATGTTCAGGCCCCGATCACTCAAAATCTTTTTCACTCCATCTTTCCACCTCCAATTTGGTCTCCTACTTCTCGTTCCCTCCACCTCCGACACATATATCCTCTTGGTCAATCTTTCCTCACTCATTCTCTCCATGTGCCCAAACCATTTCAAAACACCCTCTTCTGCTCTCTCATTCACGCTCTTTTTATTTCCACGCATCTCTCTTACCCTTACATTACTTACTAGATCAAACCACCTCACACCACACATTGTCCTCAAACGTCTCATTTCCAGCACATCCACCCTCTTGTGCACAACTCTATCCATAGCCCACGCCTCGCAACCATACAACATTGTTGGAACCACTATTCCTTCAAACATACCCATTTTTGCTTTCCGAGATAATGTTCTCGAATTCCACACATTCTTCAAGGCTCCCAGGATTTTCGCCCCCTCCCCCACCCTATGATTCACTTCCGCTTCCATGATTCCATCCGCTGCCAGATCCACTCCTAGATATCTAAAACACTTTACTTCCTCCAGTTTTTCTCCATTCAAACTTACCTCCCAATTGGCTTGATCCTCAACCCTACTGTACCTAATAACCTTGCTCTTATTCACATTTACTCTTAACTTTCTTCTTTCACACACTTTACCAAACTCAGTCACCAGCTTCTGCAGTTTCTCAAATGAATCAGCCACCAGCGTTGTATCATCAGCGAACAACAACTGACTCACTTCCCAAGCTCTATCATCCACAACAGACTGCATACTTGCCCCTCTTTCCAAAACTCTTGCATTCACCTCCCTAACAACCCCATCCATAAACAAATTAAACAACCATGGAGACATCACACACCCCTGCCGCAAACCTACATTCACTGACAACCAATCACTTTCCTCGCTTCCTACACGTACCCATGCCTTACATCCTCGATAAAAACTTTTCACTGCTTCTAACAACTTGCCTCCCACACCATATATTCTTAATACCTTCCACAGAGCATCTCTATCAACTCTATCATATGCCTTCTCCAGATCCATAAATGCTACATACAAATCCATTTGCTTTTCTAAGTGTTGGTCACATACATTCTTCAAAGCAAAAACCTGATCCACACATCCTCTACCACTTCTGAAACCACATTGCTCTTCCCCAATCTGATGCTCTGTACATGCCTTCACCCTCTCAATCAATACCCTCCCATATAATTTCCAGGAATACTCAACAAACTTATGCCTCTGTAATTTGAGCACTCACTCTTATCCCCTTTGCCTTTGTACAATGGCACTATGCACGCATTCCGTCAATCCTCAGGCACCTCACCATGAGTCATAGATACTTTAAATAACCTTACCAACCAGTCAACAATACAGTCACCCCCTTTTTTAATAGATTCCACTGCAATACCATCCAAACCTGCTGCCTTGACGGCTTTCATCTTCCGCAAAGCTTTTACTACCTCTTCTCTGTTTACCAAATCATTTTCCCTAACCCTCTCACTTTGCACACCACCTCGACCAAAACACCATATATCTGCCACTCTATCATCAAACACATTCAACAAACCTTCAAAATACTCACTCCATCTCCTTCTCACATCACCACTACTTGTTATCACTTCCCCATTTGCGCCCTTCACTGAAGTTCCCATTTGCTCCCTTGTCTATATATATATATATATATATATATATATATATATATATATATATATATATATATATATATATATATATATATTTTTCTTTTTGCTTTGTCGCTGTCTCCCGCGTTTGCGAGGTAGCACAAGGAAACAGACGAAAGAAATGGCCCAGCCCACCCCCATACACATGTATATACATACGTCCACACACGCAAATATACATACCTACACAGCTTTCCATGGTTTACCCCAGACGCTTCACATGCCCTGATTCAATCCACTGACAGCACGTCAACCCCGCTCTACCACATCGATCCAATTCACTCTATTCCTTGCCCTCCTTTCACCCTCCTGCATGTTCAGGCCCCGATCACTCAAAATCTTTTTCACTCCATCTCTCCACCTCCAATTTGGTCTCCCACTTCTCGTTCCCTCCACCTCCGACACATATATCCTCTTGGTCAATCTTTCCTCACTCATTCTCTCCATGTGCCCAAACCATTTCAAAACACCCTCTTCTCCTCTCTCAACCACGCTATTTTTATTTCCACACATTTCTCTTACCCTTACGTTACTTACTCGATCAAACCACCTCACACCACACATTGTCCTCAAACATCTCATTTCCAGCACATCCATCCTCCTGCGCACAACTCTATCCATAGCCCACGCCTCGCAACCATACAACATTGATGGAACCACTATTCCTTCAAACATACCCATTTTTGCTTTCCGAGATAATGTTCTCGACTTCCACACATTCTTCAAGGCTCCCAGAATTTTCGCCCCCTCCCCCACCCTATAATTCAATTCCGCTTCCATGGTTCCATCCGCTGCCAGATCCACTCCCAGATATCTAAAACTCTTTACTTCCTCCAGTTTTTCTCCATTAAAACTTACCTCCCAATTGACTTGACCCTCAACCCTACTGTACCTAATAACCTTGCTCTTATTCACATTTACTCTTAACTTTCTTCTCTCACACACTTTACCAAACTCAGTCACCAGCTTCTGCAGTTTCTCATATGAATCAGCCACCAGCGTTGTATCATCAGCGAACAACAACTGACTCACTTCCCAACCTCTCTCATCCCCAACAGACTTCATACTTGCCCCTCTTTCCAAAACTCTTGCATTCACCTCCCTAACAACCCCATCCATAAACAAATTAACAACCATGGAGACATCAAACACCCCTGCCGCAAACCTACATTCACTGAGAACCAATCACTTTCCTCTCTTACTACACGTACACATGCCTTACATCCTCGATAAAAACTTTTCACTGCTTCTAACATCTTGCCTCCCACACCATATATTCTTAATACCTTCCACAGAGCATCTCTATCAACTCTATCATATGCCTTCTCCAGATCCATAAATGCTACATACAAATCCATTTGCTTTTCTAAGTATTTCTCACATACATTCTTCAAAGCAAACACCTGATCCACACATCCTCTACCACTTCTGAAACCACACTGCTCTTCCCCAATCAGATGCTCTGTACATGCCTTCACCCTCTCAATCAATACCCTCCCATATAATTTACCAGGAATACTCAACAAACTTATACCTCTGTAATTTGAGCACTCACTCTTATCCCCTTTGCCTTTGTACAATGGCACTATGCACGCATTCCGCCAATCCTCAGGCACCTCACCATGAGTCATACATACATTAAATAACCTCACCAACCAGTCAATAATACAGTCACCCCCTTTTTTAATAAATTCCACTGCAATACCATCCAAACCTGCTGCCTTGCCGGCTTTCATCTTCCGCAAAGCTTTTACTACCTCTTCTCTGTTTACCAAATCATTTTCCCTAACCCTCTCACTTTGCAAACCACCTCGACCAAAACACCCTATATCTGCCACTCTATCATCAAACACATTCAACAAAACTTCAAAATACTCACTGCCATCTCCTTCTCACATCACCACTACTTGTTATCACCTCCCCATTTGCGCGCTTCACTGATGTTCCCATTTGCTCCTTGTCTTACGCACTTCATTTACCTCCTTCCAGAACATCTTTTTATTCTCCCTAAAATTTAATGATACTCTCTCACCCCAACTCTCATTTGCCCTCTTTTTCACCTCTTGCACCTTTCTCTTGACCTCCTGTCTCTTTCTTTTATACATCTCCCACTCAATTGCATTTTTTCCCTTCAAAAATCGTCCAAATGTCTCTCTCTTCTCTTTCACTAATAATCTTACTTCTTCATCCCACCACTCACTACCCTTTCTAATCAACCCACCTCCCACTCTTCTCATGCCACAAGTATCTTTTGCGCAATCCATCACTGATTCCCTAAATACATCCCATTCCTCCCCCACTCCCCTTACTTCCATTGTTCTCACCTTTTTCCATTCTGTACTCAGTCTCTCCTGGTACTTCCTCACACAAGTCTACTTCCCAACCTCACTTACTCTCACCACCCTCTTCACACCAACATTATACATTTCCCTTTTTCATAGCCAGAGGTTGAACGATTATGTGACATTCATTTTTTCATTTCATTTCAAGCTAGAAGTTTCAGTTTTCTAAATCATTTCTTACATTTTTCATACGTATATATATGTATATATGTGTGTGTGTGTGTATATGTGCGTGTATATATATATATATATATATATATATATATATATATATATATATATATATATATATATTATATATATATATATATATATATATATATATATATATATATATATATATATATATATATATATATATATTTTTTTTTTTTTTTATTATTATACTTTGTCGCTGTCTTCCGCGTTTGCGAGGTAGCGCAAGGAAACAGACGAAAGAAATGGCCCAACCCACCCCCATACACATGTATATACATACGTCCACACACGCAAATATACATACCTACACAGCTTTCCATGCCTTGATTCAATCCACTGACAGCACGTCAATCCTGGTATACCACATCGCTCCAATTCACTCTATTCCTTGCCATCCTCTCACCCTCCTGCATGTTCAGGCCCCGATCACACAAAATCTTTTTCACTCCATCTTTCCACCTCCAATTTGGTCTCCCTCTTCTCCTTGTTCCCTCCACCTCCGACACATATATCCTCTTGGTCAATCTTTCCTCACTCATCCTCTCCATGTGCCCAAACCACTTCAAAACACCCTCTTCTGCTCTCTCAACCACGCTCTTTTTATTTCCACACATCTCTCTTACCCTTACGTTACTTACTCGATCAAACCACCTCACACCACACATTGTCCTCAAACATCTCATTTCCAGCACATCCATCCTCCTGCGCACAACTCTATCCATAGCCCACGCCTCGCAACCATACATCATTGTTGGAACCACTATTCCTTCAAACATACCCATTTTTGCTTTCCGAGATAATGTTCTCGACTTCCACACATTCTTCAAGGCCCCCAGAATTTTCGCCCCCTCCCCCACCCTATGATCCACTTCCGCTTCCATGGTTCCATCCGCTGCCAGATCCACTCCTAGATATCTAAAACACTTCACTTCCTCCAGTTTTTCTCCATTCAAACTCATCTCCCAATTGACTTGACCCTCAACCCTACTGTACCTAATAACCTTGCTCTTATTCACATTTACTCTTAACTTTCTTCTTCCACACACTTTACCAAACTCAGTCACCAGCTTCTGCAGTTTCTCACATGAATCAGCCACCAGCGCTTTATCATCAGCGAACAACAACTGACTCACTTCCCAACCTCTCTCATCCCCAACAGACTTCATACTTGCCCCTCTTTCCAAAACTCTTGCATTCACCTCCCTAACAACCCCATCCATAAACAAATTAAACAACCATGGAGACATCACACACCCCTGCCGCAAACCTACATTCACTGACAACCAATCACTTTCCTCTCTTCCTACACGTACACATGCCTTACATCCTCGATAAAAACTTTTCACTGCTTCCAACAACTTTCCTCCCACACCATATATTCTTAATACCTTCCACAGAGCATCTCTATCAACTCTATCATATGCCTTCTCCAGATCCATAAATGCTACATACAAATCCATTTGCTTTTCTAAGTATTTCTCACATACATTCTTCAAAGCAAACACCTGATCCACACATCCTCTACCACTTCTGAAACCACACTGCTCTTCCCCAATCTGATGCTCTGTACATGCCTTCACCCTCTCAATCAATACCCTCCCATATAATTTACCAGGAATACTCAACAAACTTATACCTCTGTAATTTGAGCACTCACTCTTATCCCCTTTGCCTTTGTACAATGGCACTATGCACGCATTCCGCCAATCCTCAGGCACCTCACCATGAGTCATACATACATTAAATAACCTTACCAACCAGTCAACAATACAGTCACCCCCTTTTTTAATAAATTCCACCGCAATACCATCCAAACCTGCTGCCTTGCCGGCTTTCATCTTCCGCAAAGCTTTCACTACCTCTTCTCTGTTTACCAAATCATTTTCCCTAACTCTCTCACTTTGCACACCACCTCGACCAAAACACCCTATATCTGCCACTCTATCATCAAACACATTCAAGAAACCTTCAAAATACTCACTCCATCTCCTTCTCACATCACCACTACTTGTTATCACCTCCCCATTTGCGCCCTTCACTGAAGTTCCCATTTGCTCCCTTGTCTTACGCACTTTATTTACCTCCTTCCAGAACATCTTTTTATTCTCCCTAAAATTTAATGATACTCTCTCACCCCAACTCTCATTTGCCCTTTTTTTCACCTCTTGCACCTTTCTCTTGACCTCCTATCTCTTTCTTTTATACATCTCCCACTCAATTGCATTTTTTCCCTGCAAAAATCGTCCAAATGCCTCTCTCTTCTCTTTCACTAATACTCTTACTTCTTCATCCCACCACTCACTACCCTTTCTAATCAACCCACCTCCCACTCTTCTCATGCCACAAGCATCTTTTGCGCAATCCATCACTGATTCCCTAAATACATCCCATTCCTCCCCCACTCCCCTTACTTCCATTGTTCTCACCTTTTTCCATTCTGTACTCAGTCTCTCATGGTACTTCCTCAAACAGGTCTCCTTCTCAAGCTCACTTACTCTCACCACCCTCTTCACCCCAACATTCACTCTTCTTTTCTGAAAACCCATACAAATCTTCACCTTAGCCTCCACAAGATAATGATCAGACATCCCTCCAGTTGCACCTCTCAGCACATTAACATCCAAAAGTCTCTCTTTCGCACGCCTGTCAATTAACACGTAATCCAATAACGCTCTCTGGCCATCTCTCCTACTTACATAAGTATACTTATGTATATCTCGCTTTTTAAACCAGGTATTCCCAATCATCAGTCTTTCTCAGAACATAAATCTACAAGCTCTTCACCATTTCCATTTACAACACTGAACACCCCATGTATACCAATTATTCCCTCAACTGCCACATTACTCACCTTTGCATTGAAATCACCCATCACTATGACCCGGTGTCGTGCATCAAAACCACTAACACACTCATTCAGCTGCTCCCAAAACACTTGCCTCTCTTGATCTTTCTTCTCATGCCCAGGTGCATATGCACCAATAATCACCGACCTCTCTCCATCAACTTTCAGTTTTACCCATATTAATCGAGAATTTACTTTCTTACACTCTATCACATACTCCCACAACTCCTGTTTTAGGAGTATTGCTACTCCTTCCCTTGCTCTTGTCCTCTCACTAACCCCTGACTTTACTCCCCAGACATTCCCAAACCACTCTTCCCCTTTACCCTTGAGCTTCGTTTCACTCAGAGCCAAAACATCCAGGTTCCTTTCCTCAAACATACTACCTATCTCTCCTTTTTTCACATCTTGGTTACATCCACACACATTTAGGCACCCCACTCTGAGCCTTCGAGGAGGATGAGCACTCCCCGCGTGACTCCTTCTTCTGTTTCCATTTTAGAAAGTTAATACAAGGAGGGGAGGATTTCTGGCCCCCCGCTCCCGTCCCCTCTAGTCGCTTTCTACGACACGCGAGGAATACGTGGGAAGTATTCTTTCACCCCTATCCCCAGGGATAATATACATATATATATACATATACACATACACACACATACACATACATACGCACATATACACACACACACACATACATATATATACATATGAAAAATGTAAGAAATATATATATATATATATATATATATATATATATTTCTTACATTTATATATATATATATATATATATATATATATATATATATATATATATATATATATTCTATTTTTTATACTTCGTCGATGTCTCCCGCGTTAGCGACATAGCGCAAGGAAACAGACGAAGTAGGGGCCCAACCCACCCATATACACATATATACACATACACGACCACACACGCACATATACATACCTATACATCTCAACATACACATATATATGCACACACACAGATATATACATATATACACATCTATATAATTCATACTGTCTGCTCTTATTCATTCCCGTCGCAAACTCGCCACACATGAAATGACAACTAACTCCCCCGCATGTGCGCGAGGTAGCGCTAGGAAAGACAACAAAGGCCACATTCGTTCACACTCAGTCTCTAATTGTCATGTATAATGCACCATTACCACAGCTCCCTTTCCACATCCAGGCCCCACAAAACGTTCCATGGTTTAGCCCAGACGCTTCACATGCCCTGGTTCAATCCATTGACAGCACGTCGACCCCGGTATACCACATCGTTCCAATTCACTCTATTTCTTACACCCCTTTCACCCTCCTGCATGTTCAGGCCCCGATCTCTTAAAATTTTTTTCACGCCATATTTTCCACCTCCAATTTGGTCTCCCACTTCTCGTTCCCTCCACCTCTGACACATATATCCTCTTTGTCAATCTTTCCTCACTCATTCTCTCCATGTGACAAAACCACTTCAAAACTCCCTCTTCTGCTTTTTCAATCTCTTACCCTTTCATTACTTACTCGATCAAACCACCTCACATCCCATATTGTCCTCAAACATCTCATTTCCAGAATATCCACCATCCTCCGCACAACTCTATCTATAGCTCACGCCTCGCAACCATATAACATTGTTGGAACAATTATTCCTTCAAACATACCCATTTTTGATTACCAAGATAACGCTTTCGACTTCCATACATTTTTCACCGCTCCCAGAACTTTCGCCCACTCCCGCAACCTATGATTCACCTCCGCTTCCATGGTTCCATCCGTTGCCAAATCTACTCCCATATATCTAAAACACTTCATTTCCTCCAATTTTTCTCCATTCAAACAAACCTCTTAGTTGACTTGTCTCTCAACCCTACTGTACCTAACAACCTCGCTTTTATTTATATTTACTCTCAGCTTTCTCCTTTCATACACTTTACCAAATTCAGTCACCAGCTTCTGCAGTTTCTCACCCAAATCAGCCACCAGCGCTGTATCATCAGCGAACAACAACTGACTCACTTAACAAGCTCTCTCATCCACAACAGACTGCATACTTGCCCCTCTTTCCAAAACTCTTGCATTCACCTCCCTAATAACCCCATCGATAAACAAAGTGAACAAACATGGAGACATCACGCACACCTGCCACAAACCAACATTCACTGAGAACCAATCACTTTCCTCTCTTCCTTCACGTACACATGCCTTACATCCTCGATAAAAACTTTTCACTGCTTCTAACAATTCACCTCCCACACCATATATTCTTAATGCCTTTCACAGATCATCTCTATCAACTCCATCATATGCCTACTCCAGATCCTATTCCTGGGGATAGGGGAGAAAGAATACTTCCTACGTGTCGTAGAAGGCGACTAAATGGGTCAGGAGCGGGAGCATAAAAAACTTTCCCCTTCTTGTATTTTAACTTTCTAAACGGGGAGATAGGAGTCAGGCGGGGAGTGCTCATCCTCATCGAAGGCTCAGATTGGGGTGTCTAAATGTGTGTGTATGTAACCAAGATGAGGAAAAAGGAGAGATAGGTAGTATGTTTGAGGAAACGAAGTGAAACGAAGCTCAAGGGTAAAGCGGAAGAGTGGTTTTGGAATGTCTTGGGAGTAAAGTCAAGGGTTAGTGAGAGGACAAGAGCAAGGGAAGGATTAGCACTACTCCTGAAACAGGAGTCTTGCACAAAAGATGCTTGTGGCATGAGAAGCATGGGAGGTGGGCAGATTAGAAAGGGTAGTGAGTGGTGGGATGAAGAAGTAAGATTATTAGTGAAAGAGAAGAGAGAGGCATTTGGATGATTTTTGCAGGGAAATAACGCAAATGGTTGGGAGATGTATAAAAGAAAGAGGCAGGAAGCCAAGAGAAATGTGCAAGAGACGAAAAAGAGGGTAAATGAGAGTTGGGGTGAGAGAGTATCATTAAATTTTAGGGAGAATAAAAAGATGTTTTGGAAGGAGGAAAATAAAGTGCGTAAGACAAGAGAACAAATGGGAACATCAGTGGAGGGGCTAATGGGGAGGTGATAAGTAATGGTGATGTGAGACGGAGATGGTGTGCTTATTTTGAAGGTTTGTTGAATATGTTTGATAATAGAGTGGCAGACATAGGGTGCTTTAGTCGAGGTGGTGTGCAAAGTGAGATGGTTAGGGAGAATGATTTGGTAAACAGGGAAAAGGTAGTAAAAGCTTTGCGGAAGATGAAATCCGGCAAGGCAGCGGGTTTGGATGGTATTGCAATTGAATTCATTAGAAAAGGGAGTGACTGTATTGTTGACTGGTTGGTAAGGTTATCAAATGTATGCATATCCTCAAACAACTCATTTCCAGCACATCCACCCTTCTCCGCACAACTGTATTTATAGCCCACGCTTCGCAACCATTTAACATTGTTGAAACCACTATCCCTTCAAACATAACCATTTTTGCTATCCAAGATAACGTTCTCGATTTCCACACATTTTTCAACGCTTCCAGAACTTTTGCCCCATGATTCCATCCGCTGCCAAATCCACTCCCAAACATCTAAAACACTTCACTTCCTCCAGTTTTACTCCATTCAAACTTACCTCCCAATTGACTTGTCCCTCAACCCTACTGTACTTAATACCCTTGCAATTATTCACATTCACTCTCAGCTTTCTTCTTTCATACACTTTACCAAACTCAGCCACCAGCTTCTGCACTTTCTCACCCGAATCAGCCACCAGCGCTGTACCATCAGCGAACAAAAACTGACTCTCTCATCCACAACAGACTGCATTCTTGCCCCTCTTTCCAAAACTCTTGCATTCACCTACCTAACAACCCTATCCATAAACAAATTAAACAACCAAAAAGACATCACGCACCCCTGCCGTAAACCATCATTCACTGAGAACCAATCACTTTCCTCTTTTCCTACTCGTACACATGCCTTACATCCTCGATAAAAACTTTTCACTGCTTCTAACAACTTGCCTCCCACACCATATATTCTTAATATCTTCCCCAGAGCATCTCTAGTAACTCTATCATATGCCTTTTCCAGATCCATAAATGCTACATACAAAACCATTTGCTTTTCTAAGTATCTATCACATACATTCTTCAAAGCAAACACCTGATGCACACATCTTCTATCAATTCTGAAACCACACTGTTATTTCCCAATCTGATGCTCTGTACATGCCTTCACCCTCTCAATCAATACCCTCCCATATAATTTTCTAGGAATACTAAACAAACTGTAATTTGAACACTCACTTTTATCCCCTTTGCCTTTGTACAATGGCACTATGGAAACATTCCGCCAATCCTCAGGCTAGCCAATATCAATGTTAATTTTGATTTCAATCTTGTTAGCTTTGATGTTTCCTCACTTTTCACAAAAGTTCCAGTTGATGACCTTTTAGAATATTTATTTGATGTCTTGGATGATATTCATTTACCTGTTTCAAAGTCTGTTTTCATTGAACTGATAAAATTGTGTATAGAAGACTGTGTATTTCAATTTAATGGAGACTATCATGCTCAAAAATTTGGTATTGCAATGGGTAACCTTCTTTCACCTGTACTATGGAATTTTTTTAAACAAAATTATTAAAGGATATCTTACCTTCTAATGTAATTTGGTTTAGGTATGTAGATGATTTTCTTTGTGTTTGGCCAACAAATGAAAATTTTAGATATTTCTCCCTTACTTAACAATTTAGTACCTTCCATCA
This sequence comes from Panulirus ornatus, assembly GCF_036320965.1. Taxonomy (NCBI): domain Eukaryota; kingdom Metazoa; phylum Arthropoda; class Malacostraca; order Decapoda; family Palinuridae; genus Panulirus; species Panulirus ornatus. Next base: position 8,780,982 of record NC_092271.1, on the reverse strand, counting down.
AATTTAATAAAGAAAATGAAAATAATAGTATGTTACCATTTTAGATTGCATGATCCATAGGCAAGGAAACAAGTTTAAGTTTAGCATATACAGAAAACCTACCAATGTATGCTCATATATCTATTATCACTCATCTCAACATGACAGGTTTTAATTAACATCATTTCAATCTATGTTCCTTAGGGCATTACGTATTTGCAGTCAAGAGTTTATTGATGATGAGTTTGAGACGATATATTATATTGGATCTATGTTGATGCACCCTAGATCTTTCATTGATAAATGAAATCATTTTATAGAGTTGAGCCCAAACCTCCCACTGACACCAAGAATCTTTTAGTTCTCCCTTTTGATAATGATTTTATTTTGCTTCCGATGTTGCCTAAATCCTTTAATGTAAATGTTGCCTTCAGCAACAATAATACTATAAACAATATCTTAATCAAGAATTCACCAGAAAATTCTCCTTAATGCATCTATAAAGTGCCACGTAGAAATTGTGATATGTTTTATGTTGGGCATAAAACTTTAGACTTAGCATCATAAATAAGATAAGAATCAAATGCCTTGTTTAATCACGTTAAAAACTATGATCATTGTATTGACTGGAGTATTGCCATCTCAGTTATTAACGCTAACTCTATTACCACGAGAAATATCATTGAATCTTCTGTTATTGAATACACAAAGATTTATAATCCTAATAATAGTGATGGTCTATACAAATTAGATAACTTTATTGTTGATAAAATTTGTAAAATGATAAGTTTATGAACGCTCATTGTCTGTCTTGGACAATCGCATGTTTACCAAATGGCGTCCTAGCTTTGCCTCTTCGATGTATATCAACTGACTGTTATATTTCTCTCTTGTGTCTCCCCTGATGATGTGATTATTACACGAAAGTGCACATGGGAACCTATTGTGTTTCATTTTTCCCGTGGACTCATAGGAATGCATAGACATATACATATATACATGTGTGCATATTCATACTTGCTGCCTTCATCCATTCTCGTCACCACCCTTCCATGCATGAAATAGCACCCCTTCCTCCCGTGCGCTGCGAGGTAGCGCTAGGAAAAGACAACAGAGGCCACATTCGTTTACGCTCGGTCTCTAGCTCTTATGTGTAATGCACCGATACCACAGCTATCTTTCCACATCCAGGCCCCACAAAACTTTCCATTGTTTACCCCAGACGCTTTACACGGCCTGATTCAATCCATTGACAGCACATCGACCCCGGTACACAACATCGTTCCAAATCACACTATTCCTTGTACTCCTTTCACCATCTTGCATGCTCAGGCCTCTATCGTGCAAAAGATGTTTCACTCCATCCTTTCACCTCAAATTTGGTCTCCCGCTTTTCCTCGTTCCCTCCACCTCTGACACATATATCCTCTTTGTCAGAATTTCCTCACTCATTCTCTCCATGTGACCAAAGCATTTCAATACACCTTCTGCTCTCTCAACCACATTCTTTTTATTACCACACATCTCTCTTACCCTTTCATTGCTTATCGATCAAACCATCTCACAACACATTGACCGCAAACATCTCATCTCCAACACACCCACCTTCCCCGAACAACCCTATCTATAGCCCATGCCTAGCAACCGTGTGATATTGTTAGAATCACTATTTCTTCAAACATTCCTATTTCTCCTCCAAGATAAAGGTCTCACCTTCCAAAAATTCTTCAACGCTTCCAGAACCTTCGCACCCTCCCCCACCCTGTGACTCACTTCCGCTTCCATGGTTCCATCTCCCCTATCCCAACTCAACCCACCCACATACATATGTATATACATAAAAGCCCACACACGCACATATACATACTTATACAGTTCAATGTATACATACATATACATACACAGACATATACATATATACACATGTACATATTCGTACTTGCAACCTTCATCCACTCCGTCGCCACCCTGCCACACATGAAATAGCACCCCCCTCCTCCAGCGCGTGTGCGAGGTAGCGCTAGGAAAAGAAAACGAAGGCCATATTCGTTCACACTCAGTCTCTAGCTGTCATGTGTAATGCACCTAAACCACACTCCCTCTTCACTTCCACTATCTGTGAAGGACAGTTAGTGGGATATCTGATCACTGTCAAATGGAGACGAGGATGAACATCTCTTGAGATTTTCAAAATACAAGAAAAGAGAGTGGTGACAAAAAGTTAATCCCAGTATACCAAATCGTTCCAGTTCACTCTATTCCTTGCACGCCTTTCACCCTCCTGTATGTTCAGGCACCGATCGCTCAAAATCTTCTTCACTTCATCCCTCCACCTAAATTTTGGTCTCCCGCTTCTCCTTTTTCCCTCCACCTGTGACATATATATTCTCTTTGTTAATCTTTCCTCTCTCAATCTCTCCATGTGTCCAAACAATTTCAACACACCCTCTTCTGCTCTCTCAGCCACACTCTTATTATTACCAAACATCCTCTCTTACCCTTTCATTACTTACTAGATCAAACCACCTCACAATAAGTATTGTCCTCAAACATTTAATCTCCAACACATCCCTCCTCCTCCGCGCAACCCTATCTATAGCCCATAACTCGCAACAATATGACATTGTTGGAGCCACTATTCCTTCAAGCATACCCACTTTTACTCACCGAGATAACGTTTTCGCCGTCAACGCTTCCAAAACCTTGGCTGCCTCCCCCACCCTATGGCTCACTTCCGCTTCCATGATTCCATCCGCTGCTAAGTCCACTCCTAGATATCTAAAACACTTCACTTCCTCCAGTTTGTCTCCAAACTTACCTCCCAGTTAACTTGTTCCTTATACCTGTTAAACCTAATAATCTTGCTCTTATTCACCTTCACTCTCAACTTTTTTCCTTCAAACACTTTACCTTACTCAATCACCAACGTCTGCAGATTCTCATCCGAATCATCGGCGAACAACACCTGACTCACTTCCCAAGCTCTGTCATCCACAACAGACTGCATACTTGCCCCTCTCTCAAAAACTCTTGCATTCACCCCCCTAACCACCCCATCCATAAACAAATTAAACAACTATGAAGACATCACGCACCCTACTGAGAACGAATCTCTTTCCTCTCTTCCCACTCGTACACATGCCTTACATGCCTTACTACATTCAGCAACTTACCTCCCACGCCATATATTCGTAAAACCATCCACAAAGCATCTCTATCAACCCTGTCATAAGCCTTCTCCAGATCCATAAATGCTACAGAAATATCCATCTGTTTTTCTAAGTATTTCTCATAAACATTCTTCAAAGCAAATACCTGATCCACCTGTACCACTTCAGAAACCACACGGCTCTTCCCCAATCTGATGCTCTTTACATGCCTTCACCCTCTCAATCAATACCCTCCAATATAATTTTCCCCTAATACTCAACAAACGTATGCCTTTATAATTCAAACACTCACCTTTATTCCTTTGCCTTTGTGCAGTGGCACTATACATGCATTCCACCAGTCCTCAGGCACTTCACCATGATCCACACATACGTTGAATATCCTTACCAACCAATCAACAGTACAGTCACCCCCTTTTTTAATAAAATCCACAGCAGAACCATCCAACACCGCCGCCTTGCCAGCTATCACCTAAAGTGTATAAGAATGGATGGACCATTCTTTGTCTGTTACCTGACTCTACCTCGCTGATGCGGGAAACAGTTATCATGTTATACTTATATTTCATTTTACTTAATCACCGTCTCCCGCCTTAGCGACGTAGCGCAAGGAAACAGGCGAGGAATAGCCCAACCCACCCACATACAAATGTATATACATAAATGCCCACACACACACATATACATGCATAAACATTTCAGCGTATACATACATATACATACACAGACAATTCATATATGCACATGTACATATTAGTACTCGGTACCTGAACATACAGGAGGGTGAAAGGCATGCAAGGAATAGAGTGAACTGGAACAATTTGGTATACTGGGATTAACTTTTTGACACCACTCTCTTCTCCCTGACATTCTCTCTTGTATTTTGAAAACCTCAAGAAATGTTCATCCTCGTCTCCATTTGATAGTGATCAGATATCCTACTAACTGTCCTTCACAAATAGTGGAAGTGGAAAGGGAGTTGTGGTTTAGGTGCATTTCACATGACAGCTAGAGACTGAGTGTGAACGAATATGGCCTTTGTTTTCTTTTCCTAGTGCTACCTCGCGCGCGCGCTAGAGGAAAGGGGTGCTATTTCATGTGTGGCAGGGTGGCGACGGAATGGATGAATGTTGCAACTACGAATATGTACATGTGTATATATGTATATGTGTGGGCTTTTATTTATATACATATGTATGTGGGTGGGTTGGGTTGGGATAGGGGAGATGGAACCATGGAAGCGGAAGTGAGTCACAGGGTTGGGGAGGGTGCGAAGGTTCTGGAAGCGTTGAATAATTTTTGTTAGGCAAGACCCTTATCTCGGAGCAGAAATGGGTATGTTTGGAGAAATAGTTCTTCCAACAATTTTATACGGTTGCTAGACATGGGCTGTAGATAGGGTTGTTCGGAGGAGGGTGGGTGTGTTGGAGATGAGATGTTTGAGGTCAATATGTGGTGTGAGATGGTTTGATCGATAAGCAATGAAAGCGTAAGAGAGATGTGTGGTAATAAAAAGAACGTGGTTGAGAGAGCAGAAGATGGTGTATTGAAATGCTTTGGTCACATGGAGAGAATGAGTGAGGAAAGACTGACAAAGAGGATATATGTGTCAGAGGTGGAGGGAATGAGGAAAAGCGGGAGACCAAATTTGAGGTGAAAGGCTGGAGTGAAAAAGATTTTGTGCGATCGGGGCCTGAGCATGCAGGAGGGTGAAAGGCATGCAAGGAATAGTATGATAAGGAACGATGTTGTATACCGGGGTCGATGTGCTGTCAATGGATTGAATCAAGCCATGTAAAGCGTCTGGGGTAAACAATGGAAAGTTTTGTGGGGCCTGGATGTGGAAAGGGAGCTGTGGTATCGGTGCATTACACATGAGAGCTAGAGACTGAGCGTGAACGAATGTGGCCTTTGTTGTCTTTTCCTAGCGCTACCTCGCACGCGCGCAGGAGGAAGGGGTGCTATTTCATGCATGGAAGGTGGCGACGAGAATGGATGAAGGCAGCAAGTATGAATATGTACACATGTATTTATGTCTATGTATTCCTATGAGTCCACGGGAAAAATGAAACACGATAAGTTCCCAAGTGCACTTTCGTGTAATAATTACATCATCAGGGGAGACACAAGAGAGAAATATAAAAGTCAGTTGATATACATCGAAGAGGCGAAGCAAGGACGCCATTTGGCAAACATGCGATTGTCCAACACAGACAATGAGCGTTCATAAACTTATCATTTTACAAATTTTATCAACAGTAAAGTTATCTAATTTATATAGACCATCACTAATATTAAGATCATAAATCTTTGTTTATCTACTAATAGAAGATTCAATGATATTTCTCGTGGTAATAGAGTTAGCGTTAATAACTGAGATGGCATTACTCCAGTCAATACAATGATCATAGTTTTTGACGTGATTAAACAAGGCATTTGATTCTTATCCCGTTCTTATACTATATCTATGATGCTTAAGTCTAACAGAAAGATCCTTACCAGTCTGACCAACATAAAACCTATCACAATTTCTACATGGCACTTTATAGATGCATCCAGGAGAATTTTCTGGTGAATTCCTGATTAAGATATTCTTTATAGTCTTATTGTTCCTGAAGGCAACATTTACATTAAAAGATTTAGGCAACATGGAAGGTAAAGTAAAATTATCATTAAAAGGGAGAACTGAAAGATTCTTGGTGTCAATGGGAGGTTTGGGCTCAACTCTATGAAATGATTTCTTTGCTACTTAAAGGGATTTATCAGTGAAACATTTAACTTAGATCCAATAGAATATATCTTCTCAAAGTCATCAATAAACTCTTGACAGCAAATACGTAATGCCCTATGGAACGTAGATTGAAATGATGTTAATCAAACTCTGCCATGTTGAGATGAGTGATAATAGATATATGAGCATACATTGGTAGGTTTTCTGTATATGCAAAACTTAAATTTGTTTCCTTGCCTATGGATCATGCAATCTAAAAATGGTAACATAGTATCATTTTCATTTTCTACAGTAAATTTGATGAAAGGTACTAAATTGTTAAGTAAGGGGAGAAATATTTAAAAATTTTCATTTGTTGGCCAAACACAAAGAACATCATCTACATACCTAAACCAAATTGCATTAGTAGTAAGATATCCTTTAGTAATTTTGTTTCAAAAAATTCCCTATAAAGATTACTTAGTACAGGTGAAAGAGGGTTACCCATTGCCATACCAAATTTTTGAGCATAATAGTCTCCATTGAATTGATATACACAGTCGTCTATGCACAATTTCATCAATTCAATGGAAACAGACTTTGAAACAGGTAAATGAATATCATCCAAGACATCAAATAAATGTTCTAAAACGTCATCAACTGGAACTTTTGTGAAAAGTGAGGAAACACGAAAGCTATATAGTTTGAAATCAAAATTAATATTGATATTGGTTAGCCTGAGGATTGGCGGAATGCTTGCATAGTGCCATTGTACAATGGCAAAGGGGATAAAAGTGGATGCTCAAATTACAGATGTATAAGTTTGTTGAGTATTCCCGGGAAATCATATGGGAGGGTATTTATTGAGAGGGTGAAGGCATGTACAGAGCATCAGATTGGGAAAGAGCAGTGTGTTTTCAGAATTGGTAGAGGATGTGTGGATCAGGTGTTTACTTTGAAGAATGTAAGACAAAAAAGGCCACATTCGCACACAGTCTCTAGCTGTCATGTATAATGCTCCGAAAAAAAATCTCCCTTTCCACATCCACGCCTGACAGACCTTTCCATAGTTTCCCCAGACGCTATACATGCCGTAGTTCAGTCAACTGACAGCACGTCGACCCCGTTATATCACATCATTCCAGTTCACTCTATTCCTTGCACGCCTTTCGCCCTCCTGTATGTTCAGGCCTGATCGCTCAAAATCTTTTTCTCTCCAACCTTCCACCTCCAATTTGGTCTCCCGCTTCATCTTCTTCCCTCCACAACTGACACGTATATCCTCTTTCTCAGTCTTTACTCACTCATTCTCTCCAGTTGACCAATCCAATTCAACACACCCTCTTCTCCTCTATCAACCAAACTCATTCTATTACCACACCTCTCTCTTACTCTTTCATTACTTACTCGATCAAACCACCTGTCAATATTGTCCTCAAACATTTCATTTCCAACACATCCACCCTCCTTCGCATAACCCTATGTATAGCCTATGCCTGGCAACCATATAACATTGTTGGAACCACTATTACTTCAATCATACCCATTTTTGCTCTCCGAGATAACGTTCTCGCCTTCCACACATTGTCCCCCTTGGGACGGGAGAAAGCATACTTCCCACGTATTATCTGCTCGTCGTAGGAGACGACTAAAATAGGAAGCAGCGGCGGGTTGGAAATCCTTTCCAACGGTTTTGAATTTTCCAAAGAAGGGAACAGAGAAGGGGGCCAAGTACAGATATTCCCTCTACCGCTTCAGCGAGGTAGCGTTAAGAAACAGACAAAGAATGACCCAACCACTCATATACACATATGTATACATAAACGCCCATGCACACACATGTACATACATATGCATATCAACATACACATACATATACATACACAGACATATGGATATATACACATGTACATACATATGCATATCAACATACAAATACATATACATACACAGACATACGGATATATACACATGTACATACATATGCTTATCAACATACAAATACATATACATACATAGACATATGGACATATACTCATGTACATATTCATATTCGCTGCGTTTCTCCATTCCCGTCTCCCACACATTGCATCCCTTGGGACAGGAGAAAGCATACTTCCCACGTATTATCTGCTCGTCGTAGGAGACGACCAAAATAGGAAGCAGCGGCGGGTTGGAAATCCTCTCCAACCGTTTTAAATTTTCCAAAAAAAGGGAACAGAGAAAGGGGCCAAATACGGATATTCCCTCTACCGCTTCAGCGAGGCAGCGTAAAGAAACAGACGAAGAATGACCAAACCACTCATATACACATATATATACATAAATGCCCATACACGCACATGTACATACATATACATGTCAACATACAAATACATATACATACAAAGACATATGGATATATACACGTGTACATATTCATATTCGCTGCGTTCCTCCATTCCTGTCTCCATCCCGCAACACAGGATATAGCCGTCCACCTTACCCCCCTTTAACCCCCCCCCCCATGCCCCAAAACCCACCACCCCACCCGTCCGACATCAGCGAGGTAGCTCCAGGAAAAGACAAATAGCCACAATCGTTCACACTCAGTTTCTAGCTGTCATGTGTAATGCACCGAAACCACAGCTTCCTTTCCACATCCAAGATTCACACACCTTTCCATGGTTTACTCCAGACGATTCACATGCCTTGGTTCAATCTATTGAAACCACGTCGACCACATCATTCCAATTTACTCAATTCCTTGCATGCCTTTCACCCTCCCGTATGTTCAAAATCAATCTCAAAATCGCTCAAAATCAAATCTTCTATACCTAATTTGGTCTCCCGCTTCTCCTTCTTCTCCCCACAACTGACTCTTATATCCTCTTTTCAATCTTTCCTCATTCATTCTCTCCATGTGTCCAAACAATTTCCACACACCCTCTTCTACTCTCTCAGCCACACTCTTTTTATTACCACACATCTCTCTTACGCTTTCATTATTCTTTCGATCAAACCACCTCACACCACATATTTTACTCAAACATTTCATTTCCAACATATCAACCCTTCTCCGCATAACTCTATCTATAGCCCATGCCTCGCAACCATGTAACATTGTTGAGTATTCCCGGGAAATTATATGGGAACATTATATGTAACATTGTTGGAACAATTATTCCTTCAAACATACCCATTTTTGCCCTCCAAGATAACGTTCTCGCCTTCCATACATTCTTCAACGCTCCCAAAACTTTCGACCCCTCCCCAACTCTGTGACACACACTTCCGCTTCCATGGTTCCATCCGCTGCTAAGTCCACCCCCAGATATCTAAAACACTCACTTCCTCCAGTTTTCCCCATTCAAACTTACGTCCCAAATGACTTGTCCCTCAACTCCTCTAAATCTAATAACCTTGCTCTTATTCACATTTACTCTCAACTTCCTTCTTTCACACACTTTACAAAACTGTCACCAACCTCCTCAGTTTCTCACCTGAATAAGCCACCAGCGCTGTATCATCAGCGAACAACAACTGACACTTCCCAAGCCCTCTCATCCACAATAGGCTGCATATTCACCTCCCTAACCACCCTATCCATAAACATATTAAAGAACCCTGGAGACATCACGCACCCCTGCCGCAAACCAATATTCACTGGGAACCAAGCACTTTCCTATCTTCCTACTCGTACACATGCCGTACATCCTTGGTAAAAACTTTTTACTGCTGCTAGCAACTTTCACACCATATACTCTTAAAACCTTCCACAAAGCATTTCTATCAATCCTATCGTATGCCTTCTCCAGATCCATAAATCCTACATATAAATCCATATGTTTTTCTAAGTATTTCTCATATACATTCCTCAAAGGAAACACCTGATCCACACATCTTCTACCACTTCTGAAAACAAACTGCTCTTCCACAATCTGATGACCTTTACATGCCTTCACCCTCTCTATCAATACCCTCCCATATGATTTCCCAGGAATACTCAGCAAACTTATGCTTCTGTAATCTAAACTCTCACCTTTATCTCCTTTGCCTTTGTACAGTGGCACTATACATGCATTCCACCAGTTCTCAGCCATTTCACCACGATTCACACATACGCTGAATATCCTTACCAACCAATCAACAACACTGTCACCCGCTTTTTGATCAAATCCACTACAATACCATCCAACCCCGCCGCCTTACCAGTTTTCATCTTATGTGTATAAGAACTGATGGGCCATCCTTTGTCTGTTACATGACCCTACCTCGCTGACGTGGGAAACAGTTATTATGTTCTATTTATACTTCATTATACTGAATCGCTGTCTCCCGCGTTAGGGAGGCAGCGCAAGGAAACAGACGAGGAATGGCCCAATCCTCCCACATACAAATATACATAGAAAAATGTCCACACACGCACATATACATGCATAAACATTTCAATAACATCACCCCCCCCCATCAGCAAGGTGTCCCTAGGAATAGAAAAAAGGCCACATTCGCTCACAGTCAGTCTTTAGCTCTCATATGTAATGCACCGAGACCACATCTTTTCCACATCCAGGCCCCACAAACCTTTCCATAGTTTCCCAAGACTCTTTACATACCCTAGTTCAATCCATTGATGGCACATCGACCCCTTAATACCATATCATTACAATTTACTCAATTCCTTGCATGCCTTTCACCCTCCTGTATGTTCAGGCCCCGATCGTTCAAATCTTTCTCACTCAGTCCTTCCATACCTAATTTGGTCTCCCGCTTCTCCTTCTTCTCCCCACAAATGACTCTTATATCCTCTTTTCAATCTTTCCTCATTCATTCTCTCCATGTGTCCAAACAATTTCCACACACCCTCTTCTACTCTCTCAACCACTCTTTTTATTACCACACATCTCTCTTACGCTTTCATTATTCTTTCGATCAAACCACCTCACACCACATATTTTACTCAAACATTTCATTTCCAACATATCCACCTTTCTCCGCATAACTCTATATATAGCCCATGCCTCGTAACCATGTAACATTGTTGAGTATTCCCGGGAAATTATATGGGAACATTATATGTAACATTGTTGGAACAATTATTCCTTCAAACATACACATTTTTGCCCTCCAAGATAACGTTCTCGCCTTCCACACATTCTTCAACGCTCCCAAAACTTTCGACCCCTCCCCAACTCTGTGACACTCTTCCGCTTCCATGGTTCCATCCGCTGCTAAGTCCACCCCCAGATATCTAAAACACTCACTTCCTCCAGTTTTCCCCATTCAAACTTACGTCCCAATTAACTTGTCCCTCAACTCCTCTGAATCTAATAACCTTGCTCTTATTCACATTTACTCTCAACTTCCTTCTTTCATACACTTTACAAAACTGTCACCAACCTCCTCAGTTTCTCACCTGAATAAGCCACCAGCGCTGTCTCATCAGCGAACAACAACTGACACTTCCCAAGCCCTCTCATCCACAATAGGCTGCATATTCACCTCCCTAACCACCCTATCCATAAAGATATTAAAGTAAAGATATTACTCCATTCCTTGCACGCCTTTCACCCTCCTGTATGTTCAGGCACCGATCCCTCAAAAAATAATCTTCACTCCATCCTTCCGCCTACAATTTGGATTCACACTTTTCCTTCTTCCCTCCACAACTGACAAATATATCCCCTTTGTCAATCTTTACCCACTCATTCTCTCCGTGCGACCAAACCATTTCAGCACACCCTCTTCCGCTCTCTCGATCACACTCATTTTATTACCACACATCTCTCTTACGCTTTCATTACTTACTCGATCAAACCACCTCACATCATATATAGTCCTCAAACATTTCATTTCCAACACATCCATCCTCCTCCGCACAACCTTATTCATAGCAACCATATAACATTTTCGAAACCACTATTCCATCAAACATACCATTTTTTGCTCTGCGAGATAACGTTCTCGCCTTCCACACATTCTTCAACGCTCCCAGAATCTTCGCCCCTCCCAACTCTGCGACACACTTCCGCTACCATGGTTCGATCCGCTGCTAAAACCATTCCAGATATCTAAAACACTCCACTTCCTCCAGTTTTTCTCCATTCAAACTTACCTCGCAATTAACTTGTCCCTCAACCCCACTGAACCTAATAACATTGCTCTTATTCGTACTCTCAATTTCCTTCTTTCACACACTTTATAAAACTCTCACCAACCTCCACAGTTTCTCACCCGAATCAGCGACCAGCGTTGTACCATCAGAGAACAATTGACACTTAACCAAGCTCTCTCATCCGCAATATTCACCTCCCTAACCACCCTATCCATAAACATACTGAACAGTCCTGGAGACATAACGCACCCCTGCCGCAAACCAACATTCACTGGGAACCAATCACTTTCCTATCTTCCTACTCGTACATATGACTTACATCCTTGGTAAAATCTTTTTACTGCTGCTAGCAACTTACCTCCCACACCATATACTCTTAAAACCTTCCACAAAGAATCTCTATCAACCCTATCGTATGCCTTCTCCAGATCCATAAATGCTACATACAAATCCATCTGTTTTTCTAAGTATTTCTCATATACATTCTTCAAAGCAAACACCTAATCTGCACATCCTCTACCACTGCTCTTCCCCAGTCTGATGCTCTTTACATCCCTTCACCCTCTCTATCAATACCCCCCAATATAATTTCCCAGGAATACTGAGCAAACTTATGCTTATGTAATTTAAACACTCATCTTTATCCCCTTTGTCTTTGTACAGTGGCATTATACATGCGTTCCATCGGTCCTCAAGCAATTCACCATGATCCACACATACAGTGAATATCCTTACTAACCATTCAAAACCACTGTCACCCGTCTTTTTAATAAAATCCACTGCAATGCCACCCATCTCCGCCGCATTGCCGGCTTTCATCTTATGTGTATAAGAATGGATGGGCCATTCTTTGTCTGATACCTGACCCTACCTCGCTGACGTGCTAAACAGTTATTATGTTATATTTAAACACTATTTAATGAATCGCCGTCTCCCGGGTCAGCGAGGTAGCGCAAGGAAACAAACGAGGAATGGCCCAACCCTCCCACATACAAATGTATATACATAAATGTCCACACACGCACAAATACATGCATAAACATTTCAACGTATACATATATATACATACACAGACAATACATATATACTCATGTACATATTCGTACTCGCTGCTTTCATCCATTTTCGTCGCCACCCCGCCACACATGAAATAACATCACCACCCCTTCAGGAAGGGGCCCCCAGGAATAGACAAAAATGGCCACATTCGCTCACAGTCAGTCTCTAGCTCTCATGTGTAATGCACCGAAAATACATCTCCTTTTCCACCTCCAGGCCCCACAGACCTCTCCATAGTTTCTCAAACGAACCCGTTATACCATATCATTCCAATTCACTCTATTCCTTGCACGCCTTTCACCGTCCAGTATGTTCAGGCACCGATCCCTCGAAAAATAATCTTTACTCCATTCTTCCACCTCCTCTTTGGTCTCGAGCTTCTCTTCTTCCCTCAACAACTGACAAATATGTCCTCTTTGTCAGTCTTTTGTCACTCATTCTCTCCATGTGACCAAACCATTTCAACGCACCCTCTTCTGCTTTCTCAACCACACTATTTTTACGATTTAATTACTTACTCGATCAAACCACCTCGCATCATGTATAGTCCTCAAACATTTCATTTCCAGCACATCCACCGTCCTCCGCAACACCCTATCTACAGCCCATGCCTCGCAATCATATAACATTGTTGGAACCACTATTCCTTCAAACATACCATTTTTTGTTCTCCAAGATAACGTTCTCGCCTTCCACACATTCTTCAAAGCTCCCAGAACCTTCGCCCTCTACCCCACTCTGTGACACACTTCCGCTTCTATGGTTCTATTAACTCCCAGATATCTAAAACACTTCACTTCCTCCAGTGTTTCTCCATTCAAACTTACCTCCCAATTATCTTGTCCCGCAACCCCACTGAAACTGATAACTTTGCTCTTATTCGCATCTGCTCTCAACTTCTTTCTTTCACACACTTTACAAAACTGTTACCAACCTTCGCAGTTTCTCACCCGAATCAGCCACCAGCGTTGTATCATCAGCGAACAACAACTGACTCACTTCCCAAGCCCTCTCATCCACAACTGAATGCATATTCACCAACCTAACCCTATCCATAAGTAATATCATCATTACTTAAATTAATGTATTTTTCTAAATTACAAAAAGACTTTGTGACATCAACACAGCTGGCTTCTCTGTTAGAGCACACAAAGCTTAAAGCATAGCCTAATGCACACAGGGAATCTTTTTCTAGTTGTTTATTAGTTAGGTTTACCACAAAAGATAGGTTTGTGTTCTTGGTCCAGTCGCTGTTCTCAATAAGATGTTCCAACCTACGATTTAGTGACACTTGTAGCCTATTACGTTCTTTCCTTGGCAATAGTCCTACATCCGGTTCTTCCAGTGTGTCGGTATTGCCATTTGAAAGGCACGTTTCTTCTCTCTTGGAATGCGAAAAGCCTCCTCCATTTTAAGTTTCTTTAATTCAATGTTTTTCTTTAAAATAATATTTTGAAATTGGTCAAATGGTCGACCAAACAGCTGCAACAAACGTTGAGGTAGGACAGATCTTGGCATCACTTGTTCAACAAGGCATTTCCTAAGGAATTCAAATCGTAACTTCAGTTGGTGAGACTTGATTAGCGACTTGGACAAAGTAGTAACGAAAGGAGAAAGTCCAGGACAGCTTGTAGAGAAGTAATAGAAGAGCCGTGTGGAATCCATGTTGGAAAGGATCACAGTTTTGCGCGTGATCAAGATATTCCTATGAGTCCACGGGGAAAATGAAACACGAAAAGTTCCCAAGTGCACTTTCGTGTAATAATCACATTATCAGGGGAGACAAAAGAGAGAAATATAAGAGTCAGTTGATATACATCGAAGAGACAAAGCTAGGACGCCATTTGGTAAATATGTGATTGTCCAAAACATACAACGAGCGTTCATAAACTTATCATTTTACAAATCTAATCAACAATAAAGTTATCTAATTTGTATTCAATGATAAAAGATTCAATGATATTTCTCTTGGTAATAGAGTTAGAATTGTTCGAGTTAGAAAAGGGGTTGTTATTTCATGTGTGGCGAGGTGGCGATGAGAATGAATAAAGGCAGACCTTATGAATTATGTACATGGGTATATATGTATATGTCTGTGTGTGTATATATATGTATACGTTGAGATGTATAGGTATGTATATTTGCGTGTGTGGACGTGTATGTATATACATGTGTATGTGAGTGGGTTGGGCCATTCATTCGTCTGTTTCCTTGCGCTACCTCGCTAACGCGGGCGACAGCGACAAAGCAAAATAAGAAATAAATAAAAACAAAATAAATATATATATATATATATATATATATATATATATATATATATATATATATATATATATATATATATATATATATATATATATATATACATATGTATATATATATATGTATATGGGAAACAGAAGAAGGAGTCACGCGAGGAGTGCTCATCCTCCTCGAAGGCTCAGAGTGGGGTGCCTAAATGTGTGTGGATGTAACCAAGATGTGAAAAAAGGAGAGATAGGTAGTATGTTTGAGGAAAGGAACCTGGATGTTTTGGCTCTGAGTGAAACGAAGCTCAAGGGTAAAGGGGAAGAGTGGTTTGGGAATGTCTGGGGAGTAAAGTCAGGGGTTAGTGAGAGGACAAGAGCAAGGGAAGGAGTAGCAATACTCCTGAAACAGGAGTTGTGGGAGTATGTGATAGAGTGTAAGAAAGTAAATTCTCGATTAATATGGGTAAAACTGAAAGTTGATGGAGAGAGGTGGGTGATTATTGGTGCATATGCACCTGGGCATGAGAAGAAAGATCAAGAGAGGCAAGTGTTTTGGGAGCAGCTGAATGAGTGTGTTAGTGGTTTTGATGCACGAGACCGGGTTATAGTGATGGGTGATTTGAATGCAAAGGTGAGTAATATGGCAGTTGAGGGAATAATTGGTATAAATGGGGTGTTCAGTGTTGTAAATGGAAATGGTGAAGAGCTAGTGGATTTGTGTGCTGAAAGAGGACTGATGATTGGGAATACCTGGTTTAAAAAGCGAGATATACATAAGTATACTTATGTAAGTAGGAGAGATGGCCAGAGAGCGTTATTGGATTACGTGTTAATTGACAGGCGTGCGAAAGAGAGACTTTTGGATGTTAATGTGCTGAGAGGTGCAACTGGAGGGATGTCTGATCATTATCTTGTGGAGGCTAAGGTGAAGATTTGTATGGGTTTTCAGAAAAGAAGAGTGAATGTTGGGGTGAAGAGGGTGGTGAGAGTAAGTGAGCTTGAGAAGGAGACCTGTGTGAGGAAGTACCAGGAGAGACTGAGTACAGAATGGAAAAAGGTGAGAACAATGGAAGCAAGGGGAGTGGGGGAGGAATGGGATGTATTTAGGGAATCAGTGATGGATTGCGCAAAAGATGCTTGTGGCATGAGAAGAGTGGGAGGTGGGTTGATTAGAAAGGGTAGTGAGTGGTGGGATGAAGAAGTAAGAGTATTAGTGAAAGAGAAGAGAGAGGCATTTGGACGATTTTTGCAGGGAAAAAATGCAATTGAGTGGGAGATGTATAAAAGAAAGAGACAGGAGGTCAAGAGAAAGGTGCAAGAGGTGAAAAAAAGGGCAAATGAGAGTTGGGGTGAGAGAGTATCATTAAATTTTAGGGAGAATAAAAAGATGTTCTGGAAGGAGGTAAAGTGCGTAAGACAAGGGAGCAAATGGGAACTTCAGTGAAGGGCGCAAATGGGGAGGTGATAACAAGTAGTGGTGATGTGAGAAGGAGATGGAGTGAGTATTTTGAAGGTTTGTTGAATGTGTTTGATGATAGAGTGGCAGATATAGGGTGTTTTGGTCGAGGTGGTGTGCAAAGTGAGAGGGTTAGGGAAATGATTTGGTAAACAGAGAAGAGGTAGTGAAAGCTTTGCGGAAGATGAAAGCCGGCAAGGCAGCAGGTTTGGATGGTATTGCAGTGGAATTTATTAAAAAAGGGGGTGACTGTATTGTTGACTGGTTGGTAAGGTTATCTAATGTATGTATGACTCATGGTGAGGTGCCTGAGGATTGGCGGAATGCGTGCATAGTGCCATTGTACAAAGGCAAAGGGGATAAGAGTGAGTGCTCAAATTACAGAGGTATAAGTTTGTTGAGTATTCCTGGTAAATTATATGGGAGGGTATTGATTGAGAGGGTGAAGGCATGTACAGAGCATCAGATGGGGAAGAGCAGTGTGGTTTCAGAAGTGGTAGAGGATGTGTGGATCAGATGTTTGCTTTGAAGAATGTATGTGAGAAATACTTAGAAAAGCAAATGGATTTGTATGTAGCATTTATGGATCTGGAGAAGGCATATGATAGAGTTGATAGAGATGCTCTGTGGAAGGTATTAAGAATATATGGTGTGGGAGGAAAGTTGTTAGAAGCAG
>NC_092271.1:8516089-8758589 GCF_036320965.1 Panulirus ornatus | reverse complement strand
TGTAAGGCATGTGTACGTGTAGGAAGAGAGGAAAGTGATTGGTTCTCAGTGAATGTAGGTTTGCGGCAAGGGTGTGTGATGTCTCCATGTTTGTTTAATTTGTTTATGGATGGGGTTGTTAGGGAGGTGAATGCAAGAGTTTTGGAAAGAGGGGCAAGTATGAAGTCTGTTGGGGATGAGAGAGCTTGGGAAGTGAGTCAGTTGTTGTTCGCTGATGATACAGCGCTGGTGGCTGATTCATGTGAGAAACTGCAGAAGCTGGTGACTGAGTTTGGTAAAGTGTGTGAAAGAAGAAAGTTAAGAGTAAATGTGAATAAGAGCAAGGTTATTAGGTACAGTAGGGTTGAGGGTCAAGTCAATTGGGAGGTAAGTTTTAATGGAGAAAAACTGGAGGAAGTAAAGTGTTTTAGATATCTGGGAGTGGATCTGGCAGCGGATGGAACCATGGAAGCGGAAGTGGATCATAGGGTGGGGGAGGGGGCGAAAATCCTGGGAGCCTTGAAGAATGTGTGGAAGTCGAGAACATTATCTGGGAAAGCAAAAATGGGTATGTTTGAAGGAATAGTGGTTCCAACAATGTTGTATGGTTGCGAGGCGTGGGCTATGGATAGAGTTGTGCGCAGGAGGATGGATGTGCTGGAAATGAGATGTTTGAGGACAATATGTGGTGTGAAGTGGTTTGATGGAGTAAGTAACGTAAGGGTAAGAGAGATGTGTGGAAATAAAAAGAGCGTGGTTCAGAGAGCAGAAGAGGGTGTTTTGAAATGGTTTGGGCACATGGAGAGAATGAGTGAGGAAAGATTGACCAAGAGGATATATGTGTCAGAGGTGGAGGGAACGAGGAGAAGTGGGAGACCAAATTGGAGGTGGAAAGATGGAGTGAAAAAGATTTTGTGTGATCGGGGCCTGAACATGCAGGAGGGTGAAAGGAGTGCAAGGAATAGAGTGAATTGGATCGATGTGGTATACCGGGGTTGACGTGCTGTCAGTGGATTGAATCAGGGCATGTGAAGCGTCTGGGGTAAACCATGGAAAGCTGTGTAGGTACGTATAGTTGCGTGTGTGGACGTATGTATATACATGTGTATGGGGGTGGGTTGGGCCATTTCTTTCGTCTGTTTCCTTGCGCTACCTCGGAAACGCGGGAGACAGCTATAAAGCCAAAAAAAAAAAAAAAAGAAAAAAAAAAAAAAAAAAATATATATATATATATATATATATATATATATATATATATATATATATATATATATATATATATATATATATATATATATATATACATATATATATATATATATATTATCCCTGGGGATAGGGGAGAAAGAATACTTCCCACGTATTCCCTGCGTGTCGTAGAAGGCGACTAAAAGGGGAGATAGCGGGGGGCTGGAAATCCTCCCCTCTCTTTTTTTTTTTTAATTTTGCAAAAGAAGGAACAGAGAACGAGGCCAGGTGAGGATGTTCCCTCAGAGGCCCAGTCCTCTGTTCTTAGCGCTACCTTGCTAACGCGGGAAATGGCGAATAGTATGAAAGAAAGAAAAGATATATATTTTTTTTTTTTTATACTTTGTCGCTGTCTCCCGCGTTTGCGAGGTAGCGCAAGGAAACAGACGAAAGAAATGGCCCAACCCCCCCCCCATACACATGTATATACATACGTCCACACACGCAAATATACATACCTACACAGCTTTCCATGGTTTACCCCAGACGCTTCACATGTCTTGATTCAATCCACTGACAGCACGTCAACCCCGGTATACCACATTGCTCCAATTCACTCTATTCCTTGCCCTCCTTTCACCCTCCTGCAAGTTCAGGCCCCGATCACACAAAATCTTTTTCACTCCATCTTTCCACCTCCAATTTGGTCTCCCTCTTCTCCTCGTTCCCTCCACCTCCGATACATATATCCTCTTGGTCAACCTTTCCTCACTCATTCTCTCCATGTGCCGAAACCATTTCAAAACACCCTCTTCTGCTCTCTCAACCACGCTCTTTTTATTTCCACACATCTCTCTCACCCTTACGTTACTTACTCGATCAAACCACCTCACACCACACATTGTCCTCAGACATCTCATTTCCAGCACATCCATCCTCCTGCGCACAACTCTATCCATAGCCCACGCCTCGCAACCATACAACATTGTTGGAACCACTATTCCTTCAAACATACCCATTTTTGCTTTCCGAGATAATGTTCTCGACTTCCACACATTCTTCAAGGCTCCCAGAATTTTCGCCCCCTCCCCCACCCTATGGTCCACTTCTGCTTCCATGGTTCCATCCGCTGCCAGATCCACTCCCAGATATCTAAAACACTTCACTTCCTCCAGTTTTTCTCCATTCAAACTCACCTCCCAATTTACTTGACCCTCAACCCTACTGTACCTAATAACCTTGCTCTTATTCACATTTACTCTTAACTTTCTTCTTCCACACACTTTATCAAACTCCGTCACCAGCTTCTGCAGTTTCTCACATGAATTAGCCACCAGCGCTGTATCATCAGCGAACAACAACTGACTCACTTCCCAAGCTCTCTCATCCCCAACAGACTTCATACTTGCCCCTCTTTCCAAAACTCTTGCCTTTACCTCCCTAACAACCCCATCCATAAACAAATTAAACAACCATGGAGACATCACACACCCCTGCCGCAAACCTATATTCACTGAGAACCAATCACTTTCCTCTCTTCCTACACGTTATTAGGTACAGTAGGGTTGAGGGACAAGTCAATTGGGAGGTAAGAGAGAATGGAGAAAAACTGGAGGAAGTGAAGTGTTTTAGATATCTGGGAGTGGATTTGGCAGCGGAAGTGAATCACCGGGTGGGGGAGGGGGCGAAAGTTCTGGGAGCATTGAAAAATGTGTGGAAGTCGAGAATATTATCTCAGAAAGCAAAAATGGGTATGTTTGAAGTGGTTCCAACAATGTTATATGCTTGCGACGCTTGGGTTATAGATAGGGTTGTACGGAGGAGGGTGGATGTGTTTGAAATGAGAATTATGAGGACAATATGTGGTGTGAGGTGGTTTATCGAGTAAGCAATGAAAGGGTAAGAGAGATGTGTCGTGATAAAAAGAGTGTGGTTGAGAGAGCAGAAGAGGGTGTGTTGAAATGGTTTGGTCACATGGAGAGAATGAGTGATGCAAGATTGACAAAGAGGCTATATGTGTCAGAGGTGAAGGGAACGAGGAGAATTGGGAGACCAAATTGGAGGTGGAAGGATGGAGTAAAAAAGATTTTGAGCGATCGGGGCCTGAACATGCAGGAGGGTGAGAGGCTTGCAAGGAATAGAGTGAATTGGAACGATGTGGTATACCGGGGTCGACGTGGTATCAACGGATTTAACCAGGGTATGTGAAACATATGGGTTAAATCATGGAAAGTTTTGTGGGGCCTGAATGTGTGGAAAGGGAGCTGTGGTTTCGGTGTATTATACATGACAGCTAGAGAATGAGTGTGAACGAATGTGGCCTTTGTTCTCTATTCCTGGCGCTACCTCCCGTGCGTTGGGGGGGGGGGGGGGGGGGGGGGGGGGGGGGTTGTCACTCTATATGTGGCGGGGTGGCGACGGAAATGAATAAGGGCAGCAAGTAGAAATTATGTACATGTGCATATATGTATATGTCTTTGTATGTATACTTTGCTTTGCATGTATACATTGAAATGTATAGGTATATACACACACACACACATATATATATATATATATATATATATATATATATATATATATATATATATATATATATATATATATATATATATATATATATATATATATATATATATATATATATATATATATATATATATATATATATATATATATATATATATATATATATATATATATGTATATATATATATATATATATATATATATATATATATATGTATATATATAGGGGATAGGGGATTAAGAATACTTCCCACGTATTCCCTGCGTGTCGTAGAAGGCGACTAAAAGGGGAGGGAGCGGGGGGCTGGAAATCCTCCCCTCTCGTTTTTTTTTTTTTTTAATTTTCCAAAAGAAGGAACAGAGGGGGCCAGGTGAGGATATTCCAAAAAAGGCCCAGTCCTCTGTTCTTAACGCTACCTCGCTAACGCGGGAAATGGCGAATAGTTTGAAAAAAAAAAAAAAAATATATATATATATATATATATATATATATATATATATATATATATATATATATATATATATATATATATATATATATATGTATATATATATATATATATATATATATATATATATATATATATATATATATATATATATATATATATATATATATATATATATATATATATATATACATATATATATATATATATATATATATATATATATATATATATATATATATATATATATATATATATATATATATATATATATATATATATATATATATATATATATATATATATATATATATATATATATACATAGACGCCCATGCACGCACATGTGCATATATATAGATATCAACATGAACAGACGTATACATACAAAGACATATGCATATATACACATTCATACTTGCTGCCTTCATCCATTTACGTCTCCACCCCGCCATACATATACATATCAACATAAACAGACATATACATACACAGACATGTGCATATATACACATTCATACTTGCTGCCTTCATCCATTCCCGTCTCCACCCCGCCACACAGAATATTACCCCCCCCCCCCCCCAGCAAGGTAGCACCAGGAAAAGACAAATAGGCCAATGTCGTTCACACTCAGTCTCTAGCTGTTATGTGTATGTGATGCACCGAAACCACAGACTTTTCCATGGTTTAACGCACACGCTTCACGTTCCCCGATTCAGTCCATTGGTAGCACGTTGACCCCGGTGTACCACATCGTTCCTATTCACTCTATTCCTTGCAAGCCTTTCACCCTTCTGCAAGTTCAGGCTCCGATCGCTCAAAATCTTATTCACTCCATCCTTCCATCTCCAATTTGGTCTCACTTCTCCTCGATCCCTCCACCTCTGACACATATATCCTCTTCGTTAATCTTTCCTTACTCGTTCTCTCCATGTGACCAAACCATTTCAAAACACCCTCTTCTCTCAACCACACTCTTTTTATTACCATACATCTCTCTTACCCTTTCATTACTCGATCAAACCACACCTCACACCGCATATTTTGTGTGTGTGTGTGTGTTTGTGTGTGTGTGTGTGTGTGTGTGTGTGTGTTTGTGTGTGTGTGTGTGTGTGTGTGTGTGTGTGTGTGTGTGTGTGTGCTCATTCTGATTTCGACTGCAATTGAACCTTTAGAAAGTAAACCAATGTTAAGTGATTTCTAAAAATTGATTTATGATTAAAGGTAAAGAGCATTGATGATCTCTCCCTCTCTCTCTCTCTCTCTCTCTCTCTCTCTCTCTCTCTCTCTCTCTCTCTCTCTCTCTCTCTCTCTCTCTCTCTCTCTCTCTCTCTCTCTCACCCTAAGGGTAGCGTCTAGTTGAAGAGAATCAAGGACGAACTTCCAGACGAGGCCACTGTCTTGCATCCTGCCCATAAACGCGTCAAGCTTCCTCTTAAGCGGAGAGTGTCGTTGTAAGGCCTGGGCGACGCTGTATGTCCCATAGTTTTGCTGCAATTCATCATTGGGCTTCATTAGTTTAAACAGAATAATTGAAACATCGCAGATATTTACAGATGTCAACACACTTGTTACTGGTCTCCAAATGGCGAGGCTGTACCATCATCAATTGACGAAACAGAGCACAGCCTCTTTAATGGAGTATTCGTTTCATAGGTGTTTATCCTTTCCCTGCTATGACTCACTTCCGCTTCCATAGTTCCATTCGTCACCAAGCTCACGCCCACTTATCTGAAACACTTCACTTTTTCCAGTATTTCAACTTCTGACTCTAATAACCGTTTACTCTCAATATCCTCCTTCATACAAATCTTATCATATTATGCCAGATTCTAGTAAGAAATGTTCTTAAAAATTACAAGAGCTACTTTCAGTGATATGCAAAGGATATCCATGTTCGTGACACATTCTCTCTCTCTCTCTCTCTCTCTCTCTCTCTCTCTCTCTCTATATATATATATATATATATATATATATATATATATATATATATATATATATATATATATATATATATATATATATATATAAATATATGTATATATATATATATATATATATATATATATATATATATATATTTTTTTTTTTTTAAAGGGGAAGTAAATGTTTATAGTTGTGTTACTGGAGTGATAGTTTTCATACAAGGTGCTTTGACAAGAAAATAGTGAAATTGGAAAAAATGTAGCTTAGACATTGAAGCTTATTGATACAGTGGTTAAATTGATGAGAACTGCTATTGACGTTTGTGTAAATAAATCATACATTTCCCTTTTCCATAGCCAGAGGTTGAACCATTATGTGACATTCATTTATTCATTTCATTTCAAGCTAGAAGTTTAAGGTTTTCTAAATTGTTTCTTAAATTTTTCATATGTATATATATGTATATGTGTGTGTGTGTGTGTGTGTATATGTGCGTATGTATGTGTATATATGTATATGTGTATATATATGTATATTATCCCTGGGGATAGGTGTGAAAGAATACTTCCCACGCATTCCTCGCGTGTCGTAGAAGGCGACTAGAGGGGACGGGAGCGGGGGGCCAGAAATCCTCCCCTCCTTGTATTTTTTAACTTTCTAAAATGGGAAACAGAAGAAGGAGTCACGCGGGGGGTGCTCATCCTCCTCGAAGGCTCAGACTGGGGTGTCTAAATGTGTGTGGATGTAACCAACATGTGAAAAAAGGAGAGATAGGTAGTATGTTTGAGGAAAGGAACCTGGATGTTTTGGCTCTGAGTGAAACGAAGCTCAAGGGTAAAGGGGAAGAGTGGTTTGGGAATGTCTTGGGAGTAAAGTCAGGGGTTAGTGAGAGGACAAGAGCAAGGGAAGGAGTAGCAGTACTCCTGAAACAGGTGTTGTGGGAGTATGTGATGGAATGTAAGAAAGTAAATTCTCGATTGATATGGGTAAAACTGAAAGTTGATGGAGAGAGATGGGTGATTATTGGTGCATATGCACCTGGGCATGAGAAGAAAGATCATGAGAGGCAAGTGTTTTGGGAGCAGCTGAATGAGTGTGTTAGTGGTTTTGATGCAGGAGACCGGGTTATAGTGATGGGTGATTTGAATGCAAAGTTGAGTAATGTGGCAGTTGAGGAATAATTGGTATACATGGGGTGTTCAGTTTTGTAAATGGAAATGGTGAAGAGCTTGTAGATTTATGTGCTGAAAAAGGACTGGTGATTGGGAATACCTGGTTTAAAAAGCGAGATATACATAAGTATACGTATGTAAGTAGGAGAGATGGCCAGAGAGCGTTATTGGATTACGTGTTAATTGACAGGCGCGCGAAAGAGAGACTTTTGGATGTTAATGTGCTGAGAGGTGCAACTGGAGGGATGTCTGATCATTATCTTGTGGAGGCTAAGGTGAAGATTTGTATGGGTTTTCAGAAAAGAAGAGTGAATGTTGGGGTGAAGAGGGTGGTGAGAGTAAGTGAGCTTGGGAAGGAGACTTGTGTGAGGAAGTACCAGGAGAGACTGAGTACAGAATAGAAAAAGGTGAGAACAATGGAAGTAAGGGGAGTGGGGGAGGAATGGGATGTATTTAGGGAATCAGTGATGGATTGCGCAAAAGATGCTTGTGGCATGAGAAGAGTGGGAGGTGGGTTGATTAGAAAGGGTAGTGAGTGGTGGGATGAAGAAGTAAGATTATTAGTGAAAGAGAAGAGAGAAGAGAGAGGCATTTGGACGATTTTTGCAGGGAAAAAATGCAATTGAGTGGGATATGTATAAAGGAAAGAGACAGGAGGTCAAGAGAAAGGTGCAAGAGGTGAAAAAGAGGGCAAATGAGAGTTAGGGTGAGAGAGTATCATTAAATTTTAGGGAGAATAAAAAGACGTTCTGGAAGGAGGTAAATAAAGTCCGTAAGACAAGGGAGCAAATGGAAACTTCAGTGAAGGGCGCAAATGGGGAGGTGATAACAAGTAGTGGTGATGTGAGAAGGAGATGGAGTGAGTATTTTGAAGGTTTGTTGAATGTGTTTGATGATAGAGTGGCAGATATAGGGAGTTTTGTTCGAGGTGGTGTGCAAAGTGAGAGGGTTAGGGAAAATGATTTGGTAAACAGAGAAGAGGTAGTAAAAGCTTTGCGGAAGATGAAAGCCGGCAAGGCAGCAGGTTTGGATGGTATTGCAGTGGAATCTATTAAAAAAGGGGGTGACTGTATTATTGACTGGTTGGTAAGGTTATTTAATGTATGTATGACTCATGGTGAGGTGCCTGAGGATTGGCGGAATGCGTGCACAGTGCCATTGTACAAAGGCAAAGGGGATAAGAGTGAGTGCTCAAATTACAGAGGTATAAGTTTGTTGAGTATTCCTGGTAAATTATATGGGAGGGTATTGACTGAGAGGGTGAAGGCAGGTACAGAGCATCAGATTGGGGAAGAGCAGTGTGGTTTTAGAAGTGGTAGAGGATGTGTGGATCAGGTGTTTGCTTTGAAGAATGTATGTGAGAAATACTTAGAAAAGCAAATGGATTTGTATGTAGCATTCATGGATCTAGAGAAGGCATATGATAGAGTTGATAGAGATGCTCTGAGGAAGGTATTAATAATGTATGGTGTGGGAGGCAAGTTGTTAGA
The DNA here is from genome assembly GCF_036320965.1 of Panulirus ornatus. Taxonomy (NCBI): domain Eukaryota; kingdom Metazoa; phylum Arthropoda; class Malacostraca; order Decapoda; family Palinuridae; genus Panulirus; species Panulirus ornatus. The sequence goes on along the minus strand of NC_092271.1, from coordinate 8,749,855 downwards.
AGCATTGAAAAGTTTTTTATCGAGGATGTAAGGCATGTGTACGTGTAGGAAGAGAGGAAAGTGATTGGTTCTCAGTGAATGTAGGTTTGCGGCAGGGGTGTGTGATGTCTCCATGGTTGTTTAATTTGTTTATGGATGGGGTTGTTAGGGAGGTGAATGCAAGAGTTTTGGAAAGAGGGGCAAGTATGAAGTCTGTTGGGGATGAGAGAGCTTGGGAAGTGAGTCAGTTGTTGTTCGCTGATGATACAGCGCTGGTGGCTGATTCATGTGAGAAACTGCAGAAGCTGGTGACTGAGTTTGGTAAAGTGTGTGAAAGAAGAAAGTTAAGAGTAAATGTGAATAAGAGCAAGGTTATTAGGTACAGTAGGGTTGAGGGTCAAGTCAATTGGGAGGTGAGTTTGAATGGATAAAAACTGGAGGAAGTAAAGTGTTTTAGATATCTGGGAGTGAATCTGGCAGCGGATGGAACCATGGAAGCGGAAGTGGATCATAGGGTGGGGGAGGTGGCGAAAATCCTGGGAGCTTTGAAGAATGTGTGGAAGTCGAGAACATTATCTCGGAAAGCAAAAATGGGTATGTTTGAAGGAATAGTGGTTCCAACAATGTTGTATGGTTGCGAGGCGTGGGCTATGGATAGAGTTGTGCGCAGGAGGATGGATGTGCTGGAAATGAGATGTTTGAGGACAATGTGTGGTGTGAGGTGGTTTGATCGAGTAAGTAACGTAAGGGTAAGAGAGATGTGTGGAAATAAAAAGAGCGTGGTTGAGAGAGCATAAGAGGGTGTTTTGAAATGGTTTGGGCACATGGAGAGAATGAGTGAGGAAAGATTGACCAAGAGGATATATGTGTCGGAGGTGGAGGGAACGAGGAGAAGAGGGAGACCAAATTGGAGGTGGAAAATGGAGTGAAAAAGATTTTGTGTGATCGGGGCCTGAACATGCAGGAGGGTGAAAGGAGGGCAAGGAATAGAGTGAATTGGAGCGATGTGGTATACCGGGGTTGACTTGCTGTCAGTGGATTGTATCAAGGCATGTGAAGCGTCTGGGGTAAACCATGGAAAGCTGTGTAGGTATGTATATTTGCGTGTGTGGACGTATGTATATACATGTGTATGGGGGTGGGTTGGGCCATTTCTTTCGTCTGTTTCCTTGCGCTACCTCGCAAACGCGGGAGACAGCGACAAAGCAAAAAAAAAAAAAATATATATATATATATATATATATATATATATATATATATATATATATATATATATATATATATTATTTATTATCTATTTATTTTGCTTTGTCGCTGTCTCCCGCGTTTACGAGGTAGCGCAAGGAAACAGACGAAAGAAATGACCCAACCCACCTCCATACACGTGTATATACATACACGTCCACACACGTAAATATACATACCTATACATCTCAATGTACACATATATCTACACACACAGACACATACATATATACACATGCACACAATTCACACTGTCTGCCTTTATTCATTCTCGTCGCCACCTCGACACCCATGGAATACCATCCCCCTCCCCCCTCATGTGTTCGAGGTAGCGCTAGGAAAAGACAACAAAGTCCCAATTCGTTCACACTCAGTCTCTAGCTGTCATGCAATAATGCCTGAAACCACAGCTCACTTTCCACATCCAGGCCCCATACAAATTTCCATGGTTTTCCCTAGACGCTTCACGTGCCCTGATTCAATCCACTGACAGCACGTCAACCCCGGTATACCACATCGATCCAATTCACTCTATTCCTTGCCCGCCTTTCACCCTCCTGCATGTTAAGACCCCGATCACTCAAAATCTTTTTCACTCCATCTTTCCACCTCCAATTTGGTCTCCCACTTCTCCTCGTTCCCTCTACCTCCGACACATATATCCTCTTGGTCAATCTTTCCTCACTCATTCTCTCCATGTGCCCAAACCATTTCAAAACACCCTCTTCTGCTCTCTCAACCACGCTCTTTTTATTTCCACACATCTCTCTTACCATTACATTACTTACTCGATCAAACCACCTCATACCACACATTGTCCTCAAACATCTCATTTCCAGCACATTCACCCTTCTTCGCACAACTCTATCCATAGCCCACGCCTCGCAGCCATACAACATTGTAGGAAACACTATTCCTTCAAACATACCCATTTTTGCTTTCCGAGATAATGTTCTCGACTTCCACACATTCTTCAAGGCTCACAGGATTTTCGCCCCCTCCCCCACCCTATGATTCACTTCAGCTTCAATGGTTCCATCCGCTGCCAGATCCACTCCCAGATATCTAAAACACTTTACTTTCTCCAGTTTTTCTCCATTCAAACTTACCTCCCAATTGACTTAACCCTCAACCCTACTGTACCTAATAACCTTGCTTTTATTCATATTTACTCTTAACTTTCTTCTTTCACACACTTTACCAAACTCAGTCACCAGCTTCTGCAGTTTCTCACATGAATCAGCAACCAGCGCTGTTTGGATGGTATTGCAGTGGAATCTATTAAAAAAGGGGGTGACTGTATTGTTGACTGGTTGGTAAGGTTATTTAATGTATGTATGACTCATAGTGAGCTGCCTTAGGATTGGCGGAATCCGTGCATAGTGCCATTGTTCAAAGGCAAAGGGGATAAGAGTGAGTGCACAAATTACAGAGGTATAAGTTTGTTGAGTATTCCTGGTAAATTATATGGGAGGGTATTGATTGAGAGGATGAAGGAATGTACAGAGCATCAGATTGGGGAAGAGCAGTGTGGTTTCAGAAGTGGTAGAGGATGTGTGTACCAGTTGTTTGCTTTGGAGAATGTATGTGAGAAATACTTAGAAAAACAAATGGATTTGTATGTAGCATTTATGGGTCTGGAGAAGGCATATGATAGAGTTGATAGAGGTGCTCTGTGGAAGGTATTATGAATATATGGTGTGCGAGGCAAGTTGTTAGAAGCAGTGAAAAGTTTTTATCGAGGATGTAAGGCAGGTGTACGTGTAGGAAGAGAGGAAAGTGATTGGTTCTTAGTGAATGTAGGTTTGCGGCAGGGGTGTGTGATGTCTCCATGGTTGTTTAACTTGTTTATGGATGGGGTTGTTAGGGAGGTGAATGCAAGAGTTTTGGAAAGAGGGGCAAGCATCTAAAATGAATGATCTTCTAAATGATAACACAACATGTTCTAAACTTAGTAAAAATCCCTTAGGAGCAGTTAATTCTCACTTCAATAAAGAAATGAAGTTGTTGTTGAAAGGTAACATTTCTCTTATCAAAAGTTTGTCATCATTGTCCCCTTCACTGCCATATATGTGTAGACTTATTAAAACACATAAACAGAGTTTTCCAGCAAGACCTATAGTGAGTTTAGTAGGCTCCTTTACATATAAATTGTCAAAATGGTTAGTTTCTTTATTAAGCCATTTAGTGGGTAAGGTATCAAATTCTAATATCATGAACAATGTAGATTTAGTCAACAAGCTAAATAATATGAATGTTAATTTTGATTTCAAATTAGTTAGCTTTGATGTTTCCTCACTTTTCATTAAAGTTCCAGTTGAGAACCTTTTCGAATGTTTATTTGAATTCTTGGATGATATTCATTTACCTGTTTCAAAGTCTAATTTCAGTGAAGTGATAAGATTGCGTATAAAAGACTGTGTATTTCAGTTTGTTGGAGATTACTATGCTCAAAAATTTAGTATGGCAATGGGTAACCCTCTTTCACCTGTACTAAGTAATCTTTATATGGAATTTTTTGAAACAAAATTACTAAAGGATATCTTACCCTTCAATGCAATTTAGTTCAGGTGTGTAGATGATGTTCTTTGTGTTTGGCCAACAAATGAAAATTTACAAATATTTCTCCCCTTACTTAACAATTTAGTACCTTCAATCAAATTTACTGTAGAAAATGAAAATAATGGTATGTTATCACTTTTAGACTGCATGGTCCATAGACAAGGAAACAAGTTTAAGTTTAGCATATACAGAAAACCCACCAATGTATACTCATTTATCCATTATTACTAATCTCAACATGACATAGTTAAATTATCATCATTTCAATCTATGTTCTTTAGGGCATTACGTATTTGCAGTCCAGAGTTTATTGATGATGAGTTTGAGAAGATATATTCTACTTGATCTAAGTTAACGTACCTTAGATCTTTCATTGATAAATCCCTTAAGTTAGCAAAGATATCATTTTATAGAGTTGAGCCCAAACCTCCCATTGACACAAAGAATCTTTTAGTTCTCCCTTTTGATAATAATTTCACTTTGTTTCCCATGTTGCTTAAATGCTTTAAGGTAATTGTTGCCTTTACCAACAGTAATACTATAAACAATATCTTAATCAGGAATTCACCAGAACATTCTCTTGCTTGATTCTATAAAGTGCCTTGTGGAAACTGTGATAAATTCTATGTTGGTCAGACTGGTAAGGATCTTTATATTAGTTATACGCAACATAAATATAGTATTAGAACGGGACAAGAATCAAATGCCTTGCTTAATCATGGTAAAACTATGATCATTGTATTGACTGGAGTAACACCATCTCTGTTATCAACTCTAACTCTATTACCAAAAGAAATATCATTGACTCTTCAATTATTAAATACACAAAGAATTAAAATCTTAATATTAGTGATGGTTTATACAAATTAGATAACTTTATTGTTGAACTGTTATATTTCTCTCTTGTGTCTCCCCTGATGTGATTAATACACGAAAGTGCTCTTGAGAACATTTCGTGTTTCCTTTTCCCCCTCGACTCATAGGAATACCTTGATCACGCGAAAATTTGTGATCCTCTCCAACATGCATTCTACACGGCTCTTCTATTATTTCTCTATAAGCTGTCCTGGACTTTCTCCTTTCGTTACTGCTTTCTCCAAATCACTAATCAAGGCTCACCAACTGAAGTTACGATCTGAATTCCTTAGGAAACGCCTTGCTGAACAAGTGATTTCAAGATCAGTCCTGCCTGAACGTTTGTTGCAGCTGTCTGGTCTACCATTTGACCAATTTCAAAGTATTATTTTAAAGAAAAACATTGAATTAAAGAAACTTGAAATGGAGGAGGCTTCTCGCATTTCAAGAGAGAAGAAATGTGACTTTTAAATGGCAATACCGACACACTGGAAGAACCGGATGTTGGACTATTGCTATGATGAATTAAGGAAAGAACGCAATAGGCTACAAGTGTCACTAAATCGTAGGTTGGACCATCTTATTGAAAACAGCGACTGGACCAAGAACACAAACTGTCTAATAAACAACTAGAAAAAGTTTCCTTGTGTGCATTAGGCTATGGTTTAAGCTTTGTGTGCTCTAACAGAGAAGCCAGCTGTGTTGATGTCACAAAGGCTCTTGTAATTTAGTAAAATACAGTAATATAAGTAATGATGATATTAATATCTGTAAGGTTTTAGTGTATGCTAGTTGGTCAAAACCAGTGGGAGCTAATTGCCCTAAATGATTCATAAGAGCTATTAACACCTAAAAAAAGACAAGGATATACATATTACTAAAGGAGATAAGGCTACCACTGATGTGATTTTAGACAAAAGTAAATATTCCTCTAAAATGAATGATCTTCTAAATGATAACACAACATGTTCTAAACTTAGTAAAAATCCCTTAGAAGCAGTTAATTCTCACTTCAATAAAGAAATGAAGTTGTTGTTGAAAGGTAACATTTCTCTTATCAAAAGTTTGTCATCTTTGTCCCCTTCATTGCCATATATGTATAGACTTATCAAAACACATAAACAGAATTTTCCAGCAATACCTATAGTGAGTTCAGTAGGCTCCATCAATTGTCAAAATGGTTAGTTTCATTATTAAGACCTTTAGTGGGTAAGGTATCAAATTCTAATATCATGAACAATGTAGATTTTGTCAACAGGCTAAACAATATCAAGTTTAATTTTGATTTTAAATTAGTTAGCTTTGAAGTTTCCTCATTTTTCATTAAAGTTCCAGTTGATGACCTTTTAGAATATTTATTTGATGTCTTGGATGATATTCATTTACCTGTTTCAAAGTCTAATTTCATTGAACTGATAAAACTGTGTATAAGAGACTATGTATTTCAATTTAATGGAGATTATTATGCTCAGAAATTTAGTATGGCAATGGGTAACCCTCTTTCACCTGTACTAAGTAATCTTTATGTGGAATTTTTTGGAGCAACATTAGTAAAGGATATCTTACCTTCCATTGCAATTTAGTTTTGGTATGTAGATTATGCTCTTTGTGTTTGGCCAAGAAATAAAAATTTACAAATATTTCTCCCCTTAACAATTTTGTATCTTCCATAAAATTTACTGTAGAAAATGAAAATAATTGTATGTTACCAACCTTATATCGCATGATCCATAGACAAGATAACAAGTTTAAGTTTAGCACGTACAGAAAACCCACCAATGTATGTTCATATATCTATTATTACTCATTTCAACATGGGAGTTACATCATCATCATTTCAATCTATGTTCCTTATTTGCTGTCCAGAGTTTATTAATGATGAGTTTGAGAAGATATATTCTATTGGATCTAAGTTGTACCTTAGATCTTTCATTGATAAATCCCTTAAGTTAGCAAAGAAATCATTTTATAGAGTTGAGCCCAAAGCTCCAATTGACACCAAGAATCTTTTAGTTCTCCCTTTTACTAATAATTTCACTTTGTTTCCCATGTTGCTTAAATCCTTTAATGTAATTGTTGCCTTTAGCAACAATAATACTATAAAGAATGTCCTAATCAGGAATTCACCAGAAATTTCTCTTGCTTGCTTCTATAAAGTACCTTGTGGAAACTGATAAATTCTATGTTGGTCAGACTGGTAACGATCTTTCTGTTAGACTTAAGCAACATATATATAGTGTTAGAACGGGACGAGGATCAAATGCCTTGTTTAATCATGTTAAAACCTATGATCATTGTATTGACTGGAGTAACGCCATCTCAGTTATCAACACTACCCTCTATTACCAAGAGAAACATCATTGACTCTTCAATTATTAAATACACAAAGAATCATAATCTTAATATTAGTGATGGTTTATACAAATTACATAACTTTATTGTTGATAAGATTTTAAAATGATAAGTTTATGAATGCTCGTTGTATGTTTTAGACAATCACATGTTTACCAAATGGTGTCCTAGCTTCGTCTCATCGATGTATATCAACTGACTGTTATATTTCTTTCTTGTGTCTCCCCTGATGATGTGATTATTACACGAAAGTGCATTTGGGAACTTTTCGTGTTTCATTTTCCCCCTGGACTCATAGGAATATCTTGATCACGCGCAAAATTGTGATCCTTTCTAACATGGATTCCACAAGACTCTTCTATTATGTCTCTACAAGCTGTCCTGGACTTTCTCCTTTCGTTACTGCTTTCTCTAAATAGCTAATCAAGGTTCACCACCTGAAGTTACGATTTCAATTCCTTAGGAAAAGCCTTGATGAACAAGTGATGCCAAGATCTGTCCTACCTCAACGTTTGTTGCAGCTGTTTGGTCGACCATTTGACCAATTTCAAAGTATTATTTTTAAGAAAAACATTGAATTAAAGAAACTTGAAATGGAGGAGGCTTTTCGTATTTCAAGAGAGAAGAAACGTGCCTTTCAAATGGCAATACCGACACACTGGAAGATCTTGATGTTGGACTATTTCTATGATGAATTAAGGAAAGAACGCAATAGGTTACAAGTGTCACTAAATCGTAAGTTGGACCATCTTATTGAAAACGGCGACTGGACCAAGAACACAAACCTATCTTTTGTGGTAAACCTGTCTAATAAACAACTAGACAAAGATTCCTTGTGTGCATTAGGCTATGGTTTAAGCTTTGTGTGCTCTAACAGAGAGGCCAGGTGTGTTGATGTCACAAAGACTTTTTGTAATTTAGCAAAATACAGTGATTTAAGTAATGATGATATTAATATCTGTAAGGTTTTAGTGTTTGCAGTTTCTCAAAACCAGTTGAAGCTAATTGCCCTAAAAGATTCATAAGAGCTATTAACACCTAAAAAAAAGACAAGGATATACATAATCCTAAAGAAGATAAGGGTAACGTTGTTGTGATTTTAGATAAAAGTAACTATTTATCTAAAATGAATGATCTTCTAAATGATAACACAACATGTTCTAAACTTAGTAAAAATCCCTTAGAAGCAGTTAATTCTCACTTCAATAAAGAAATGAAATGTTGTTGAAAGCTAACATTTCTCTTATCAAAAGTTTGTCATCTTTGTCCCCTTCATTACCATATATGTATAGACGTATCAAAACACATAAACCGAATTTTCCAGCAAGACCTATAGTGAGTTCAGTAGCCTCCATCACATATAAATTGTCAAAATGGTTAGTTTCTTTATTAAGACATTTTGTAGGTAAGGTATCAAGTTCTAATATCATGAAAAATGCAGATTTAGTCAACAAGCTAAACAATCTGAATGTTAATTTTGATTTCAAATTAGTTAACTTTGATGTTTCCTCACTTTTTATTAAAGTTCCAGTTGATGACCTTTTAGAATATCTATTTGATGTCTTGGATGATATTCATTTACCCGTTTCAAAGTCTAATTTCATTGAACTGATAAAATTGTGTATAAAAGACTGTGTATTTCAATTTAATGGAGATTATTATGCTCAAAAATTTAGCATGACAATGGGTAACCCTCTTTCACCTGTACTAAGTAATCTTTATATGGAATTTTTTGAAACAAAATTACTAAAGGATATCTTACTCTCCAATGCAATTTGGTTTATGTATGTAGATGATGTTCTTTGTGTTTGGCCAACAAATGAAAATTTACAAATATTTCTCCCCTCACTTAACAATTTAGTACCTTCCATCAAATTTACTATAGAAAATGAAAATAATGGTATGTTACCACTTTTAGACTGCATGGTCCATAGACAAGGAAACAAGTTTAAGTTTAGCATATACAGAAAACCCACCAATGTATACTCATATATCCATTATTACTAATCTCAACATAACAGAGTTAAATTATCATCATTTCAATTTATGTTCTTTAGGGCATTACGCATTTGCAGTCCAGAGTTTATTGATGATGAGTTTGAGAAGATATATTCTACTTGATCTAAGTTAACGTACCTTAGATCTTTCATTGATAAATCCCTTAAGTTAGCAAAGATATCATTTTATAGAGTTGAGCCCAAACCTTCCATTGACACCAAGAATCTTTTAGTTCTCCCTTTCGATAATAATTTCACTTTGTTTCCCATGTTTCTTAAATCCTTTAATGTAATTGTTGCCTTTAGCAACAATGATACTATAAAGAAAATCTTAATCAGGAATTCACCAGAAATTTCTCTTGGTTGCATCTATAAAGTGCCTTGTGGAAACTGTGATAAATTCTATGCTGCTCAGACTGGTAAGGATCTTTTTGTTAGACTTAAGCAACATAAATATAGTATTAGAACGGGACAAGAATCAAATGCCTTGTTTAATCTTGCTAAAAACTATGATCATTGTATTGACTGGAGTAAAGCCATCTCAGTTTTCAACTCTAACTCTATTACGAAGAGAAATGTCATTGAGTCTTCAAGTATTAAATAAACAAAGAATTATATTCTTAATATTAGTGATGGTTTATACAAATTAGATAACTTTATTGTTGATCAGATTTGTAAAATGATACGTTTATGAACGATCGTTGTATGTTTTGGACAATCACCTGTTTACCAAATGGCGTCCTAGCTTCGTCTCTTCGATATGTATCAACTGACTGTTATATTTCTCTCTTGTGTCTCCCCTGATGATGTGATTATTACACAAAAGTGCACTTGGGAACTTTTCGTGATTCATTTTCCCCGAGGACTCATAGGAATATCTTGATCACGCGCAAAATTGTGATCCTTTCCAACATGGATTCCACACGGCTCTTCTATCACTTCTCTACAAGCTGTCCTGTACTTTCTCCTTTCGTTACTGTTTTCTTCAAATCGCTAATCAAGGCTCACCACCTGAAGTTTAGATCTCAATTCCTTAGGAAATGCCTTGATGAATAAAGAATGCCAAGATCTCTCCTACCTCAACGTTTGTTGCAGCTGTTTGGTCGACCGTTTGACCAATTTCGAAGTATTATTTTAAAGACAAACATTGAACTAAAGAAACTTGAAATGAGGAGGCTTTTCACATTTCAAGAGAGAAGAAACGTGCCTTTCAAATACCAATACCGACAAACTAACAGAACCGGATGTTGGACTATTGCTATGATGATTTACAGAAAGAACGCAATAGACTACAAGTGTCACTAAATCGTAAGTTGGACCATCTTATTGAAAACAGCGCAGTGGACCAAGAACACAAACCTTTCTTTTGTGGTAAACCTGTTTAATAAGCGACTAGATAAAGATTCCTTGTGTGGATTAGGCTGTGGTTTAATCTTTGTCTGCTCTAACAGAGAAGACAGCTGTGTTGATGTCACAAAGTCTTTTTGTAAATTTAGCAAAATACAGTAATTTAAGGAATGATGATATTGATATCTGTAAGGGTTTAGTGTATGCCACTATATCAACACCAGTGGAAGCTAATTGCCGTAAAAAATTCATAAGAGCTATTAACACCTTAGAATAAGACAAGGATTACGTGTTAAATGACAGGCGTGCGAAAGAGAGACTTTTGGATGTTAATGTGCTGAGAGGTGCAACTGGAGGGATGTCTGATCATTATCTTGTGGAGGCTAAGGTGAAGATTTGTATGGGTTTTCAGAAAAGAAGAGTGAATGTTGGGGTGAAGAGGGTGGCGAGAGTAAGTTAGCTTGAGAAGGAGACCTGTGTGAGGAAGTACCAGGAGAGACTGAGTACAGACTGGAAAAAGGTGAGAACAATGGAAGCAAGGGGAGTGGGGGAGGAATGGGATGTATTTAGGGAATCAGTGATAGATTGCGCAAAAGATGCTTGTGGCATGAGAAGAGTGGGAGGTGGGTTGATTAGAAAGGGTAGTGAGTGGTGGGATGAAGAAGTAAGAGTATTAGTGAAAGAGAAGAGAGAGGCATTTGGACGATTTTTGCAGGGAAAAAATGCAATTGAGTGGGAGACCTATAAAAGAAAGAGACAGGAGGTCAAGAGAAAGGTGCAAGAGGTGAAAAAAAGGGCAAATGAGAGTTGGGGTGAGAGAGTATCATTAAATTTTAGGGAGAATAAAAAGATGTTCTGGAAGGAGGTAAATAAAGTGCGTAAGACAAGGGAGCAAATGGGAACTTCAGTGAAGGGCGCAAATGGGGAGGTGATAACAAGTAGTGGTGATGTGAGAAGGAGATGGAGTGAGTATTTTGAAGGTTTGTTGAATGTGTTTGATGATAGAGTGGCAGATATAGGGTGTTTTGGTCGAGGTGGTGTGCAAAGTGAGAGGGTTAGGGAAAATGATTTGGTAAACAGAGAAGAGGTAGTGAAAGCTTTGCGGAAGATGAAAGCCGGCAAGGCAGCAGGTTTGGATGGTATTGCAGTGGAATTTATTAAAAAAGGGGGTAACTGTATTGTTGACTGGTTGGTAAGGTTATTTAATGTATGTATGACTCATGGTGAGGTGCCTGAGGATTGGCGGAATGCGTGCATAGTGCCATTGTACAAAGGCAAAGGGGATAAGAGTGAGTGCTCAAATTACAGAGGTATAAGTTTGTTGAGTATTCCTGGTAAATTATGTGGGAGGGTATTGATTGAGAGGGTGAAGGAATGTACAGAGAATCAGATTGGGGAAGAGCAGTGTGGTTTCAGAAGTGGTAGAGGATGTGTGGATCAGGTGTTTGCTTTGAAGAATGTATGTGAGAAATACTTAGAAAAGCAAATGGATTTGTATGTAGCATTTATGGATCTGGAAAAGGCATATGACAGAGTTGATAGACATGCTCTGTGGAAGGTATTAAGAATATATGGTGTGGGAGGAAAGTTGTTAGAAGCAGTGAAAAGTTTTTATCGAGGATGTAAGGCATGTGTACGTGTAGGAAGAGAGGAAAGTGATTGGTTCTCAGTGAATGTAGGTTTGCGGCAGGGGTGTGTGATGTCTCCATGGTTGTTTAATTTGTTTATGGATGGGGTTGTTATGGAGGTAAATGCGAGAGTCCTGGAAAGAGGGGCAAGTATGAAGTCTGTTGGGGATGAGAGAGCTTGGGAAGTGAGTCAGTTGTTGTTCGCTGATGATACAGCGCTGGTGGCTGATTCATGTGAGAAACTGCAGAAGCTGGTGACTGAGTTTGGTAAAGTGTGTGGAAGAAGAAAGTTAAGAGTAAATGTGAATAAGAGCAAGGTTATTAGGTACAGTAGGGTTGAGGGTCAAGTCAATTGGGAGGTGAGTTTGAATGGAGAAAAACTGGAGGAAGTAAAGTGTTGTAGATATCTGGGAATGGATCTGGCAGCGGATGGAACCATGGAAGCGGAAGTGGATCATAGGGTGGGGGAGGGGGCGAAAATTCTGGGGGCTTTGAAGAATGTGTGGAAGTCGAGAACATTATCTGGGAAAGCAAAAATGGGTATGTTTGAAGGAATAGTGGTTCCAACAATGTTGTATGGTTGCGAGGCGTGGGCTATGGATAGAGTTGTGCGTAGGAGGATGGATGTGCTGGAAATGAGATGTTTGAGGACAATGTGTGGTGTGAGGTGGTTTGATCGAGTGAGTAACGTAAGGGTAAGAGAGATGTGTGGAAATAAAAAGAGCGTGGTTGAGAGAGCAGAAGAAGGTGTTTTGAAGTGGTTTGGGCACATGGAGAGAATGAGTGAGGAAAGATTGACCAATAGGATATATGTGTCGGAGGTGGAGGGAACGAGGAGAAGATGGAGACCACATTGGAGGTGGAAAGATGGAGTGAAAAAGATTTTATGTGATCGGGGCCTGAACATGCAGGAGGGTGAAAGGAGGGCAAGGAATAGAGTGAATTGGAGCGATGTGGTATACCAGGGTTGACGTGCTGTCAGTGGATTGAATCAAGGCATGTGAAGCGTCTGGGGTAAACCATGGAAAGTTGTTTAGGTATGTATATTTGCGTGTGTGGACGTATGTATATACATGTGTATGGGAGGGGGGTTGGGCCATTTCTTTCGTCTGTTTCCTTGCGCTACCTCGCAAACGCGGGAGACAGCGACAAAGTATAAAAAAAAAAATAAGACAAGGATATACATATTACTAAAGGAGATAAGCCTAACACTGATGTGATTTTAGACAAAAGCAGATATTTATCTAAAATGAATGATCTTCTAAATGATAATACAACATTTTCTAAACTTAATGAAAATCCCCTAGAAGCAGTTAATTCTCACTTCAATAAAGAAATGAGGTTGCTGTTGAAAGGTAACATTTCTCTTATCAAATGTTTGTCATCTTTGTCCCTTTCATTGCCATATATGTATAGACTTATGAAAAAACATAAACAGAATTTTCCAGCAAGACCTATAGTGAATTCAGTAGGCTCCATCACATATGAATTGTCAAAAATGGTTAGTTTCTTTATTAAGCCATTTAGTGGGAAAGGTATCAAGTTCTAATATCATGAACAATATAGATTTAGTCAACAAGCTAAACAATATGAATGTTAATTTTGATTTCAAAATAGTTAGCTTTGATGTTTCTTCATTTATCATCAAAGTTCCAGTTGATGACATTTTAGAATATTTATTTGATGTCTTGAGTGATATTCATTTACCTGTTTCAAAGTCTAATTTAATTGAACTAATAAAATTGTGTATATAAGACTGTGTATTTCAATTTAATGGAGATTATCATGCTCAAAAATTTGGGATGGCAATGCGTAACCCTCTTTCACCTGTACTAAGTAATCTTTATAGGGATTTTTTGAAACAAAACTACTAAAGGATTTCTTACCTTCTAATGCAATTTGTTTTAGCTATGTAGATAATGTTGTTTGTGTTTGGCCAAGAAATGAAAATTTACAAACATTTCTCCAATTACTTAATGATTTAGTATCTTCCATGAAATTTACTGTAGAAAATGAAAATAATGGTATGTTACCATTTTTAGATTGCATGATCCATCGACAAGGAAACAAGTTTAAGTTTAGCATATACAGAACACCCACCAATGAATGCTCATATATCCATTATTACTCATCTCAACATGACATAGTTACATCATCATCATTTCAATCTAAGTTGCTAGGGCATTACGTATTTGCAGTCCAGAGTTTATTGATGATGAGTTTGAGAAGATATATTCTATTGGATCTAAGTTGAAGTACCTTAGATCTTTCATTGATAAATCCATTAAGTTAGGAAAGAAATCATTTTATAGAGTAGAGCCCAAAGCTCCCATTGACACCAAGAGTCTTTTAGTTCTCCCTTTTAATAATAATTTCACTTTGTTTCCCATGTTGCTTAAATCCTTTAATGTAAAATGTTGCCTTTAGCAACAATAATACTATAAAGAATATCTTAATCAGGAATTCATCAGAAAATTCTCTTTGTTGCATCTATAAAGTGCCTTATGGCTACTGTGATAGAATTTAAGTTGTTCAGACTGGTAAGGACACAAACTAATTTTTTGTGGTAAACCTGTCTAATAAGCAACTAGATAAAGAACACAAACTAATCTTTTGTGGTAAACCTGTCTAATAAGCAACTAGATAAAGATTCCTTGTGTGCATTAGGCTAGGTTTTAAGATTTGTGTGATCTAACAGAGAAGCCAACCGTGTTGATGCCACAAAGTCCTTTTGTAATTTAGCAAAATACAGTAATTTAAGTAATGATGGTATTGATATCTGTAAGGGTTTAGTGTATGCCAGTTTGTCACCACCAGTGGAAGCTAATTGCCCTAAAAGATTCATAAGAGCTATTGACACCTTGAAATAAGACAAGGATATACATATTACTAAAGCAGTTAAGGCTAACACTGTTGCGATTTTAGACAAAAGTAACTATTTATCCAAAATGAATGATCTTCTAAATGATAACACAACATGTTCTAAACTTAGTAAAAATCCTTTAGAAGCAGTTAATTCTCACTTCAATAAAGAAATGAAGTTGTTGTTGAAAGGTAACATTTCTCTTATCAAAAGTTTGTCATCTTAGTCCCCTTCATTGCCATATGTATAGACTTATCAAAACATATAAACAGAATTTTCCAGCAAGACCTATAGTGAGTTCAGTAGGCTCCATGACATATAAGTTGTCAAAATGGTTCATTTCTTTATTAAGACCTTTAGTGGGTAAGGTATCAAATTCTAATATCATGAACAATGTAGATTTAGTCAATAAGCTAAACAATATGAATGTTAATTTTGATTTCAAATTAGTTAGCTTTGATTTTTCATGATTTTTCATTGAAGTTCCAGTTGATGGCCTTTTAGAATATTAATTTGATGTCTTGGATGATATTCATTTTCCTGTTTCAAAGTCTAATTACAATGAACTGATAAAATTGTGTATAAAAGACTGTGTATTTCAATTTAATGGAGGTTATTATGCTCAAATATTTAGTATGGCAATGGGTAACCCTCTTTCACCTGTACTAAGTCATCTTTATGTGAAATTTTTTGAAACAAAATTGTTAAAGGATATCTTACCCTCTAAGGCAATTTGGTTTAGCTATGCAGATGATGTTCTTTGTGTTTGGCCAACAAATGAAAATTTACAAATATTTCTCCCTTTTCTTATTAATTTAGTATCTTCCATCAAATTTACTGTAGAAAAGGAAAATCATGGTATTTTACCATTTTTAGATTTTATGATCCATAAGCAAGGAAACAAGTTTATGTTTAGCATATACATTACTACACATCTCAACATGACAGAGTTAAATCATGATCATTTCAATCTATGTTCCTTAGGGCATTACGCATTTGCAGTCCAGAGTTTATTGATGATGAGTTTGAGAAGATATACTCTCTTGGATCTAAGTTAAAGTACCCTAGATCTTTCATTGATAAATCCCTTAAGTGAGCAAAGAAATCATTTTATAGAGTTGAGCCCAAACCTCCTATTGACACCAAGAATATTTTAGTTCTCCGTTTTAATTATAATTTCACTTTGTTTCCCATGTTGCTTAAATCTTTTAATGCAAATGTTGCCTTTAGCAACAATAATACTTATAGTATTATTGTTGCTAAAGGCAACCAGAAAGTTCTCTTGGTTGCATCTATAAAGTACCTTGTGGAAACTGTGATAAATCTTATGTTGGTCAGACTGGTAAGGATCTCTCTGTTAGACTTAAGCAACATAAGAATTGTATAAGAACAGGACAAGAATCAAATACCTTGTTTAATCATGTTAAAAACTATGATCACTGTATTGACTGAAGTAACGCCATCTCAATTATTAACTTTAACTCTTTTACCTTGAGAAATATCATTGAATCTTCTATTATTAAATACACAAAGATTTATGATCCTAATATTAGTGATAGTTTATATAAATTAGATAACTTTATTGTTGATAAGATTTGTAAAATGATAAGTTTATGAACGATCGTTGTATGTTTTGGACAATCACATGTTTTCCAAATGGTGTCCTAGCTTCGTCTCATCGATGCATATCAACTGACTGTAATATTTCTCTCTTGTGTCTCTCCTGATGAGGTGATTATTACACGAAATTGCACTTGGGAACTTTTCGTGTTTCATTTTCCCCCTGGACTCATAGGAATATCTTGATCACGCGCAAAATTGTGATCCTTTCCAACATGGATTCCACACGGCTCTTCTATTACTTCTCTAAAAGCTGTCCTGGACTTTCTCCTTTCGTTACTGCTTTCCCCATATCGGTAATCAAGGCTCACCAACTGAAGTTATGATTTGAATTCTTTAGGAAATGCCTTGATGAACAAGTGATGCCAAGATCTGTCCTACTTCAACGTTTGTTGCAGCTGTCTGGTCGACCATTTGACCAATTTCAAAATATCATTTTAAAGAAAAACATTGAATTAAAGAAACTTGAAATTGAGGAGGCTTTTCGCATTTCAAGAGAAAAGAAATGTGACTTTTAAATGGCAATACCGACACATTGGAAGAACCGGATGTTGGACTATTGCTATGATGAATTAAAGAAAGAACGCAATAGGCTACAAATGTCACTAAATCGTAAGTTGGACCATCTCATTGAAAACAGCGACTGGACCAAGAACACAAACCCATCTTTTGTGATAAACCTGTCTAATAAACATCTAGATAAAGATTCCTTGTGTGCATTAGGCTATGGTTTAAGCTTTTTGTGCTCTAACAGAGAAGCCAGCTGTGTTGATGTCAAAAAGTCTCTAGTAATTTAGCAAAATGCAGTAATATAATTAATGATGATATTAATATCTGTAAGGTTTTGGTGTATGCCAGTTGGTCAAAACTAGTGGAAGCTAATTGCCCTAAATGATTCATAAGAGCTGTTAACTCCTTATAAAAAGACAAGGATATACATATTACTAAAGCATATAAGGCTAACACTGATGTGATTTTAGACAAAAGTAAATATTCCTCTAAAATGAATGATCTTCTAAATGATAACACAACATGTTCTAAACTTAGTAAAAATCCCTTAGAAGCAGTTAATTCTCACTTCAATAAAGAAATGAAGTTGTTGTTGAAAGGTAACATTTCTCTTATCAAAAATTTGTCATCTTTGTTCCCTTCATTGCCATATATGTATACACTTATCAAACCACATAAACAGAATTTTCCAGCAAGACCTATAGTGAGTTCAGTAGGCTCCAACACATATAAATTGTCAAAATGGTTAGTTTCATTATTAAGCCCTTCAGTGGGTAAGGTATCAAATTCTAATATCATGAACAATGTAGATTTTGTCAACAGGCTAAACAATATCAAGGTTAATTTTGATTTCAAATAAGTTAGCTTTGAAGTTTCCTCATTTTTCATTAAAGTTCCAGTTGATGACCTTTTAGAATATTTATTTGATGTCTTGGATGATATTCATTTACCTGTTTCAAATTCTAATTTCATTGAACTGATAAAATTGTGTATAAAAGACTGTGTATTTCAATTTAATGGAGATTATTATGCTCAAAAATTTGGGATGGCAATGCGTAACCCTCTTTCACCTGTACTAAGTAATCTTTATGTGGAATTTTTTGGAGCAACATTAGTAAAGGATATCTTACCTTGCATTGCAATTTGGTTTTGGTATGTAGATGATGTTCTTTGTGTTTGGCCAAGAAATAAAAATTTACAAATATTTCTCCCCTTAACAATTTTGTATCTTCCATCAAATTTACTGTAGAAAATAAAAATAATGGTATGTTACCAATTTTATATTGCATGATCCATAGACAAGATAACAAGTTTAAGTTTAGCATATACAGAAAACCCACCAATGTATGCTCATATATCTATTATTACTCACCTCAACATGAGAGTTAAATCATCATCATTTCAATCTATGTTCCTTATTTGCAGTCCAGAGTTTTTATTAATGATGAGCTTGAGAAGATATATTCTATTGGATCTAAGTTAAAGTACCTTAGATCTTTCATTGATGAATCCCTTAAGTTAGCAAAGAAATCATTTTATAGAGTTGAGCCCAAAGCTCCCATTGACACCAAGAATCTTTTAGTTCTCCATTTTAATAATACTTTCACATTGTTTCCCATGTTGCTTAAATTCTTTAATGTAATTGTTGCCTTTAGCAACAATAATACTATAAAGAATGTCCTAATCAGAAAATTCACCAGAAATTTCTCTTGCTTGCTTCTATAAAGTGCCTTGTGGAAACTGATAAATTCTATGTTGGTTAGACTGGTAACGATCTTTCTGGTAGACTTAAGGAACATAAATATAGTGTTAGAACGGGACAAGGATCAAATGCCTTGTTTAATCATGTTAAATACTATGATCATTGTATTGAGTGGAGTAACACCATCTCAGTTATCAACACTACCCTCTATTACCAAGAGAAATATCATTGACTCTTCAATCATTAAATTCACTAAAAATTATAATCTTAATATTAGTGATGGTTTATACAAATTACATAACTTTATTGGTGATAAGATTTTAAAATGATAAGTTTATGAATGCTCGTTGCATGTTTTGGACAATTACATGTTTACCAAATGGTGTCCTAGCTTCGTCTCTTCGATGTATATCAACTGACTGTTATATTTCTTTCTTGTGTCTCCCGTGATGATGTGATTATTACACGAAATTGCATTTGGGAACTTTTCGTGTTTCATTTTCACCCTGGACTCATAGGAATATCTTGATCACGCGCAAAATTGTGATCCTTTCCAACATGGATTCCACAAGACTCTTCTATAATGCCTCTACAAGCTGTCCTGGAGTTTCTCCTTTCGTTACTGCTTTCTCTAAATAGCTAATCAAGGCTCACTACCTGAAGTTACGATTTCAGTTCCTTAGGAAATGCCTTGATGAACAAGTGATGCCAAGATTTGTTCTACCTCAACGTTTGTTGCAGCTGTTTGGTCGACCATTTGAACAATTTCAAAGTATTATTTAAAAAAAAAACATTGAATTAAAGAAACTTGAAATGGAGGAGGCTTTTCGCATTTCAAGAGAGAAGAAACGTGCCTTTCAAATGGAAATACCGACACACTGGAAGATCTGGATGTTGGACTATTTCTATGATGAATTAAGGAAAGAACGTAAATTGGACCATCTTATTGAAAACAGCGACTGGACGAAGAACACAAACCCATCTTTTGTGGTAAACCTGTCTAATAAACAACTAGATAAAGATTCCTTGTGTGCATTAGGCTATGTTTTAATCTTTGTCGCTCTAACAGAGAAGCCAGCTGTGTTGATTTCACAAAGTCTTTTTGTAATTTAGCAAAATACAGTGATTTAAGTAATGATGATATTAATATCTGTAAAGTTCTAGTGTTTGCCAGTTTCTCAAAACCAGTTGAAGCTAATTGCCCTCAAAGATTCATAAGAGCTATTAACACCTAAAAAAAAGACAAGGAAATACATAATCCTAAAGAAGATAAGGGTAACATTGTTGTGATTTTAGATAAAAGTAACTATTTATCTAAAATGAATGATCTTCTAAATGATAACACAACATGTTCTAAACTTAGTAAAAATTCCTTAGAAGCAGTTAATTCTCACTTCAATAAAGAAATAAAGTTGTTGTTGAAAGGTAACATTTCTCTTATAAAAAGTTTGTCATCTTTGTCCCCTTCATTGCCATATATGTATAGACTTATCAAAAGACATAAACAGAATTTTCCAGCAAGACCTATAGTGAGTTTAGTAGGCTCCCTCACATATAAATTGTCAAAATGGTTAGTTTAAAGCTTTATTAAGCCATTTTGTGGGTAAGGTATCAAGTTCTAATATCATGAACAATGCAGATTTATTCAACAAGCTAAACAATATGAATGTTAATTTTGGTTTCAAATTAGTTAGCTTTGATGTTTCCTCAACTTTTCATTAAAGTTCCAGTTGATGACCTTTTAGAATATTTATTTGATGTCTTGGATGATATTCATTTACCTGTTTCAAAGTCCAATTTCATTGAACTGATAAAATTGTGTATAAAAGACTGCGTATTTCAATTTAATGAAGATTATTATGCTCAAAAATTTAATATGGGAATGGGTAACCCTCTTTCACCTGTACTAAGTAATCTTTATATGGGATTTTTTGAAACAAAATTACTAACGGATATCTTACCCTTTTTTTTTTTTAATTTTCCAAAAGAAGGAACATGATGGGGGCCAGGTGAGGATATTCCCTCAATGGCCCAGTCCTCTGTTCTTAACGCTAACTCGCTAACGCGGGAAATGGCGAATAGTTTGAAAAAAAAAATCTTACCCTCCAATGCATTTTGGTTTAGGTATGTAGATGATGTTCTTTGTGTTTGGCAAACAAATGAAAATTTACAAATATTTCTCCCCTTACTTAACAATTTAGTACCTTCCATCAAATTTACTATAGAAACTGAAAATAATGGTATGTTATCACTTTTAGACTGCATGTTTAGCATATACATATACTGCAGTTTATACATATACTGCAGTTTAGCATATACAGAAAACCCACCAATGTATACTCATATATCCATTATTACTAATCTCAACATGACAGAGTTAAATCATCATTTCAATCTATGTTCTTTAGGGCATTACGTATTTCCAGTCCAGAGTTTATTGATGATCAGTTTGAGAAGATATATTCTACCTGATCTAAATTAACGTACCTTAGATCTTTCATTGATAAATCCCTTAAGTTAGCAAAGATATCATTTTATAGAGTTGAGCCCAAACCTCCCATTGACACCAATAATCTTTTTAGTTCTCCCTTTTAATAATGATTTCACTTTGTTTCCCATGTTGTTTAAATCCTTTAATGTGATTGTTGCCTTTAGCAACAATAATACTATAAAGAATATGTTAATCAGGAATTCACCAGAAATTTCTCTTGGTTGCATCTATAAAGTGCCTTGTGGAAATTGTGATAAATTATGCTGGTCAGACTGGTAAGGATCTTTTTGTTAGACTTAAGCAACATAAATGTAGTATTAGAACGGGGCAAGAATCAAATGCTTTGTTTAATAATGTTAAAAACTATGATCATTGTATTGACTGGAGTAACGCCATCTCAGTTATCAACTCTAATTCTATTACGAAGAGATATATCATTGACTCTTCAATTATTAAATAAACAAAGAATTATAATCTTAATATTAGTGATGGTTTATACAAATTAGATAACTTTATTGTTGATCAGATTTGTAAAATGATAAGTTTATGAACGATCGTTGTATGTTTTGGACAATCACCTGTTTACCTAATGGCGTCCTAGCTTCGTCTCTTCGATATGTATCAACTGACTGTTATATTTCGATCTTGTGTCTCCCCTGATGTGATTATTACACAAGAGTGCACTTCGGAACTTTTCGTGTTTCAATTTCCCCGTGGACTCATAGGAATATCTTGATCAGGCGCAAAATTGTGATCCTTTCCAACATGGATTCCACACGGCTCTTCTATCACTTCTCTACAAGCTGTCCTGGACTTTCTCCTTTCGTTACTGCTTTCTTCAAATCGCTAGTCAAGGCTCACCACCTGAAGTTAAGATTGCAATTCCTTAGGAAATGCCTTGATGAATAAAGGATGCCAAGATCTCTCCTACCTCAACGTTTGTTGCAGCTGTTTGGTCGACCATTTGACCAATTTCAAAGTATTATTTTAAAGAAAAACATTGAATTAAAGAAACTTGAAATGGAGGAGGCTTTTCGCATTTCAAGAGAGAAGAAACTTACCTTTCAAATACCAATACTGACAAACTGACAGAACCGGATGTTGGACTATTGCTATGATGAATTATGGAAAGAACGCAATAGACTACAAGTGTCACTAAATCGTAAGTTGGACCATCTTATTGAAAACAGCGCACTGGACCAAGAACACAAACCCATCTTTTGTGGTAAACCTGTCTAATAAGCTACTAGATAAAGATTCCTTGTGTGCATTAGGCTATGGTTTAATCTTTGTCGCTCTAACAGAGAAGCCAGCTGTGTTGATTTCACAAAGTCTTTTTGTAATTTAGCAAAATACAGTAATTTAAGGAACGATGATATTGATATCTGTAAGGGTTTAGTGTATGCCAGTATGTCAACACCAGTGGAAGCTAATTGCCGTAAAAGATTCATAAGAGCTATTAACACCATAAAATAAGACAAGGATATACATATTACTAAAGCAGATAAGGCTAACACTGATGTGAATTTAGAGAAAAGCAAATATTTATATAAAATGAATGATCTTCTAAATGATAATACAACATGTTCTAAACTTTATGAAAATCCCTTAGAAGCAGTTAATTCTCACTTCAATAAAGAAATGAGTTTGCTGTTGAAAGGTAAGATTTCTCTTATCAAATGTTTGTCATCTTTGTCCCTTTCATTGCCATATATGTATAGACTTATGATAAAACATAAACAGAATTTTCCAGCAAGACCTATAGTGAATTTAGTAGGCTCCATCACATATAAATTGTCAAAATGGTTAGTTTCTTTATTAAGCCCTTTAGTGGGAAAGGTATTAAGTTCTAATATCATGAACAATATAGATTTAGTCAACAAGCTAAACAATATGAATGTTAATTTTGATTTCAAATTAGTTAGCTTTGATGTTTCCTCTTTTATCATTAAAGTTCCAGTTGATGACATTTTAGAATATGTATTTGATGTCTTGGATGATATTCATTTACCTGTTTCAAGGTCTAATTTCATTGAACTGATAAAATTGTGTATAAAAGACTGTGTATTTCAATTTAATGGAGATTATTATGCTCAAAAATTTAGTATGGCAATGGGTAACCCTCTTTCACCTGTACTGAGTAATCTTTATATGGAATTTTTTGAAACAAAATTACTAAAGGATATCTTACCATCCAATGCAATTTGGTTTAGGTATGTATATGATGTTCTTTGTGCTTGGCAAACAAATGAAAATTTACAAATATTTCTCCCCTTACTTAACAATTTAGTAACTTCCATGAAATTTACTATAGAAACTGAAAATAATGATATATTATCACTTTTAGACTGCATGATCCATACACAAGGAAACAAGTTTAAGTTTAGCATATACAGAAATCCCACCAATGTATACTCATATATCCATTATTACTAATCTCAACATGAGAGAGTTAAATTATCATCATTTCAATCTATGTTCTTTAGGGCATTACGTATTTGCAGTCCAGAGTTTACTGATGATGAGTTTGAGAAGATATATTCTACTTGATCTAAGTTAAAGTACCTTAGATCTTTCATTGATAAATCCCTTAAGTTAGCAAAGATATCATTTTATAGAGTTGAGCCCAAACCTCCCATTGACACCAAGAATCTTTTAGTTCTCCCTTTTGATAATAATTTCACTTTGTTTCCCATGTTGCTTAAATCCTTTAATGTAATTGTTGCCTTTAGCAACAATAATACTATAAAGAATATCTTAATCAGGAATTTACCAGAAATTTCTCTAGGTTGCATCTATAAAGTGCCTTGTGGAAACTGTGATAAATTCTATGCTGGTCAGACTGGTAAGGATCTTTTTGTTAGACTTAAGCAACATAAATATAGCATTAGAACGAGGCAAGAATCAAATGCCTTGTATAATCATGTTAAAAACTATGATCATTGTATTGACTGGAGTAACGCCATCTCAGTTATCAACTCTAACTCTATCACGAAGAGAAATATCATTGACTCTTCAATTATTAAATAAACAAAGAATTATAATCTTGATATTAGTGATGGTTTATACAAATTAGATAACTTTATTGTTGATCAAATTTGTAAAATGATAAGTTTATGAACGATCATTGTATGTTTTGGACAATCACCTGTTTACCTAATGGCGTCCTAGCTTCGTCTCTTCGATATGTATCAACTGACTGTTATATTTCTCTCTTGTGTCTCCCCTGATGATGTGATTATTACACAAGAGTGCACTTGGGAACTTTTCGTGTTTCATGTTCCCCGTGCACTCATAGGATTATCTTGATCACGCGCAGAATTGTGATCCTTTCCAACATGGATTCCACACGGCTCTTCTATCACTTCTCTACAATCTGTCCTGGACTTTCTCCTTTCGTTACTGCTTTCTTCAAATCGCTAATCAAGGCTCACCACCTGAAGTTAAGATTTCAATTCCTTAGGAAATGCCTTGAGGAATAAAGGATGCGAAGACCTCTCCTACCTCAACGTTTGTTGCAGCTATTTGGTCGACCATTTGACCAATTTCAAAGTATCATTTTAAAGAAAAACATTGAATTAAAGAAACTTGAAATGGAGGAGGCTTTTCGCATTTCAAGAGAGAAGAAACGTGCCTTTCAAATACCAATACCGACAAACTGACAGAACCGGATGTTGGACTATTGCTATGATGAATTATGGAAAGAACGCAATAGACTACAAGTGTCACTAAATCCTAAGTTGGACCATCTTATTGAAAACAGCACACTGGACCAAGAACACAAACCCATCTTTTGTGGTAAACCTGTTTAATAAGCGACTAGATAAGGATTCCTTGTGTGCATTAGGCTATGGTTTAATCTTTGTCTGCTCTAACAGAGAAGCCAGCTATGTTGATGTCACAAAGTCTTTTTGTAATGTTGCAAAATACAGTAATTTAAGAAATGATGATATTGATATCTGTAAGGGTTTAGTGTATGCCAGTATGTCAACACCAGTGGAAGCTAACTGCCGTAAAAGATTCATAAGAGCTATTAACACCTTAAGGATATACATATTATTAAAGCAGATAAGATTAACTCTGATGTGATTTTAGACAAAAGCAAATGTTTATCTAAGATGAATGATCTTCTAAATAATAATACAACATGTTCTAAACTTAATGAAAATCCCTTAGAAGCAGTAATTCTCACTTCAATAAAGAAATGAGGTTGCTGTTGAAAGGTAACATTTCTCTTATCAAATGTTTGTCATCTTTGTCCCTTTCATTGCCTTATATGTATAGACTTATGAAAAAACATAAACAGAATTTTCCAGCAACACCTATAGTGAATTCAGTAGTCTCCACAACATATAAATTGTCAAAAAGGTTAGTTTCTTTATTAAGCCATTTAGTGGGAAAGGTATCAAGTTCTAATATCATGAACAATATAGATTTAGTCAACAAGGTAAACAATATGAATGTTAATTTTGATTTCAAATTAGTTAGCTTTGATGTTTCATCATTTATCATTAAAGTTCCAATTGATGAAATTTTAGAATATTTATTTGATGTCTTGGATGATATTCATTTACCTGTTTCAAAGTGTAATTTCATTGAACTGATAAAATTTTGTATAAAAGACTGTGTATTTCAATTTAATGTAGATTATTATGCTCAAAAATTTGGAATGGCAATGCGTAACCCTCTTTCACCTGTACTAAGTAATCTTTATAAGGAATTTATTGAAACAAAATTACTAAAGGATATTTTACCTTCTAATGTAATTTGGTTTACCTATGTAGATGATGGTCTTTGTGTTTGGCCAACAAATGAAATTTACAAACATTTCTCCCCTTACTTAAGAATTTAGAATCTTCCATGAAATTTACTGTAGAAAATGAAAATATTGGTATGCTACCATTTTTAGATTGCATGATCCATAGACAAGGAAACAAGTTTAAGTTTAGCATATACAGAAAACCCACCAATGAATGCTCATATATCCATTATTACTCATCTCAACATGACATAGTTACATCATCATCATTTCAATCTATGTTTCGTAGGGCATTACGTACTTGCAGTTCAGAGTTTATTGATGATGAGTTTGAGAAGATATATTCTATTGGATCTAAGTTGAAATACCTTAGATCATTCATTGATAAATCCCTTAAGTTAGGAAAG
Organism: Panulirus ornatus; assembly: GCF_036320965.1. Lineage (NCBI taxonomy): Eukaryota > Metazoa > Arthropoda > Malacostraca > Decapoda > Palinuridae > Panulirus > Panulirus ornatus. Next base: position 8,723,538 of record NC_092271.1, on the reverse strand, counting down.
AAATCATTTTATAGAGTAGAGCCCAAACCTCCCATTGACACCAAGAGTCTTTTAGTTCTCCCTTTTAATAATAATTTCACTTTGTTTCCCATGTAGCTTAAATCCTTTAATGTAATTGTTGCCTTTAGCAACAATAATACTATAAAGAATATCTTAATCAGGAATTCACCAGAAATTTCTCTTGGTTGCATCTATAAAGTGCCTTGTGGAAACTCTGATAAATTTTATGTTGTTCAGACTGTTAAGGATCTTTCTGTTAGACTTAAGCAACATATGTATAGTATAAGAACGGGACAAGAATCAAATGCCTTGTTGAATCATGTTAAAAACTATGATCATTGTATTGACTGGAGTAGCGCCACCTCAGTTATTAACTCTAACTCTATTACCAAGAGAAATATCATTGAATCTTCTATTTTTAAATACACAAAGAATTGTAATACTAATATTAGTGATGGTTTAAATAAATTAGATAACTTTATTGTTGATAAGATTTGTAAAATGATAAGTTTATGAACGATCGTTGTATCTTTTGGACAATCATATGTTTATGAAATGGTGTCCTAGCCTCGTCTCTTCGATGTATATCAACTGACTGTTATATTTCTCTCTTGTGTCTCCCCTGATGATGTGATTATTACAAGAAAGTGCACTTGGGAACTTTCGTGTTTCCTGTTCCCCGTTGAATCACAGGAATATCTTGATCACGCGCAAAATTGTGATCCTTTCCAACATGCATTCCACACGGCTCTTCTATTACTTCTCTACAAGCTGTCCTGGACTTTCTCCTTTCGTTAATGCTTTCCCCAAATCGCTAATCAAGGCTCACCAACTGAAGTTACGATTTCAATTCCTTAGGAAATGCCTTGAGGAATAAAGGATGCCAAGACCTCTCCTACCTCAACGTTTGTTGCAGCTATTTGGTCGACCATTTGACCAATTTCAAAGTATCATTTTAAAGAAAAACATTGAATTAAAGAAACTTGAAATGGAGGAGGCTTTTCGCATTTCAAGAGAGAAGAAACGTGCCTTTCAAATACCAATACCGACAAACTGACAGAACCGGATGTTGGACTATTGCTATGATGATTTATGGAAAGAACGCAATAGACTACAAGTGTCACTAAATCGTAAGTTGGACCATCTTATTGAAAACAGCGCACTGGACCAAGAACACAAACCCATCTTTTGTGGTAAACCTGTCTAATAAGCTACTAGATAAAGATTCCTTGTGTGCATTAGGCTATGGTTTAATCTTTGTCTGCTCTAACAGAGAAGCCAGCTGTGTTGATGCCACAAAGTCTTTCTGTAATTTAAAAAATACAGTAATTTAAGTAATGATGGTATTGATATCTGTAAGGTTTTACTGTATGCCAGTTTGTCACCACCAGTGGAAGCTAATTGCCCTAAAAGATTCATAAAAGCTATTGACACCTTAAAATAAGACAAGGATATACATATTACTAAAGCAGTTAAGGCTAACATTATTGCGATTTTAGACAAAAGTAACTATTTATCTAAAATGAATGATCTTCTAAATGATAACACAACATGTTCTAAACTTAGTAAAAATCCCTTAGAAGCAGTTAATTCTCACTTCAATAAAGAAATGAGTTTGCTGTTGAAAGGTAACATTTCTCTTATCAAAAGTTTGTCATCTTGGTGCCCTTCATTGCCATATATGTATAGACTTATCAAAACATATAAACAGAATTTTCCAGCAAGACCTATAGTGAGTTCAGTAGGCTCCATCACATATAAGTTGTCAAAATGGTTAGTTTCTTTTTTAAGCCCTTTAGTGGGTAAGTTATCAAATTCTAATATCATGAACAATGTAGATTTAGTCAATAAGCTAAACAATATGAATGCTAATTTTGATTTCAAATTAGTTAGCTTTGATGTTTCCTCATTTTTCATTGAAGTCCCAGTTGATGACCTTTTATAATATTTATTTGTTGTCTTGGATGATGCTCATTTTCCTGTTTCAAAGTCTAATTTCAATGAACTGATAGAATTGTGTATAAAAGACTGTGTATTTCAATTTAATGGAGATTATTATGCTTAAAAATTTAGTACTAAGTAATCTTTATGTGGAATTTTTTAAAACAAAATTGTTAATGGATATCTTACCTTCTAAGGCAATTTGGTTTAGCTATGTAGATGATGTTCTTTGTGTTTGGCCAACAAATGAAAATTTACCAATATTTCTCCCTTTACTTATTAATTTAGTATCTTCCATCAAATTTACTGTAGAAAAGGAAAATCATGGTATTTTACCATTTTTAGATTTTATGATCCATAAGCAAGGCAACAAGTTTATGTTTAGCATATACATTATTACACATCTCAACATGACAGAGTTAAATCACGATCATTTCAATCTATGTTCCTTAGGGCATTACGTATTTGCAGTCCAGAGTTTATTGATGATGAGTTTGAGAAGATATATTCGATTGGATCTAAGTTAAAGTACCCTAGATCTTTCATTGATAAATCCCTTAAGTGAGCAAAGAAATCATTTTATAGAGTAGAGCCCAAACCTCCTATTGACACCAAGAATATTTTAGTTCTCTCTTTTAATAATAATTTCACTTTGTTTCCCATGGTGCTTAAATCCTTTAACGCAAATGTTGCCTTTAGGAACAATAATACTATAAAGAATATCTTAATCAGGAATTCACCAGAAAATTCTCTTGGTTGCATCTTTAAAGTACCTTGTGGAAACTGTGATAAATTTTATGTTGGTCAGACTGGTAAGGATCTTTCTGTTAGACTTAGGCAACATAAGTATTGTATAAGAACAGGACAAGAATCAAATACCTTGTTTAATCATGTTAAAAGCTATGATCACTGTATTGACTGGAGTAACGCCACCTCAATTAACTCTAACTCTTTTATCAAGAGAAATATCATTGAATCTTCTATTATTAAATACACAAAGAATTATGATCTAATATTAGTGATAGTTTATATAAATTAGATAACTTTATTGTTGATAAGATCTGTAAAATTATAAGTTTATGAACGATCGTTGTATGTTTTGGACAATCATATGATACCAAATGGTGTCCTAGCTTCGTCTCTTCGATGCATATGAACTGACTGTAATATTTCTTTCTTGTGTCTCCCCTGATGAGGTGATTATTACACGAAAGGGCACTTGGGAACTTTTCGTGTTTCATTTTCCCCCTAGACTCATAGGAATATCTTGATCACGCGCAAAATTGTGATCCTTTCCAACATGGATTCCACACGGCTCTTCTATTACTTCTCTAAAAGCTGTCCTGGACTTTCTCCTTTCGTTACTGCTTTCCCCATATCGCTAATCAAGGCTCACCACCTGAAGTTAAGATTTCAATTCCTTAGGAAATGCCTTGAGGAATAAAGGATGCCAAGACCTCTCCTACCTCAACGTTTGTTGCAGCTATTTGGTCGACCATTTGACCAATTTCAAAGTATCATTTTAAAGAAAAACATTGAATTAAAGAAACTTGAAATGGAGGAGGCTTTTCGCATTTCAAGAGAGAAGAAACGTGCCTTTCAAATACCAATACCGACAAACTGACAGAACCGGATGTTGGACTATTGCTATGATGAATTATGGAAAGAACGCAATAGACTACAAGTGTCACTAAATCCTAAGTTGGACCATCTTATTGAAAACAGCACACTGGACCAAGAACACAAACCCATCTTTTGTGGTAAACCTGTTTAATAAGCGACTAGATAAGGATTCCTTGTGTGCATTAGGCTATGGTTTAATCTTTGTCTGCTCTAACAGAGAAGCCAGCTATGTTGATGTCACAAAGTCTTTTTGTAATGTTGCAAAATACAGTAATTTAAGGAATGATGATATTGATATCTGTAAGGGTTTAGTGTATGCCAGTTTGTCACCACCAGTGGAAGCTAATTGCCCTAAAAGATTCATAAGAGCTATTAACACCTCAAAGAAGACAATGATATACATATTACTAAAGCAGATAAGGCTAACACTGTTGTGATTTCAGACAAAAGTAACTATTTATCTAAAACTGAATGATCTTCTAAAAGATAACACAACAAGTTCTAAACTTAATAAAAACCCCTTAGAAGCAGTTAATTCTCACTTCAATAAAGAAATGAAGTTGCTGTTGAAAGGTAACATTTCTCTCATCAAAGGTTTGTCATCTTTGTCCCCTTCATTGCCATACATGTATAGACTTATTAAAACACATAAACAGAATTTTCCAGCAAGACCTATAGTGAGTTCAGTAGGCTCCATCACATATAAGTTGTCAAAATGGTTAGTTTCTTTATCACGCCCTTTAGTGGGTAAGTTATCAAATTCTAATATCATGAACAATGTAAATTTAGTCAACAAGCTAAACAATATGAATTTTAATTTTGATTTCACATTAGTTAGCTTTGATGTTTCCTCATTTTTCATTAAAGTTCCAGTTTATGACATTTTAAAATATGTATTTGATGTCTTGGATGATATTCATTTACCTGTTTCAAAGTTTAAGTTCATTGAACTGATAAAATTGTGTATAAAAATATTGTGTATTTCTATTTAATGGACATTGTTATGCTCAAAAATTTGATATGGCAATGGGTAACCCTCTTTCACCTGTACTAAGTAATTTTTATATGGAATTTTTTGATCAAAACTACTAAATGATATCTTACATTCTAATGCAATTTGGTTCAGGTATGTAGATGACGTTCTTTGTATTTGGCCAACAAATGAAAATTTACAAATATTTCTTACCTTACTTAACAATTTAGTATCTTCCATGAAATTTACTGTAGAAAATGAAAATAATGGTATTTTACTATTTTTATATTGCATGATCCATAGACAAGGAAACAAGTTTAAGTTTAGCATATACAGAACACCCACCAATGAATGCTCATATATCCATTATTACTCATCTCAACATGACAGTTACATCATCATCATTTCAATCTATGTTCCGAAGGGCATTACGTACTTGCAGTTCAGAGTTTATTGATGATGAGTTTGAGAAGATATATTCTATTGGATCTAAGTTGAAATACCTTAGATCTTTCATTGATAAATCCTTTAAGTTAGGAAAGAAATCATTTTATAGAGTAGAGCCCAAAGCTCCCATTGACACCAAGAGTCTTTTAGTTCTCCCTTTTAATAATAATTTCACTTTGTTTCCCATGTAGCTTAAATCCTTTCATGTAATTGTTGCCTTTAGCAACAATAATACTATAAGGAATATCTTAATCAGGAATTCACCAGAAATTTCTCTTGGTTGCATCTATAAAGTGCCTTGTGGAAACTGTGATAAATTTTATGTTGTTCAGACTGTTAAGGATCTTTCTGTTAGACTTAAGCAACATATGTATAGTATAAGAACAGGACAAGAATCAAATACCTTGTTTAATCATGTTAAAAGCTATGATCACTGTATTGACTGGAGTAACGCCATCTCAGTTATTAACTCTAACTCTTTTACCAAGAGAAATATCATTGAATCTTCTATTATTAAATACACAAAGAATTATGATCTAATATTAGTGATAGTTTATATAAATTAGATAACTTTATTGTTGATAAGATTTGTAAAATGATAAGTTTATGAACGATCGTTGTATGTTTTGGACAATCATATGTTTACCAAATGGTGTCCTAGCTTCGTCTCTTCGATGCATATCAACTGACTGTTATATTTCTCTCTTGTGTCTCCCCTGATGAGGTGATTATTACACGAAAGGGCACTTGGGAACTTTCGTGTTTCATTTTCCCCGTTGACTCATAGGAATATCTTGATCACGCGCAAAATTGTGATCCTTTCCAACATGCATTCCACACGGCTCTTCTATTACTTCTCTACAAGCTGTCCTGGACTTTCTCCTTTCGTTAATGCTTTCCCCAAATCGCTAATCAAGGCTCACCAACTGAAGTTACGGTTTGAATTCCTTAGGAAACGCCTTGATAAACAAGTGATGCCAAGATTTGTCCTACCTCAACGTTTGTTGCAGCTGTCTGGTCGACCATTTGACCAATTTCAAAGTATTATTTTAAAGAAAAACATTGAATTAGAGAAACATGAAATGAAGGAGGCTTTTCGCATTTGAAGAGAGAAGAAACCTGCCTTTCAAATGGCAATACCGACACACTGGAAGAAACGGATGTTGGACTATTACTATGATGAATTAGGGAAAGAACGCAATAGGCTACAAGTGTCACTAAATCGTAAGTTGGACCGTCTTATTGAAAACAGCGACTGGACCAAGAACACAAACCCATCTTTTGTGGTAAACCTGTCTAATAAGCAACTAGATAAAGATTCCTTGTGTGCATTAGGCTATGTTTTAAGATTTGTGTGCTCTAACAGAGAAGCCAACTGTGTTGATGCCACAAAGTCTTTCTGTAATTTAGCAAAATACAGTAATTTAAGTAATGATGGTATTGATATCTGTAAGGTTTTACTGTATGCCAGTTTGTCACCACCAGTGGAAGCTAATTGCCCTAAAAGATTCATAAAAGCTATTGACACCTTAAAATAAGACAAGGATATACATATTACTAAAGCAGTTAAGGCTAACACTATTGCGATTTTAGACAAAAGAAACTATTTATTTAAAATAAATGATCTTCTAAATGATAACACAACATGTTCTAAACTTAGTAAAAATCCCTTAGAACCAGTTAATTCTCACTTCAATAAAGAAATGAAACTGTTGTTGAAAGGTAATATTTCTCTTATCAAAAGTTTGTCATCTTGGTGCCCTTCATTGCCATATATGTATAGACTTTTCAAAACATATAAACAGAATTTTCCAGCAAGACCTATAGTGAGTTCAGTAGGCTCCATCACATATAAGTTGTCAAAATGGTTAGTTTCTTTTTTAAGCCCTTTAGTGGGTAAGGTATCAAATTCTAATATCATGAACAATGTAGATTTAGTCAATAAGCTAAACAATATGAATGCTAATTTTGATTTCAAATTAGTTAGCTTTGATGTTTCCTCATTTTTCATTGAAGTCCCAGTTGATGACCTTTTATAATATTTATTTGATGTCTTGGATGATGTTCATTTTCCTGTTTCAAAGTCTAATTTCAATGAACTGATAGAATTGTGTATAAAAGACTGTGTATTTCAGTTTAATGTAGATTATTATGCTTAAAAATTTAGTACTAAGTAATCTTTATGTGGAATTTTTTAAAACAAAATTGTTAAAGGATATCTTACCTTCTAAGGCAATTTGGTTTAGCTATGTAGATGATGTTCTTTGTGTTTGGCCAACAAATGAAAATTTACCAATATTTCTCCCTTTACTTATTAATTTAGTATCTTCCATCAAATTTACTGTAGAAAAGGAAAATCATGGTATTTTACCATTTTTAGATTTTATGATCCATAAGCAAGGCAACAAGTTTATGTTTAGCATATACATTATTACACATCTCAACAAGACAGAGTTAAATCACGATCATTTCAATCTATGTTCCTTAGGGCATTACGTATTTGCAGTCCAGAGTTTATTGATGATGAGTTTGAGAAGATATATTCGATTGGATCTAAGTTAAAGTACCCTAGATCTTTCATTGATAAATCCCTTAAGTGAGCAAAGAAATCATTTTATAGAGTAGAGCCCAAACCTCCTATTGACACCAAGAATATTTTAGTTCTCTCTTTTAATAATAATTTCACTTTGTTTCCCATGTTGCTTAAATACTTTAATGCAAATGTTGCCTTTAGGAACAATAATACTATAAAGAATATCTTAATCAGGAATTCACCAGAAAATTCTCTTGGTTGCATCTTTAAAGTACCTTGTGGAAACTGTGATAAATTTTATGTTGGTCAGACTGGTAAGGATCTTTCTGTTAGACTTAGGCAACATAAGTATTGTATAAGAACAGGACAAGAATCAAATACCTTGTTTAATCATGTTAAAAGCTATGATCACTGTATTGACTGGAGTAACGCCATCTCAATTATTAACTCTAACTCTTTTATCAAGAGAAATATCATTGAATCTTCTATTATTAAATACACAAAGGATTATGATCTAATATTAGTGATAGTTTATATAAATTAGATAACTTTATTGTTGATAAGATCTGTAAAATTATAAGTTTATGAAAGATCGTTGTATGTTTTGGACAATCATATGATACCAAATGGTGTCCTAGCTTCGTCTCTTCGATGCATATGAACTGACTGTAATATTTCTCTCTTGTGTCTCCCCTGATGAGGTGATTATTACACGAAAGGGCTCTTGGGAACTTTTCGTGTTTCATTTTCCCCCTAGACTCATAGGAATATCTTGATCACGCGCAAAATTGTGATCCTTTCCAACATGGATTCCACACGGCTCTTCTATTACTTTTCTAAAAGCTGTCCTGGACTTTCTCTTTTCGTTACTGCTTTCCCCATATCGCTAATCAAGGATCACCAACTGAAGTTACGATTTGAATTACTTAGGAAATGCCTTGATGAACAATTGATGCCAAGAACTCTCCTACTTCAACGATTTGTTGCAGCTGTCTGGTCGACCATTTGACCCATTTCAAAATATCATTTTAAAGAAAAACATTGAATTAGAGAAACCTGTAATGGAGGAGGCTTTTCGCATTTGAAGATAGAAGAAACGTGCCTTTAAATGGCAATAGCGACACACTTGAAGAACCTGTTGGACTATTGCTATGATGAATTAAGGAAAGAACGCAATACGCTACAAGTGTTAGTAAATCGTAAGTTGGACCATCTTATTGAAAACAGCGACTGGACCAAGAACACAAACCCATCTTTTGTGATAAACCTGTCTAATAAGCAACTAGATAAACATTCCTTGTGTGCATTAGGCTATGGTTTAAGCTTTGTGTGCCCTAACAGAGAAGCCAACTGTGCTGATGTCACAAAGTCTTTTTGTAATTTAGCAAAATACAGTAATTTAAGTAATGATGATATTGATATCTGTAAGGGTTTAGTGTATGCCATTTTGTCACCACCAGTGGAAGCTAATTGCCCTAAAAGATTCATAAGAGCTATTAACACCTCAAAAGAAGACAATGATATACATATTACTAAAGCAGATAAGGCTAACACTGTTGTGATTTCAGACAAAAGTAACTATTTATTTAAAACAAATGATCTTCTAAAAGATAACACAACAAGTTCTAAACTTAATAAAAACCCCTTAGAAGCAGTTAATTCTCACTTCAATAAAGAAATGAAGTTGCTGTTGAAAGGTAACATTTCTCTCATCAAAGGTTTGTCATCTTTGTCCCCTTCATTGCCATACATGTATAGACTTATTAAAACACATAAACAGAATTTTCCAGCAAGACCTATAGTGAGTTCAGTCGGCTCCATCACATATAAGTTGTCAAAATGGTTAGTTTCTTTATTACGCCCTTTAGTGGGTAAGTTATCAAATTCTAATATCATGAACAATGTAAATTTATTCAACAAGCTAAACAATATGAATGTTAATTTTGATTTCACATTAGTTAGCTTTGATGTTTCCTCATTTTTCATTAAAGTTCCAGTTTATGACATTTCTAAATATGTATTTGATGTCTTGGATGATATTCATTTACCTGTTTCAAAGTTTAAGTTCATTGAACTGATAAAATTGTGTATAAAAAAATTGTGTATTTCTATTTAATGGACATTGTTATGCTCAAAAGTTTGGTATGGCAATGGGTAACCCTCTTTCACCTGTACTAAGTAATCTTTATATGGAATTTTTTGATCAAAATTACTAAATGATATATTACATTCTAATGCAATTTGGTTCAGGTATGTAGATGACGTTCTTTGTATTTGGCCAACAAATGAAAATTTACAAATATTTCTTACCTTACTTAACAATTTAGTATCTTCCATCAAATTTACTGTAGAAAATGAAAATAATGGTATTTTACTATTTTTATATTGCATGATCCATAGACAAGGAAACAAGTTTATTTTTAGCATATACAGAAAACCCACCAATGTATGCTCATATATCCATTATTACTCATCTGAACATGACCGAGTTCAATTATCATCATTTCAATCTATGTTCCTTAGGGCATTACGTATTTGCAGTCCAGAGTTTATTGATGATGAGTTTGAGAAGATATATTCTATTGGATCTAAGTTAAAGTACACTAGATCTTTCATTGATAAATCCCTTTAGTTAGCAAGGAAATCATTTTATAGAGTTGAGCCCAAACCTCCTATTGACACCAAGAATATTTTAGTTCTCCCTTTTAATAATAACTTCACTTTGTTTCCCATCTTGCTTAAATCCTTTAATGCAAATGTTGCCTTTAGCAACAGTAATACTATAAAGAATATCTTAATCAGGAATTCACCATAAAATTCTCTTGGTTGCATCTATAAAGTACCTTGTGGAAACTGTGATAAATTTTATGTTGGTTATACTGGTAAGGATCTGTCTGTTAGACGTAAGCAACATACGTATAGTATAAAACATGACAAGAATCAAATACCTTGTTTAATCATGTTAAAAACTATGATCACTGTATTGACTGGAGTAACGCCATCTCAATTATTAACTCTAACTCTTTTACCAAGAGAAATATCATTGAATCTTCTATTATCAAATACACAAAGAATTTTGATCCTAATATTAGTGATAGTTTAAATAAGTTAGATAACTTAATTGTTGATAAGATTTTTAAAATAAGATAAGATAAGATAAGATACTTTATTCGTCAAAATGTTATACAAAATGTAAAACAAAATGAAATTCGTTTTGGCTTTAGAGCTCCTTAGTAGTTGTAAAAAAAAAGAAAAAAAAACATTAAAATATTAACAAGATATATTGCATAGGTTATTCCATATAAAATGTTACTTTGCTATTGTGTACATGCGATATCAGCTTGTCACCATCCCTATCATGAACCATCACCTACAGTTATGATGAAACTTAAAGCTAGAAGTTATAGTGATGATAGATGATTGAAAAGCAGAATGCTTTTAGGTACAAACGACTTTTTGTATCTATCAGTGTGCAACTTGGGCAGAGCTAGCCTTCTACCAGATTTAAGATACGTGTAACAATTATGTAGCGGATGCGTTACATCTTTCATCATTCTGTCTACTTGTTTCATTATACCTTTTTCATAAAGCTTATTCAATGATGTGGTCTCTGCACCTAGTTTTCTTGCTTTCTTAACAATCCTTCCCAACTTCTTTTTATCTCTGCAAGTAAGTTTTCCATACCAGGCAGTGATTGAAAAATTTATAACTGATTCTAAAATTGATTTGTAAAATAGGCTAATGACCATTTTATATACACGTAGGTTATGCAAGATACGTACAAAGTGTAATCTTTGGTTACATTTCCTTGACACCATATCTGTATTAACACTTCCCTTCAACTGGTCATCAATCATAAAGCCCAAATACTTATACTGGTTTACTCTTTCTACGTTTTCTTCCTCAATTGTTAATAGGTCTGGTACGTGTTTATTTTTAGTTCTGAAATCAAATATCATCTCTTTCGTTTTCTTCACATTAAGCTCCAAAAAATTTTGTTTACTCCAGTCAACGAATCTTTTAACTTGATTTAAATAGCCTTCATAATTATTTTTTACAATTTTTCCTAAGATAACTGTATCGTCAGCATATTTTATAATAGTACAATCATCAATTTCACTTCTACAATCATCTGTATACAAGGTGAAAAGAGCTGGGGACAATACACAACCTTGGGGGGCTCCTGTGTTGGTGACTATCACATTAGACTTAACATTATTTACATTGGTATATTGGGGTCTCTGGGTTAAAAAGCTAAAAATCCATATTAAGATATTTCTATTTACATCCAATTCTAGCATTTTATTGAGCAAAATATGAGGTTGCATTGTATTAAATGCTGAACTACAATCAATGTATAGTGCTCTAATTTGTGATTTGGGCTTCTCTAAATGCTTATTAATATCATTTAATAGTACAAGTGTTGCATCCTGCACACTCCTATTATTACGATAAGCAAATTGCATAGGGTCTTTTAAATTATTTGTTTTTTCACAGATATAGTTTTTCACAATGCTTTCTAAACATTTCATAATATTAGATGTTAGTACTACAGGTCTGAAGTCTTTATGATCTTTTGGGTGATTAATTTTTGCAATAGGTTTCACTTCAGATTCTTTCCATTTATAAGGCACCACTCCCTGATCCAGCGAGTCCTGAAATAATGTGGTCAGTACGGGTGTCAACTGTTTTGCACAGCATTTAAGTACCCTAGCAGGTATCCCGTCTGGCCCTGTAGCTTTACCTGCCCGAATATTCTGCAGGGACTTCTGTACGTGTTCTTGCCTAATTATAATTCTTTCATCATTGTTAGATTGAATTTCTGTCATTACCTCATTACACGCATCACTGAAATCATGTCTTTCAAATCTCGCAAAGAACGTGTTCATTTCATTTACATATGTGTTGATATTTTCCGGTTCAGGCACACTTTGTTTCTTCTTGTGCCCGCACAGGGTTTTAAGTCCATTCCAAGTGTCTTTTACTCTGTTTGTTTTAAACAAGCCTTCAACTTTTTCTTTGTATATTCCTTTCGATTCAGTAATTTTTTTTTCAATATTACTTTCAATGTTCTTCTTTCAACATCACTTCCATTTCGCATGATAAGTTTATGAACGATCGTTGTATGTTTTGGACAATCACATGTTTACCAAATGGTGTCCTAGCTTCGTCTCTTCGATGCATATCAACTGACTGTAATATTTCTCTCTTGTGTCTACCATGAAGAGGTGATTATTACACGAAAGTGCACTTGGGAACTTTTCGTGTTTCATTTTCCCCCTGGACTCATAGGAATATCTTGATCACGCGCAAAATTGTGATCCTTTCCAACATGGACTCCACACGGCTCTTCTATTACTTCTCTAAAAGCTGTCCTAGACTTTCTCCTTTCGTTACTGCTTTCCCCATAACGCTAATCAAAGCTCACCAACTGAAGTTACGATTTGAATTCCTTAGGAAATGCCTTGATGAACAAGTGATGCCAAGATCTGTCCTACTTCAACGTTTGTTGCAGCTGTCTGGTCGACCATTTGACCCATTTCAAAATATTATTTTAAAGAAAAACATTGAATTAGAGAAACTTGAAATGGAGGAGGCTTTTCGCATTTCAAGATAGAAGAAACGTGCCTTTAAATCGCAATAGCGAAAAACTTGAAGAACCGGATGTTGGACTATTGCTACGATGAACTAAGGAAAGAACGCAATAGGCTACAAGTGTCTTTAAATCGTAAGTTAGAGCATCTTATTGAAAACAGCGACTGGACCAAGAACACAAACCCATCTTTTGTGATAAACTGTCTAATAAGCAACTAGATAAAGATTCCTTGTGTGCATTAGGCTATGGTTTAAGCTTTGTGTGCCCTAACAGAGAAGCCAACTGTGTTGATGTCACAAAGTCTTTTTCTAATTTAGCAAAATACAGTAATTTCAGTAATAATGATATTCATATCTGTAAGGGTTTAGTGTATGCCAGTTTGTCACATCCAGTGGAAGCTAATTGCCCGAAAAGATTCATAAGAGCTATTAACACCTTAAAAGAACACAAGGATATACATATTACTAAAGCAGATAAGGCTAACATTGTTGTGATTTCAGACAAAAGTAACTATTTATTTAAAATAAATGATCTTCTAAATGATAACACAACATGTTCTAAACTTAATAAAAACCCTTTAGAAGGAGTTAATTCTCACTTCAATAAAGAAATGAAGTTGCTGTTAAAAGGTATCATTTCTCTCATCAAAAGTTTGTCATCTTTGTCCCCTTCATTGCCATACATGTATAGACTTATCAAAACACATAAACAGAATTTTCCAGCAAGACCTATAGTGAGTTCAGTAGGCTCCATCACATATAAGTTGTCAAAATGTTTAGTTTCTTTATTAAACCCTTTAGTGGGAAAGTTATCAAATTCTAATATCATGAACAATGTAAATTTAGTCAAAAAGCTAAACAATATGAATGTTAATTTTGATTTCACATTAGTTACCTTTGATGTTTCCTCATTTTTCATTAAAGTTCCAGTTGATGACATTTTAGAATAAGTATTTGATGTCTTGGATAATATTCATTTACCTGTTTCAAAGGTTAAGTTCATTGAACTGATAAAATTGTGTATAAAAGACTGTGTATTTCAATTTAATGGAGATCATTATGCTCAAAAATTTGGTATGGCAATGGGTAACCCTCTTTCACCTGTATTAAGTAATCCTTATATGGAATTTTTTGAACAAAATTACTAAAGGATATCTTAAATTCTAATGCAATTTGGTTTAGGTATGTAGATGACGTTCTTTGTATTTGGCCAATAAATGGAAATTTACAAATATTTCTCACCTTACTTAACAATTTAGTATCTTCCATCAAATTTACTGTAGAAAATGAAAATAATGGTATTTTACAATTTTTATATTGCTTGATCCATAGACAAGGAAACAAGTATAATTTTAGCATATACAGAAAACCCACCAATGTATTCTCATATATCCATTACTACTCATCTGAACATGACAGAGTTCAATTATCATCATTTCAATCTATGTTCCTTAGGGCATTACGTATTTGCAGTCTAGAGTTTATTGATGATGAGTTTGAGAAGATATATTCTATTGGATCTAAGTTAAAGTGCCTTAGATCTTTCATTGATAAATCCCTTAAGTTAGCAAAGATATCATTTTATAGAGTTGAGCCCAAACCTCCCATTGACACCAAGAATCTTTCAGTTCTCCCTTTTAATAATAATTTCACTTTGTTTCCCATGTTGCTTAAATCCTTTAATGTAATTGTTGCCTTTAGCAGCAATAATACTATAAAGAATATCTTAATCAGGAATTCACCAGAAATTTCTCTTGGTTCCATCTATAAAGTGCCTTGTAGAAACAGTGATAAATTCTATGCTGGTCAGACTGGTAAGGATCTTTTGTTAGACTTAAGCAACATAAATATAGTATTAGAATGGGACAAGAATCAAATGCCTTGTTTAATCATGTTAAAAACTATGATCATTGTATTGACTGGAGTAACGCCATCTCAGTTATCAACTCTAACTCTATTACGTAGAGAAATATCATTGACTCTTCGATTATTAAATAAACAAAGAATTATAATCTTAATATTAGTGATGGTTTATACAAATTAGATAACTTTATTGTTGATCAGATTTGTAAAATGATAAGTTTATGAACGATCGTTGTATGTTTTGGACAATCACCTCTTTACCAAATGGCGTCCTAGCTTCGTCTCTTCGATATGTATCAACTGACTGTTATATTTCTCTCTTGTGTCTCACCTGATGATGTGATTATTACACGAAAGTGCATTTGGGAACTTTTCGTGTTTCATTTTCCCCGTGGACTCATAGGAATATCTTGATCATGCGCAAAATTGTGATCCTTTCCAACATGGATTCCACACGGCTCTTCTATCACTTCTCTACAAGCTGTCCTGGACTTTCTCCTTTCGTTACTGCTTTCTTCAAATCGCTAATCATGCTTACCACCTGAAGTTAAGATTGCAATTCCTTAGGAAATGCCTTGATGAATAAAGGATGCCAAGATCTCTCCTACCTCAACGTTTGTTGCAGCTGTTTGGTCGGCCATCTGACCAATTTCAAAGTATTATTTTAAAGAAAAACATTGAATTAAAGAAACCTGAAATGGAGGAGGCTTTTCGCATTTCAAGAGAGAAGAAACGTGCCTTTCAAATACCAATATCGACAAACTGACAGAACCGGATGTTGGACTATTGCTATGATGAATTATGGAAAAAACGCAATAGACTACAAGTGTCACTAAATCAAACAGCGACTGGACCAAGAACACAAACCCATCTTTTGTGGTAAACCTGTTTAATAAGCGACTAGATAAGGATTCCTTGTGTGCATTAGGCTATTGTTTAATCTTTGTCTGCTCTAACAGAGAAGCCAGCTGTGTTGATGTCACAAAGTCTTTTTGTAATTTAGCAAAATACAGTAATTTAAGGAATGATAATTTTGATATCTGTAAGGGTTTAGTGTATGCCAGTATGTCAACACCAGTGGAAGCTAATTGCCGTAAAAGATTCATAAGAGCTATCAACACCTTAAAATAAGACAAGGATATATATATTACTAAAGCAGATATGGATAACTCTGATGTGAATTTAGACAAAAGCAAATATTTATATAAAATGAATGATCTTCTAAATGATAATAGAACATGTTCTAAACTTAATGAAAATCCCTTAGAAGCAGTTAATTCTCACTTCAATAAAGAAATGAGGTTGCTGTTGAAAGGTAACATTTCTCTTATCAAATGTTTGTCATCTTTGTCCCTTTCATTGCCATATATGTATAGACTTATGAAAAAACATAAGCAGAATTTTCCAGCAAGACCTATAGTGAATTCAGTAGGCTCCATCACATATAAATTGTCATAATGGTTAGTTTCTTTATTAAGCCCTTTAGTGGGTAAGGTATCAAGTTCTAATATCATGAACAATATAGATTTAGTCAACAAGGTAAACAATATGAATGTTAATTTTGATTTCAAATTAGTTAGCTTTGATGTTTCCTCATTTATCATTAAAGTTCCAGTTAATGACCTTTTAGAATATTTATTTGACGTCTTGGATGATATTCATTTACCTGTTTCAAAGTGTAATTTCATTGAACTGATAAAATTGTGTATAAAAGACTGTATATTTTAATTTAATGGAGATTATTACGCTCAAAAATTTGGGATGGCAATGCGTAACCCTCTTTCAGGTGTACTAAGTAATCTTTATAAGGAATTTTTTGAAACGAAATTACTAAAGGATATCTTACCTTCTAATGCAATTTGGTTTAGCTATGTAGATGTTCTCTGTGTTTGGCCAACAAATTAGAATTTACAAATATTTCTCCCCTTACTTAACAATTTAGTATCTTCCATGAAATTTACTGTAGAAAATGAAAATAATGGCATGTTACCATTTTTAGACTGCATTATCCATAGACAAGGAAACAAGTTTAAGATTAGTATATACAGAAAACCCACCAATGAATGCTCATATATCCATTATTACTCATCTCAACATGACATAGTTACATCATCATCATTTCAATCTATGTTCCTTAGGGCATTACGTACTTGCATTCCAGAGTTTATTGATGATGAGTTTGAGAAGATATATTCTATTAGATCTAAGTTGAAGTACCTTAGATCTTTCACTGATCTTAAGTTAGGAAAGAAATCATTTTATAGAGTAGAGCCCAAAGCTCCCATTGACACCAAGAGTATTTTAGTTCTCCCTTTTAATAATAATTTCACTTTGTTTCCCATGTTGCTTAAATTCTTTAATGTAATTGTTGCCTTTAGCAACAATAATACTATAAAGAATATCTTAATCAGGAATTCACCAGAAAAATTCTCTTGGTTGCATCTATAAAGTACCTTGTGGAAACTGTGATAAATTTTATGTTGTTCAGACAGGTAAGGATCTTTCTGTTACACTTAAGCAACATAAGTTTAGTATAAGAACGGGACAAGAATCAAATGCCTTGTTGAATCATGTTAAAAACTATGATCATTGTATTGACTGGAGTAGCGCCACCTCAGTTATTAACTCTAACTCTATTACCAAGAGAAATATCATTGAATCTTCTATTTTTAAGTACACAAAGAATTATAATCTTAATATTAGTGATGGTTTATATAAATTAGATAACTTTATTGTTGATAAGATTTGTAAAATGATAAGTTTATGAACGATCGTTGTATGTTTTGGACAATCATATGTTTATCAAATGGTGTCCTAGCCTCGTCTCTTCGATGTATATCAAGTGACTGTTATATTTCTCTCTTGTGTCTCATCTAATGATGTGATTATTACACGAAAGTGCACTTGGGAACTTTCGTGTTTCATGTTCCCCGTTGAATCATAGGAATATCTTGATCACACGCAAAATTGTGATCCTTTCCACCATGCATTCCACACGGCTCTTCTATTACTTCTCTACAAGCTGTCCTGGACTTTCTCCTTTCGTTAATGCTTTCCCCAAATCGCTAATCAAGGCTCACCAACTGAAGTTACGATTTCAATTCCTTAGGAAACGACTTGATGAACAAGAGATGCCAAGATCTGTCCTACCTCAACGTTTGTTGCAGGTGTCTGGTCGACCATTTGACCAATTTCAAAATATTATCTTCAAGAAAAACATTGAATTAGAGAAACCTGAAATGGAGGAAGCTTTTCGCATTTCAAGAGAGAAGAAACGTCCCTCTCAAATGGCAATACCGACACACTGGAAGAACCGGATGTTGGACTATTGCTATGATGAATTAGGGAAAGAACGCAATAGACTACAACTGTCACTAAATCGTAAGTTGGACCGTCTTATTGAAAACAGCGACAGCACCAAGAACTCAAACCCATCTTTTGTGGTAAACCTGTCTAATAAGCAACTAGATAAAGATTCCCTGTGTGCATTAGGCTATGTTTTAAGATTTGTCTGCTCTAACAGAGAAGCCAACTGTGTTGATGCCACAAAGTCTTTTAAGTAATGATGGTATTGAAATCTGTAAGGGTTTAGTGTATGCCAGTTTGTCACCACCAGTGGAAGCTAATTCCCCTAAAAGATTCATAAGAGCTATTGACACCTTAAGATAAGACAAGGATATACATACTACTAAAGCAGTTAAGGGTAACACTGTTGCGATTTTAGACAAAAGTAACTATTTATCTAAAATGAATGATCTTCTAAATGATAATACAACATGTTCTAAACTTAGTAAAAATCCCTTAGAAGCAGTTAATTCTCACTTCTATAAAGAAATGAAGTTGTTGTTGAAAGGTAACATTTCTGCTATCAAAAGTTTGTCATCTTAGTGCCCTTCATTGTCATATTTGTATAGACTTCTCAAAACATATAAACAGAATTTTCCAGCAAGACCTATAGTGAGTTCAGTAGGCTCCATCACATATAAGTTGTCAAAATGGTTAGTTTCTTTATTAAGCCCTTTAGTGGGTAAGGTATCAAATTCTAATATCATGAACAACGTAGATTTAAGAGTGAGTAATTCCAAGAGTGAGTAATGTGGCCATTGATGTCATAATTGCAAGAGTGAGCAATGTGGCCATTGATGGCATAATTGCAAGTGAGCAATGTGGCCATTGATTACATAATTGCAAGAGTGAGTAATGTGGCCATTGATGGCATAATTGCAAGAGTGAGTGATGTGGCCATTGATGACATAATTGCAAGAGTGTGTAATGGGGCCATTGATGACATAATTGCAAGAGTGAGTAATGTGGCCATTGACAACATAATTGCAAGAGTGAGTAATGGGGCCATTGATGACATAATTGCAAGAGTGAGTAATGTGGCCATTGATGACATAATTGCAAGAGTGGGTAATGTGGCCATTGATGGCATAATTGCAAGAGTGAGTAATGTGGCCACTGATGGCATAATTGCAAGTGAGCAATGTGGTCATTGATTACATAATTGCAAGAGTGAGTAATGCGGCCATTGATGGCATAATTGCAAGAGTGAGTGATGTGGCCATTGATGGCATAATTGCAAGAGTGAGTAATGGGGCCATTGATGGCATAATTGCAAGAGTGAGTAACGTGGCCATTGATGGCATAATTGCAAGAGTGAGTAATGTGGCCATTGATGGCATAATTGCAAGAGTGAGTAATGTGGCCATTGATGGCATAATTGCAAGAGTGAGTAATGTGGCCATTGATGTCATAATTGCAAGAGTAAGTAATGTGGCCATTGATGGCAGAATTAGGAGACATTGGGTATTACTGAGGTGAAATATGAATAGTCAACAGCTTGTGGAGTTGTGTGCAGAAAATGGTATGGATATTAGGAATACCTTTTTTTTTTTTTTTAAAGGGACATGCATAAATATACATCAGTGAGTAGGGAACCTGGTCAGAGAGAAGTGTTGGACTCTGTACAAATTTATAAGTGTGCAAAAGATAGACTCCTAGATGTTAATGTGTTGGGAGGGGAAACTAATATGAATGAGAAGAGGGTGAGAAAGAAATGAGCTTGGAAAAAAGAGGTGTGTGTGTGTGTGTGTGTGAAATAACAGAAGAGATTGGGTATAGAATAGCTAAAGTTGTAAGCAAATGAAGCAAGGGGAATGGGAGGTATTTAGTGAAGCAGTGATAGCATGTGCAAGAGATATGGGATATGGGCAGTTGAGAAATTGGTAGTAATTGGCGGGGTGATTGTTCCCTCCACTTCTGATGCATATATCCTCTTTGTCCTCTATCCTCATGTTCTTAACACTACCTCACTAATATGGGAAATGACAAATATATATGAAATAAAATATATGTGGTTTGATTGACTAAGTAATGAAAGGGTAAAAGATATGTGTGGTAATAAAAAGAGTGGTTGAGAGAGCAGAAGTGGCTTTGTTGAAATAATTTGGACTCGTGAGGATGAGTAAGGAGGATTAACAAAGAGGATGTACGTGTCAAAGATGGAGGGAACGAGGAGAAGTGGGAGACCAAATTGGAGGGGGAAAGATGGAGTGAAAAAGATTTTGAGTTATCGGGGCCTGAACATGCAGGAGGGTGAAAGGCGTGCAAGGAATAGAGTGAATTGGAACGATGTGGTATACTGGGGTCGACATGGTGTCAATGGATTGAACCAGGGCATGTGAAGCGTTTGGGGTAAACCATGGAAAGTTCTGTGGGGCCTGGATGTGGAAAGGGAGCTGTGGTTTCGGTGCATTATTACATGACTGAGTGTGAACGAATAGGGCCTTTGTTGTCTTTTCCTAGCACTACCTCACACACATGAGGGGGAAGGATGTTGTTATTCCGTGTGTGGCGGGGTGGCGATGGGAATGAATAAAGGCAGACAGTATGAATTATATACATGGGTATATATGTATATGTCTGCGTGTGTATATATATGTATACGTTGAGATGTATAGGTATGTATATGTGGTGTGTGTGGACGTGTATGTATATACATGTGTATGTGGGTGGATTGGGCCATTCTTTCGTCTGTTTCCTTGCACTACCTCGCTGGCGCGGGGGGCGGCGGCAGGGCGAAGTGAATAAATAGATAAATATATATAGGGGAGAAAGAATACTTCCCACGTATTCCCTGCATGTCGTAGAAGGCGACTAAAAGGGAAGGGAGCGGGGGGCTGGAAATCCTCCCCTCTCATTTTTTTTAAATTTTCCAAAAGAAGGAACAGAGAAGGGGGCCATATGAGGATATTCCCTCAAAGGCCCAGTCCTCCGTTCTTAAAGCTACCTCGCTAATGCGGGAAATGGCGAATAGTATGAAAAAAAAAAATGTAGATTTAGTCAATAAGCTAAACAATATGAATGTTAATTTTGATGTCAAATTAGTTAGCTTTGATGTTTCCTCATTTTTCATTGAAGTCCCAGTTGATGACCTTTTAGAATATATATTTGATGTCTTGGATGATATTCATTTTCCTGTTTCAAAGTCTAATTTCAATGAACTGATAAAATTGTGTATAAAAGACTATTTCAATTTAATGGAGATTATTATGTTTAAAAATTTAGCATGGCAATGGGTAACCCTCTTTCACCTGTACTAAGTAATCTTTATTTGGAATTTTTTAAAATAAAATTGTTAAAGGATATCTTACCTTCTAAGGGAATTGGGTTTAGCTATGTAGATGATGTTCTTTGTGTTTGGCCAACAAATGAAAATTTACAAATGTTTCTCCCTTTACTTATTGATTTAGTATCTTCCAATAAATTTACTGTAGAAAAGGATAATCATAGTATTTTACCATTTTTAGATTTTATGATCCATAAGCAAGGCAACAAGTTTATGCTTAGCATATACATTATTACACATCTCAACATGACAGAGTTAAATCATGATGATTCCTTAGGGCATTACGTAATTGCAGTCCAGAGTTTATTGATGATGAGATTGAGAAGTTATATTCTATTGGATCTAAGTTAAAGTACCCTAGATCTTTCATTGATAAATCCTTTAAGTGAGCAAAGAAATCATTTTATAGAGTTGAGCCCAAACCTCCTATTGACTCCAAGAATATTTTAGTTCTCACTTTTAATAATAATTTCACTTTGTTTCCCATGTTGCTTAAATACTTTAATGCAAATGTTGCCTTTAGCAACAATAATACTATAAAGAATATCTTAATCAGGAATTTACCAGAAAATTCTCTTGGTTGCATCTATAAAGTACCTTGTGGAAACTGTGATAAATTTTATGTTGGTCAGACTGGTAAGGATCTTTCTGTTAGACTTAAGCAACATAAGTATAGTATAAGAACAGGACAAGAATCAAATACCTTGTTTAATAGTGTTAAAAGCTATGATCACTGTATTGACTGGAGTAACGCCATCTCAATTATTAACTCTAACTCTTTTACCAAGAGAAATATCATTGAATCATCTATTATTAAATACACAAAGAATTATGATCCTAATATTAGTGATAGTTTACATAAATTATATAACTTTATTGTTGATAAGTTTGTAAAATGATAAGTTTATGAACGATCTTTGTATGTTTTGGACAATCACATGTTTACCAAATGGTGTCCTAGCTTCGTCTCTTCGATGCATATCAACTGACTGTAATATTTCTCTCTTGTGTCTCCCTTGATGAGGTGATTATTACACGAAAGGGCACGTGGAAACTTTTCGTGTTTCATTTTCCCCCTGGACTCATAGGAATATCTTAATCACGTGCAAAATTGTGATCTTTTCCAACATGGATTCCACAAGGCTCTTCTATTACTTCTATAAAAGCTATCCTAGACTTTCTCCTTTCGTTACTGCTTTCTCCATATCGCTAATCAAGGCTCACCAACTGAAGTTACGATTTGAATTCCTTAGGAAATGCCTTGATGAACAAGTGATGCCAAGATCTGTCCTACTTCAACGTTTGTTGCAGCTGTCTGGTCGACCATTTGACACATTTTAAAATATTATTTTAAAGAAAAACATTGAATTAGAGAAACTTGAAATGGAGGAGGCTTTTCGCTTTTCAAGATAGAAGAAACGTGCCTTTAAATGGCAATACCGACACACTGGAAGAACCGGATGTTGGACTATTGCTATGACGAATTAAGGAAAGAACGCAATAGGCTACAAGTGTCACTAAATTGTAAGTTAGACCATCTTATTGAAAACAGCGACTGGACCAAGAACACAAACCCATCTTTTGTGATAAACCTGTCTAATAAGCAACTAGATAAAGATTCCTTGTGTGCATTAGGCTATGGTTGAAGCTTTGTGTGCCCTAACAGAGAAGCCAACTGTGTTGATGTCACAAAGTCTTTTTGTAATTTAGCCAAATACAGTAATTTAAGTAATGATGATATTGATATCTGTAAGGGTTTAGTGTATGCCAGTTTGTCACCACCAGTGGAAGCTAATTGCCCTAAAAGATTCATAAGAGCTATTAACACCTTAAAAGAAGACAAGGATATACATATTACTAAAGCAGATAAGGCTAACACTGTTGTGATTTCAGACAAAAGCAACTATCTATTTAAAATAAATGATCTTCTGAATGATAACACAACATGTTCTAAAATTGATAAAAACCCTTAGAAACAGTGAATTCTCACTTCAATAAAGAAATGAAGTTGCTGTTGAAAGGTAACATTTCTCTCATCAAAAGTTTGTCATCTTTGTCCCCTTCATTGCCATACATGTATAGACTTATCAAAACACATAAACAGATTTTCTAGCAAGACCTATAGTGAGTTCAGTGGGCTCCATCACATATAAGTTGTCAAAATGGTTAGTTTCTTTATTAAGCCCTTTAGTGGGTAAGTTATCAAATTCTAATATCATGAACAATGTAAATTTAGTCAACAAGCTAAACAATATGAATGTTAATTTTGATTTCAAATTAGCTTTGATGTTTCCTCATTTTTCATTAAAGTTCCAGTTGATGACATTTTAGAATATGTATTTGATGTCTTGGATGATATTCATTTACCTGTTTCAAGGTTTAAGTTCATTGAACTGATGAAATTGTGTATAAAACAACGTGTATTTTAATTTAATGGAGATTGTTATGCTCAAACATTTGGTATGGCAATGGGTAACCCTCTTTCACCTGTACTAAGTAATCTTTATATGGAATTTTTTGAACAAAATTACTAAAGGATATCTTGCATTCTAATGCAATTTGGTTCAGGTATGTAGATGACGTTCTTTGTATTTGGCCAACAAATGAAAATTTACAAATATTTCCCCGCGTACTTAACAATTTAGTATCTTCCATCAAATTTACTGTAGAAAATGAAAATAATAGTATTTTACAATTTTTATATTGCATGATCCATAGACAAGGAAACAAGTTTAATTTTAGCATATACAGAAAACCCACCAATGTATTCTCATATATCCATTATTACTCATCTCAACATGACAGAGTTCAATTATCATCATTTCAATCTATGTTCCTTAGGGCATTACGTATTTGCATTCCAGAGTTTATTGATGATGAGTTTGAGAAGATATATTCTATTGGATCTAAGTTAAAGTACCCTAGATCTTTCATTGATAAATCCCTTAAGTTAGCAAAGAAATCATTTTATAGAGTCGAGCCCAAACCTCCTATTGACACCAAGAATATTTTAGTTCTCACTTTTAATAATAATTTCACTTTGTTTCCCATGTTGCTTAAATACTTTAATGCAAATGTTGCCTTTAGCAACAATAATACTATAAAGAATATCTTAATCAGGAATTTACCAGAAAATTCTCTTGGTTGCATCTATAAAGTACCTTGTGGAAACTGTGATAAATTTTATGTTGGTCAGACTGGTAAGGATCTTTCTGTTAGACTTAAGCAACATAAGTATAGTATAAGAACAGGACAAGAATCAAATACCTTGTTTAATAGTGTTAAAAGCTATGATCACTGTATTGACTGGAGTAACGCCATCTCAATTATTAACTCTAACTCTTTTACCAAGAGAAATATCATTGAATCATCTATTATTAAATACACAAAGAATTATTATCCTAATATTAGTGATAGTTTACATAAATTATATAACTTTATTGTTGATAAGTTTGTAAAATGATAAGTTTATGAACGATCTTTGTATGTTTTGGACAATCACATGTTTACCAAATGGTGTCCTAGCTTCGTCTCTTCGATGCATATCAACTGACTGTAATATTTCTCTCTTGTGTCTCCCCTGATGAGGTGATTATTACACGAAAGGGCACGTGGAAACTTTTCGTGTTTCATTTTCCCCCTGGACTCATAGGAATATCTTAATCACGCGCAAATTTGTGATCCTTTCCAACATGGATTCCACAAGGCTCTGCTATTACTTCTATAAAAGCTATCCTAGACTTTCTCCTTTCGTTACTGCTTTCTCCATATCGCTAATCAAGGCTCACCAACTGAAGTTACGATTTGAATTCCTTAGGAAATGCCTTGATGAACAAGTGATGCCAAGATCTGTCCTACTTCAACGTTTGTTGCAGCTGTCTGGTCGATCATTTGACACATTTTGAAATATTATTTTAAAGAAAAACATTGAATTAGAGAAACTTGAAATGGAGGAGGCTTTTCGCTTTTCAAGATAGAAGAAACGTGCCTTTAAATGGCAATACCGACACACTGGAAGAACCGGATGTTGGACTATTGCTATGACGAATTAAGGAAAGAACGCAATAGGCTACAAGTGTCACTAAATTGTAAGTTAGACCATCTTATTGAAAACAGCGACTGGACCAAGAACACAAACCCATCTTTTGTGATAAACCTGTCTAATAAGCAACTAGATAAAGATTCCTTGTGTGCATTAGGCTATGGTTGAAGCTTTGTGTGCCCTAACAGAGAAGCCAACTGTGTTGATGTCACAAAGTCTTTTTGTAATTTAGCCAAATACAGTAATTTAAGTAATGATGATATTGATATCTGTAAGGGTTTAGTGTATGCCAGTTTGTCACCACCAGTGGAAGCTAATTGCCCTAAAAGATTCATAAGAGCTATTAACACCTTAAAAGAAGACAAGGATATACATATTACTAAAGCAGATAAGGCTAACACTGTTGTGATTTCAGACAAAAGCAACTATCTATTTAAAATAAATGATCTTCTGAATGATAACACAACATGTTCTAAAATTGATAAAAACCCTTAGAAACAGTTAATTCTCACTTCAATAAAGAAATGAAGTTGCTGTTGAAAGGTAACATTTCTCTCATCAAAAGTTTGTCATCTTTGTCCCCTTCATTGCCATACATGTATAGACTTATCAAAACACATAAACAGATTTTCTAGCAAGACCTATAGTGAGTTCAGTGGGCTCCATCACATATAAGTTGTCAAAATGGTTAGTTTCTTTATTAAGCCCTTTAGTGGGTAAGTTATCAAATTCTAATATCATGAACAATGTAAAATTAGTCAACAAGCTAAACAATATGAATGTTAATTTTGATTTCAATTTAGTTAGCTTTGATGTTTCCTCATTTTTCATTAAAGTTCCAGTTGATGACATTTTAGAATATGTATTTGATGTCTTGGATGATATTCATTTACCTGTTTCAAAGTTTAAGTTCATTGAACTGATGAAATTGTGTATAAAAGAACGTGTATTTCAATTTAATGGAGATTGTTATGCTCAAACATTTGGTATGGCAATGGGTAACCCTCTTTCACCTGTACTAAGTAATCTTTATATGGAATTTTTTGAACAAAATTACTAAAGGATATCTTGCATTCTAATGCAATTTGGTTCAGGTATGTAGATGACGTTCTTTGTATTTGGCCAACAAATGAAAATTTACAAATATTTCTCCCCGTACTTAACAATTTAGTATCTTCCATCAAATTTACTGTAGAAAATGAAAATAATGGTATTTTACAATTTTTATATTGCATGATCCATAGACAAGGAAACAAGTTTAATTTTAGCATATACAGAAAACCCACCAATGTATTCTCATATATCCATTATTACTCATCTCAACATGACAGAGTTCAATTATCATCATTTCAATCTATGTTCCTTAGGGCATTACGTATTTGCATTCCAGAGTTTATTGATGATGAGTTTGAGAAGATATATTCTATTGGATCTAAGTTAAAGTACCCTAGATCTTTCATTGATAAATCCCTTAAGTTAGCAAAGAAATCATTTTATAGAGTTGAGCCCAAACCTCCTATTGACACCAAGAATATTTTAGTTCTCACTTTTAATAATAATTTCTCTTTGTTTCCCATGTTGCTTAAATCCTTTAATGCAAATGTTGCCTTTAGGAACAATAATACTATAAAGAATATCTTAATCAGGAATTCACCATAAAATTCTCTTGGTTGCATCTATAAAGTACCTAGTGGAAACTGTGATAAATTTTATGTTGGTCAGACTGGTAAGGATCTTTCTGTTAGACTTAAGCAACATAAGTATAGTATAAGAACAGGACAAGAATCAAATACCTTGTTAAATCATGTTAAAAACTATGATCACTGTATTGACTGGAGTAACGCCATCTCAATTATTAACTCTAACTGTTTTACCAAGAGAAATATCATTGAATCTTCTATTATTAAATACACAAAGAATTATGATCCTAATATTAGTGATAGTTTATATAAATTGGATAACTTTATTGTTGATAACTTTGTAAAATGATAAGTTTATGAGCGGTCGTTGTATGTTTTGGACAATCACGTTTACCAAATGGTGTACTAGCTTCGTCTCTTCGATGCATATCAACTGACTGTTATATTTCTCTCTTGTGTCTCCCCTGATGAGTGGATTATTACACCAAAGGGCACTTGGGAACTTTTCGTGTTTCATTTTCCCCCTGGACTCATAGGAATATCTTGATCACGCGCAGAATTGTGATCCTTTCCAACATGGATTCCACACGGTTCTTCTATTACTTCTCTAAAAGCTGCCCTATACTTTCTCCTTTCGTTACTGCTTTCCCCATATCGCTAATCAAGGGTCACCAACTGAAGTTACGATTTGAATTCCTTAGGAAATGCCTTGATGAACAAGTGATGCCAAGATCTGTCCTACTTCAACGTTTGTTGCAGCTGTCTTGTCGACCATTTGACACATTTCAAAATATCATTTTAAAGAAAAACATTGAATTAGAGAAACTTGAAATGGAGGAGGCTTTTCGCATTTCAAGATAGAAGAAACGTGCCTTTAAATGGCAATAGCGACACACTTGAAGAACCGGATGTTGGACTATTGCTATGATGATTTAAGGAAAGAACGCAATAGGTTACAAGTGTCACTAAATTGTAAGTTAGACCATCTTATTGAAAACAGCGACTGGACCAAGAACACAAACCCATCTT
Source organism: Panulirus ornatus (assembly GCF_036320965.1). Classification (NCBI taxonomy): domain Eukaryota; kingdom Metazoa; phylum Arthropoda; class Malacostraca; order Decapoda; family Palinuridae; genus Panulirus; species Panulirus ornatus. The sequence goes on along the minus strand of NC_092271.1, from coordinate 8,695,221 downwards.
TTGTGATAAACCTGTGTAATAAGCAACTAGATAAAGATTCCTTGTGTGCATTAGGGTATGGTTTAAGGTTTGTGTGCCCTAACAGAGAAGCCAACTGTGTTGATGTCACAAAGTCTTTTTGTAATTTAACAAAGTACAGTAATTTAAGTAATGATGATATTGATATCTGTAAGGGTTTAGTGTATGCCAGTTTGTCACCACCAGTGGAAGCTAATTGCCCTAAAAGATTCATAAGAGCTATTAACACCTTAAAAGAAGACAAGGATATACATATTACTAAAGCAGATAAGGCTAACACTGTTGTGATTTAAGACAAGAGTAACTATTTATCTAAAATAGATGATCTTCTAAATGATAACACAACATGTTCTAAACTTAATAAAAACCCCTTAGAAGCAGTTAATTCTCACTTCAATAAAGAAATGAAGTTGCTGTTGAAAGGTAACACTTCTCTCATCAAAAGTTTGTCATCTTTGTCCCCTGCATTGCCATACATGTATAGACTTATCAAAACACATAAACAGAATTTTCCAGCATAGCCTATAGTGAGTTAATTAGGCTCCATCACATATAAGTTGTCAAAATGGTTAGTTTCTTTATTAAAACCTTTAGTGGGTAAGTTATCAAATTCTAATATCATGAACAATGTAAATTTAGTCAACAAGCTAAACAATATGAATGTTAATTTTGCTTTCACATTAGTTAACTTTGATGTTTCCTCATTTTTCATTAAAGATCCAGTTGATGACATTTTAGAATACGTATTTGATGTCTTGGATGATATTCATTTACCACTTTCAAATTTCAAGTTCATTGAACTGGTGAAATTGTGTATAAAAGACTGGTTATTTCAATTTAATGGAGATTATTATGCTCAAAAATTTGGTATGGCAATGGGTAACCCTCTTTCACCTGTACTAAGTAATCTTTATATGGAATTTTTTTAACAAAACTACTAAAGGATATCTTAGAATCTAATGCAATTTCGTTCAGGTATTTAGATGACGTTCTTCGTATTTGGCCAACAAATGAAAATTTACAAATATTTCTCCCCTTAACAATTTAGTATCTTCCATCAAATTTACTGTAGAAAATGAAGATAATGGCATTTTGAAATTTTCATATTGCATGATCCATAGACAAGGACACAAATCTAATTTTAGCACATACAGAAACCCCACCAATATATGCTCATATATCCATTATTACTCATCTCAACATGACAGAGTTCAATTATCATTTCAATCTATGTACCTTAAAGCATTACGTATTTGCAGTCTAGAGTTTATTGATGATGAGTTTGAGAAGATATATTCTACTGGATGTAAGTTAAAGTACCTTAGATCTTTCATTGATAAATCCCTTAAGTTAGCAAATATATCATTTTATAGAGTTGAGCCCAAACATCCAATTGACACCAAGAATCTTTTAGTTTTCCCTTTTAATAATAATTTCACTTTGTTTCCCATGTTGCTTAAATCCTTTAATGTAATTTTTGCCTTTAGCAACAATAATACTATAAAGAATATCTTAATCAGGAATTCACCAGAAATTTCTCTTGGTTGCATCTATAAAGTGCTTGTGGAAACTGTGATATATTCTATGCTGGTCAGACTGGTAAGGATCTTTTTGTTAGACTTAAGCAACATAAATATAGTATTATAACGGGACAAGAATCAAATGCCTTGTTTAATCATGTTAAAAACGATGATCATTGTATTGACTGGAGTAACGCCATCTCAGTTATCAACTCTAACTCTATTACGAAGAGGAATATCATTGACTCTTCGATTATTAAATAAACAAAGAATTATAATCTTAATATTAGTGATGGTTTATACAAATTAGATAACTTTATTGTTGATCAGATTTGTAAAATGATAAGTTTATGAACGATCGTTGTATGTTTTGGACAATCACCTCTTTACCAAATGTCGTCCGATCTTCGTCTCCTCGATATGTATCAACTGACTGTTATATTTCTCTCTTGTGTCTCCCTTGATGATGTGATTATTACACGAAAGTGCACTTGAGAATTTTTCGTGTTTCATTTTCCCCCTGGAGTCATAGGAATATCTTGATCACGCGCAAAATTGTGATCCTTTCCAACATGGATTCCACACGGCTCTTCTATCACTTGTCTACAAGCTGTTCTGGACTTTCTCCTTTCGTTACTGCTTTCTTGAAATCGCTAATCAAGGCTCACCACCTGAAGTTAAAATTTCAATTCCTTAGGAAATGCCTTGATGAATAAAGGATGCCAAGATCTGTCCTACCTCAACGTTTGTTGCAGCTGTTTGGTCGACCATCTGACCAATTTCAAAGAATTATTTTGAAAGAAAAACATTGAATTAAAGAAACTTGAAATGGAGGAGGCTTTTCGCATTTCAAGAGAGAAGAAACGTGCCTTTCAAATACCAATACCGACAAACTGACAGAACCGGATGTTGGACTATTGCTATGATGAATTATTTAAAGAACGAAATAGACTACCAGTGTCACTAAATCGTAAGTTGGACCATCTTATTGAAAACAGCGACTGGACCAAAAACACAAACCCATCTTTTGTGGTAAACCTGTTTAATAAGCGACTAGAGAAGGATTCCTTGTGTGCAGTAGGCTATGGCTTAATCTTTGTCTGCTCTAACAGAGAAGCCAGCTGTGTTGATGTCACAAAGTCTTTTTGTAGTTTAGCAAAATACAGTAATTTAAGGAATGATGATATTGATATCTGTAAGGGTTTAGTGTATGCCAGTATGTCAACACCAGTGGAAGCTCATTGCCGTAAAAGATTCATAAGAGCTATCAACACCTTAAAATAAGACAATGATATACATATTACTAAAGCAGATAAGGCTAACACTGATGTGATTTTAGACAAAAGCAAATATTTATCTAAAATAAATGATCTTCTATATGATAATACAACATGTTCTAAACTTAATGAAAATCAATTAGAAGCAGTTAATTCTCACTTCAATAAAGAAATGAGGTTGCTGTTGAAAGGTAACATTTCTCTTATCAAATGTTTGTCATTTTCGTCCCTTTCATTGCCATATATGTATAGACTTATGAAAAAAACATAAACAGAATTTTCCAGCAAGACCTATAGTGAATTCAGTAGGCTCCATCACATATAAATTGTCAAAATGGTTAGTTTCATCATTAAACCCTTTAGTGGTAAGGTATCAAGTTGTAATATCATGAACAATATAGATTTAGTCAACAAGGTAAACAATATGAATGTTAATTTTGATTTCAAATTAGTTAGCTTTGATGTTTCCTCATTTATCATTAAAGTTCCAGTTGATGGCATTCTAGAATATTTATTTGTTGTCTTGGATGATATTCATTTACCTGTTTCAAAGTCTAATTTCATTGAACTGATAAAATTGTGTATAAAAGACTGTGTATTTCAATTTAATGGAGATTATTATGCTCAAAAATTTGGGATGGCAATGAGTAACCCTCTTTCACCTGTACTAAGTAATCTTTATAAAGAATTTTTTGAAACAAAATATTAAAGAATACCTTACCTTATAATGATATTTGGTTTAGCTATGTAGATGATGTTCTCTGTGTTTGGCCAACAAATGAAAATTTACAAACATTTCTCCCCTTATTTAACAATTTAGTATCTTCCATGAAATTTACCGTAGAAAATGAAAATTCTAGTATGTTACCATTTTTAGATTGCATGATCCATAGACAAGGAAACAAGTTTAAGTTTCGCATATACAGAAAACCTACCAACGAATGCTCATATATCCATTATTACTCATCTCAACATGACATAGTTACATCATCATCATTTCAATCTATGTTCCTTAAGGCATTACGTATTTGCAGTCCAGAGTTTATTGATGATGAGTTTGAGAAGATATATTCTATTGGATCTAAGTTGAAGTACCTTAGATCTTTCATTGATCTTAAGTTAGGAAAGAAATCATTTTATAGAGTAGAGCCCAAAGCTCCCATTGACACCAAGAGTCTTTTAGTTCTCCCTTTTAATAATAATTTCACATTGTTTCCCATATTGCTTATATCCTTTAATGTAATTGTTGCCTTTAGCAACAATAATACTATAAAGAATATCTTAATCAGGAATTCACCAGATATTTCTCTTGGTTGCATCTATAAAGTGCCTTGTGGAAACTGTGATAAATTTTATGTTGTTCAGACTGGTAAGGATCTTTCTGTTAGACTTAAGCAACATAAGTATAGTATAAGAATGGGAAAAGAATCAACTGCCTTGTTGAATCATGTTAAAAACTATGATCATTGTATTGACTGGAGTAGCGCCACCTCAGTTATCAACTCTAACCCTATTACCCAGAGAAATATCATTCAATCTTCTATTTTTAAATACACAAAGAATTATAATCTTAATATTAGTGATGGTTTATACAATTAGATAACTTTATTGTTGATAAGATTTGTAAAATGATAAGTTTATGAACGATCGTTGTATGTTTTGGACAATCATATGTTTATCAAATGGTGTCCTAGCCTCGTCTCTTCGATGTATATTAACTGACTGTTATATTTCTCTCTTGTGTCTCACCTAATGATGTGATTATTACACGAAAGTGCACTTTGGAACTTTCGTGTTTCATGTTCCCCCTGGACTCATAGGAATATCTTCATCACGCGCAAAATTGTGATCCTTTCCAACATGCATTCCACACGGCTCTGCTATTACTTCTCTACAAGCTGTCCTGGACTTTCTCCTTTCTTTAATGCTTTCCCCAAATCGCTAAACAAGGCTCACCAACTGAAGTTACGATTTGAATTCCTCAGGAAACGCCTTGATGAACAAGTGATGCCAAGATCTGTCCTACCTCAACGTTTGTTGCAGCTGTCTGGTCGACCATTTGACCAATTTCAAAATATTATCTTAAAGAAAAACATTGAATTAGAGAAACCTGAAATGGAGGAGGCTTTTCGCATTTCAAGAGAGAAGAAACGTCCCTTTCAAATGGCAATACCGACACACTGGAAGAACCGGATGTTGGACTATTGCTATGATCAATTAGGGAAAGAACGCAATAAGCTACAAGTGTCACTAAATCGTAAGTTGGACCATCTTATTGATAACAGCGACTGGACCAAGAACACAAACGCATCTTTTGTGGTAAACCTGTCTAATAAGCAACTAGATAAAGATTCCTTGTGTGCATTAGGCTACGTTTTAAAATTTGTGTGCTCTAACAGAGAAGCCAACTGTGTTGATGCCACAAATTCTTTATGTAATTTGGCAAAATACAGTAATTTAAGTAATGATGATATTGATATCTGTAAGGGTTTAGTGTATGCCAGTTTGTTATCACCAGTGGAAGCTAATTGCCCTAAAAGATTCATAAGAGCTATTGACACCTTAAAATAAGACAAGGATATACATATTACTAAAGCAGTTAAGGCTAACACTGTTGTGATTTCAGAGAAAAGTAACTATTTATCTAAAATGAATGATCTTCTAAATGATAACACAACACGTTCTAAACTTAGTAAAAATCCCTTAGAAGCAGTTAATTCTCACTTCAATAAAGAAATGAAGTTGTTGAAAGGTAACATTTCTCCTATCAAAAGTTTTTCATCTTAGTCCCCTTCATTGCTATACATGTATAGACTTATCAAAACATATAAACAGAATTTTCCAGCAAGACCTATAGTGAGTTCAGTAGGCTCCATCACATATAAGTTGTCAAAATGGTTAGTTTCTTTATTAAGCCCTTTAGTGGGTAAGGTATCAAATTCTAATATCATGAACAATGTAGATTTAGTCAATAAGCTAAACAATATGAATGTTAATTTTGATTTCAAATTAGTTAGCTTTGCTGTTTCCTCATTTTTCATTGAAGTCCTAGTTGATGACCTTTTAGAATATTTATTTGATGTCTTGGATGATATTCATTTTCCTGTTTCAAAGTCTAATTTCATTGAACTAATAAAATTGTGTATAAAAGACTGTGTATTTCAATTTAATGGAGATTATTATGCTTAAAAATTTAGTATGGCAATGGGTAACCCTCTTTCACCTGTACTAAGTAATCTTGATGTGGAATTTTTTAAAACAAAATTGCTAAAGTATATCTTACCTTCTAAGGCAATTTGGTTTAGGTATGTAGATGATGTTCTTTGTGTTTGGCCAACAAATGAAAATTTACAAATATTTCTCCCTTTACTTATTAATTTAGTACCTTCCATCAAATTTACTGTAGAAAAGGAAAATCATGGTATTTTACCATTTTTAGATTTTATGATCCATGAGCAAGGAAACAAGTTTATGTTTAGCATATACATTATTACACATCTCAACATGACAGAGTTAAATCATGATCATTTCAATCTATGTTCCTTAGGGCATTACGTAATTGCAGTCCAGAGTTTATTGACGATGAGTTTGAGAAGATATATTCTATTGGATCTAAGTTAAAGTACCCTAGATCTGTCATTGATAAATCCCTTAAGTGAGCAAAGAAATCATTTTATAGAGTTGAGCCCAAACCTTCTATTGACACCAAGAATATTTTAGTTTTAATAATAATTTCACTTTGTTTCCCATGTTGCTTAAATCCTTTAATGCAAATGTTGCCTTTAGCAACAATGATACTATAAAGAATATCTTAATCAGGAATTCACCAGAAAATTCTCTTGGTTTCATGTATAAAGTACCTTGTGGAAATTGTGATAAATCTTATGTTGGTCAGACTGGTAAGAATCTTTCTGTTAGACTTAAGCAACATTAGTATAGTATAAGAACAGGACAAGAATCAAATACCTTGTTTAATCATGTTAAAAACTATGATCACTGTATTGACTGGAGTAACGCCATCTCAATTATTAACTCTAACTCTTATTTATTATTAACTCTAACCAAGAGAAATATCATTGAATCTTCTATTATTAAATACACAAAGGATTATGATCCCAATATTAGTGATAGTTTATATAAATTAGATAACTTTATTGTTGATAAGATTTGTAAAACGATAAGTTTATGAATGATCGTTGTATGTTTTGGACAATCACATGTTTACCAAATGGTGTCCTAGCTTCGTCTCTTCGATGCATATCAACTAACTGTAATATTTCTCTCTTGTGTCTCCCCTGATGAGGTGATTATTACACGAAAGGGCACTTGGGAAATTTTCGTGTTTCATTTTCCCGCTGGACTCATAGGAATATCTTGATCACGCGCAAAATTGTGATCCTTTCCAGAATGCATTCCACACGGCTCTTCTATTACTTCTCTACAAGCTGTCCTGGACTTTCTCCTTTCGTTAATGCTTTCCCCATATCGCTAATCAAGGCTCACCAACTGAAGTTACGATTTGAATTCCTTAAGAAATGCCTTGATGAACAAGTGATGCAAAGTTCTGTCCTACTTCAACGTTTGTTGCAGCTGTCTGGTCGACCATTTGACCCATTTCAAAATGTTATTTCAAAGAAAAACATTGAATTAGAGAAATTTGAAATGGAGGAGGCTTTTCGCATTTCAAGATAGAAGAAACGTGCCTTTAAATGGCAATAGCGACACACTTGAAGAACCGGATGTAGGACTATTGCTATGATGAATTAAGGAAAGAACGCAATAGGCTACAAGTGTCACTAAATCGTAAGTTGGACCATCTTATTGAAAACAGCGACTGGACCAAGAACACAAACCCATCTTTTGTGATAAAGCTGTCTAATAAGCAACTAGATAAAGATTCCTTGTGTGCATTAGGCTATGGTTAGGTTAGGTTAGGTTAGCCTTGTGTGCCCTAACAGAGAAGCCAACTGTGTTGATGTCACAAAGTCTTTTTGTAATTTAGCAAAATACAGTAATTTAAGTAATGATGATATTGATATCTGTAAGGGTTTAGTGTATGCCAGTTTGTCACCACCAGTGGAAGCTAATTGCCCTAAAAGATTCATAAGAGCTATCAACACCTTTAAATAAGACAAGTATACACATATTACTAAAGCAGATATGGTTGACACTGTTGTGATTTCAGACAAAAGTAACTATTTATTTAGAATAAATGATCTTCTAAATGATAACACAACATGTTCTAAACTTAATAAAAACACCTTAGAAGCAGTTAAATCTCACTTCAATAAAGAAATGAGGCTGCTGTTGAAAGGTAAAAAATCTCTCATCAAAAGTTTATCATCTTTGTCCCCTTCATTGCCAGACATGTATAGACTTATCAAAACACATAAACAGAATTTTCCAGCAAGACCTATAGTGAGTTCAGTAGGCTCCATCACATATAAGTTGTCAAAATGGTTAGTTTCTTTATTAAGCCCTTTAGTGGGTAAGTTATCAAATTCTAATATCATGAACAATGTAAATTTAGTCAACAAGTTAAACAGTATGAATGTTAATTTTGATTTCACATTAGTTAGCTTTGATGTTTCCTCATTTTTCATTAAAGTTCCAGTTGATGACATTTTAGAATACGTATTTGATGTCTTGGATGATATTCATTTACTGTTTCAAAGTTTAAGTTCATTGAACTGATAAAATTGTGTATAAAAGAATGTATATTTCAATTTAATGAAGATTATTATGCTCAAAAATTTGGTATGGCAATGGGTAACCCTCTTTCACCTGTACTAAGTAATCTTTATAAGGAATTTTTTGAACAAAATTACTAAAGTATATCTTAAATTTTAATGCAATTTGGTTCAGGTATGTAGATGACGTTCTTTATATTTGGCCAACAAATGAAAATTTACAAATATTTCTCCCCTTACTTAACAATTTAGTCTCTTCCATCAAATTTACTGTAGAAAACGAAAATAATGGTATTTTACAATTTTTACATTGCATGATCCATAGACAAGGAAACAAGTTTAATTTTAGCATATATAGAAAACCCACCAATGTATGCTCATATATCCATTATTACCCATCTCAACATGACAGAGTTCAATTATCATCATTTCAATCTATGTTCCTTAGGGCTTTACGTATTTGCAGTCCAGAGTTTATTGATGATGAGTTTGAGAAGATATATTCTATTGGATCTAAGTTAAAGTACTCTAGATCTTTCATTGATAAATCCCTTAAGTTAGCAAAGAAATTATTTTATAGAGTTGAGCCCAAACCTCCTATTGACACCAAGAATATTTTAGTTCTCCCTTTTAATAATAATTTCACTTTGTTTCCCAATTTGCTTAAATCCTTTAATGCAAATGTTGCCTTTAGCAACAATAATACTATAAAGAATATCTTAATCAGGAATTCACCAGAAAATTCTCTTGGTTACATCTATAAAGTACCTTGTGGAAACTGTGATAAATTTTATGTTGGTCAGACTGGGAAGGATCTTTCTGTTAGATTTAAAGAACAAAAGTATAGTGTAAGAACAGGACAAAAATCAAATACCTTGCTTAATCATGTTAAGAACAATGATCACTGTATTGACTGGAGTAACGCCATCTCAATTATTAACTCTAACTCTTTTACCAAGAGAAATATAAATGAATCTTCTATTATTAAATACACAAAGAATTATGATTCTAATATTAGTGATAGCTTATATAAATCAGATAACTTTATTTTTGATAAGATTTGTAAAATGATAAGTGTATGAACAATCGTTGCATGTTTTGGACAATCACATGTTTACCAAATGGTGTCCTAGCTTCGTCTCTTCGATGCATATCAACTGACTGTAATATTTCTCTCTTGTGTCTCCCCTGGTGAGGTGATTATTACACGAAAGGACACCTGGAAACTTTTCGATTTTCATTTTCCCCCTAGACTCATACGGATATCTTGATCACGCGCAAAATTGTGATCCTTTTCAACATGGATTCCACAAGGCTCTTCTATTACTTCTCTAAAAGCTGTCCTGGACTTTCTCCTTTCGTTACTGCTTTCCCCATATCGCTAATCAAGGCTCACCAACTGAAGTTACGATTTGAATTCCTTAGGAAATTCCTTGATGAACAAGTGACGCAAAGATCTGTCCTACTTCAACGTTTGTTGCAGCTGTCTGGTCGACCATTTGTACCATTTCAAAATATCATTTTAAAGAAAAACATTGAATTAGAGAAACTTGAAATGGAGGAGGCTTTTCGCATTTCAAGATAGAAGAAACGTGCCTTTAAATGGCAATACCGACACACTGGAAGAACCGGATGTTGGACTATTGCAATGATGAATTAAGGAAAGAACGCAATAGGCTACAAGTGTCACTAAATCGTAAGTTAGACCATCTTATTGAAAACAAGAACACAAACCCATCTTTTGTGATAAACCTGTCTAATAAGCAACTAGATAAAGATTCCTTGTGTGCATTAGGCTATGGTTTAAGCCTTATGTGCCCTAACAGAGAAGCCAACTGTGTTGATGTCACAAAGTCTTTTTGTAATTTAGCAAAATACAGTAATTTAAGTAATGATGATATTGATATCTGTAAGGGTTTAGTGTATGCCAGTTTGTCACCACCAGTGGAAGCTAATTGCCCTAAAAGATTCATAAGAGCTATTAACACCTTAAAATAAGACAAGGATATACATATTACTAAAGCAGATACGGCTAACACTGTTGTGATTTCAGACAAAAGTAACTATTTATCTAAAATAAATGATCTTCTAAATGATAACACAAGATTTTCTGAACTTGATAAAAACCCCTTAGAAGCAGTTAATTCTCACTTCAATAAAGAAATGAAGTTGCTGTTGAAAGGTAACATTTCTCTCATCAAAAGTTTGTCATCTTTGTCCCCTTCATTGCCATACATGTATAGACTTATCAAAACACATAAACAGAATTTTCCAGCAAGACCTATAGTGAGTTCAGTAGGCTCCATCACATATAAGTTGTCAAAATGGCTAGTTTCTTTATTAAGCCCTTTAGTGGGTAAGTTATCAAATTCTAATATCATGAACAATGTAAATTTAGTCAACAAGCTAAACAATATGAATGTTAATTTGATTTCAAATTAGTTAGCTTTGATGTTTCCTCATTTTTCATTAAAGTTCCAGTTGATGACATTTTAGAATATGTATTTGATGTCTTGGATGATATTCATTTACCTGTTTCAAAGTTTAAGTTCATTGAACTGATAAAATTGTGTATAAAAGAACTGTGTATTTCAATTTAATGGAGATTATTATGCTCAAAAATTTGGTATGGCAATGGGTAACCCTCTTTCACCTGTACTAAGTAATCTTGATGTGGAATTTTTTAAAACAAAATTGCTAAAGTATATCACCTTCTAAGGCAATTTGGTTTAGGTATGTAGATGATGTTCTTTGTGTTTGGCCAACAAATGAAAATTTACAAATATTTCTCCCTTTACTTATTAATTTAGTACCTTCCATCAAATTTACTGTAGAAAAGGAAAATCATGGTATTTTACCATTTTTAGATTTTATGATCCATGAGCAAGGAAACAAGTTTATGTTTAGCATATACATTATTACACATCTCAACATGACAGAGTTAAATCATGATCATTTCAATCTATGTTCCTTAGGGCATTACGTAATTGCAGTCCAGAGTTTATTGACGATGAGTTTGAGAAGATATATTCTATTGGATCTAAGTTAAAGTACCCTAGATCTGTCATTGATAAATCCCTTAAGTGAGCAAAGAAATCATTTTATAGAGTTGAGCCCAAACCTTCTATTGACACCAAGAATATTTTAGTCTCCCTTTTATAATAATTTCACTTTGTTTCCCATGTTGCTTAAATCCTTTAATGCAAATGTTGCCTTTAGCAACAATTATACTATAAAGAATATCTTAATCAGGAATTCACCAGAAAATTCTCTTGGTTGCATCTATAAAGTACCTAGTGGAAACTGTGATAAATTTTATGTTGGTCAGACTGGTAAGGATCTTTCTGTTAGACTTAAGCAACATAAGTATAGTATAAGAACAGGACAAGAATCAAATACCTTGTTTAATCATGTTAAAAACTATGATCACTGTATTGACTGGATTAACGCCATCTCAATTATTAACTCTAACTCTTTTACCAAGAGAAATATCATTGAATCTTCTATTATTAAATACACAAAGAATTATGATCCTAATATTAGTGATAGTTTATATAAATTAGATAACTTTATTGTTGATAAGATTTGTAAAATGATAAGTTTATGAACGATCGTTGTATGTTTTGGACAATCACATGTTTACCAAATGGTGTCCTAGCTTCGTCTCTTCGATGCATATCAACTGACTGTAATATTTCTCTCTTGTGTCTCCCCTGATGAGGTGATTATTACACGAAAGGGCACTTGGGAACTTTTCGAGTTTCATTTTCCCCCTAGACTCATAGGAATATCTTGATCACGCGCAAAATTGTGATCCTTTCCAACATGGATTCCACACGGCTCTTCTATTACTTCTCTAAAAGCTGTCCTGGACTTTCTCCTTTCGTTAAGGGCTCACCAACTGAAGTTACGATTTGAATTCCTTAGGAAATTCCTTGATGAACAAGTGACGCAAAGATCTGTCCTACTTCAACGTTTGTTGCAGCTGTCTGGTCGACCATTTGTCCCATTTCAAAATATCATTTTAAAGAAAAACATTGAATTAGAGAAACTTGAAATGGAGGAGGCTTTTCGCATTTCAAGATAGAAGAAACGTGCCTTTAAATGGCAATAGCGACACACTTGAAGAACCGGATGTAGGACTATTGCTATGATGAATTAAGGAAAGAACGCAATAGGCTACAAGTGTCACTAAATCGTAAGTTGGACCATCTTATTGAAAACAGCGACTGGACCAAGAACACAAACCCATCTTTTGTGATAAACCTGTCTAATAAGCAACTAGATAAAGATTCCTTGTGTGCATTAGGCTATGGTTTAAGGTTTGTGTGCCCTAACAGAGAAGCCAACTGTGTTGATGTCACAAAGTCTTTTTGTAATTTAGCAAAATACAGTAATTTAAGTAATGATGATATTGATATCTGTAAGGGTTTAGTGTATGCCAGTTTGTCACCACCAGTGGAAGCTAATTGCCCTAAATGATTCATAAGAGCTATTAACACCTTAAAATAAGACAAGGATATACATATTACTAAAGCAGATAAGGCTAACACTGTTGTGATTTCAGACAAAAGTAACTATTTATCTAAAATAAATGATCTTCTAAATGATAACACAAGATGTTCTGAACTTGATAAAAACCCCTTAGAAGCAGTTAATTCTCACTTCAATAAAGAAATGAAGTTGCTGTTGAAAGGTAACATTTCTCTCATCAAAAGTTTGTCATCTTTGTCCCCTTCATTGCCATACATGTATAGACTTATCAAAACACATAAACAGAATTTTCCAGCAGACCTATAGTGAGTTCAGTAGGCTCCATCACATATAAGTTGTCAAAATGATTAGTTTCTTTATCAAGCTTTTAGTGTGTAAGTTATCAAATTCTAATATCATGAACAATGTAAATTTAGTCAACAAGCTAAACAATATGAATGTTAATTTTGATTTCACATTAGTTAGCTTTGATGTTTCCTCATTTTTCATTAAAGTTCCAGTTGATGACATTTTAGAATACGTATTTGATGTCTTGGATGATATTCATTTACCTGTTTCAAAGTTTAAGTTCATTGAACTGGTGAAATTGTGTATAAAAGACTGATTATTTCAATTTAATGGAGATTATTATGCTCAAAAATTTGGTATGGCAATGGGTAACCCTCTTTCACCTGTACTAAGTAATCTTTATATGGAATTTTTTGAACAAAATTACTAAAGGATATCTTAAATTCTAATGCAATTTGGTTCAGGTATGTAGATGACGTTCTTAGTATTTGGCCAACAAATGAAAATTTACAAATATTTCTCCCCTTACTTAACAATTTAGTATCTTCCATCAAATTTACTGTAGAAAATGAAGATAATGGCATTTTAAAATTTTCATATTGCATGATCCATAGACAAGGACACAAGTTTAATTTTAGCATATACAGAAAACCCACCAATGTATGCTCATATATCCATTATTACCCATCTCAACATGACAGAGTTCAATTATCATCATTTCAATCTATGTTCCTTAGGGCATTACGTATTTGCAGTCCAGAGTTTATTGATGATGAGTTTGAGAAGATATATTCTATTGGATCTAAGTTAAAGTACCTAGATCTTTCATTGATAAATCCCTTAAGTTAGCAAAGAAATCATTTTATAGAGTTGAGCCCAAACCTCCTATTGACACCAAGAATATTTTAATTCTCCCTTTTAATAATAATTTCACTTTGTTTCCCATGTTGCTTAAATCCTTTAATGCAAATGTTGCCTTTAGCAACAATAATACTATAAAGAATATCTTAATCAGGAATTCACCAGAAAATTCTCTTGGTTGCATCTATAAAGTACCTTGTGGAAACTGTGATAAATTTTATGTTGGTCAGACTGGTAAGGATCTTTCTGTTAGACTTAAGCAACATAAGTATAGTATAAGAACAGGACAAGAATCAAATACCTTGTTTAATCATGTTAAAAACTATGATCACTGTATTGACTGGAGTAACGCCATCTCAATTATTAACTCTAACTCTTTTACCAAGAGAATATCATTGAATCTTCTATTATTAAATACACAAAGAATTATGATCTAATATTAGTGATAGTTTATATAAATTAGATAACTTTATTGTTGATAAGATTTGTAAAATGATAAGTTTATGAACGATCGTTGTATGTTTTGGACAATCACCTCTTTACCAAATGTCGTCCGATCTTCGTCTCTTCGATATGTATCAACTGACTGTTATATTTCTCTCTTGTGTCTCACTTGATGATGTGATTATTACACGAAAGTGCACTTGGGAACTTTTCGTGTTTCATTTCCCCCCTGGAGTCATAGGAATATCTTGATCACGCGCAAAATTGTGATCCTTTCCAACATGGATTCCACACGGCTCTTCTATCACTTGTCTACAAGCTGTTCTGGACTTTCTCCTTTCGTTACTGCTTTCTTGAAATCGCTAATCAAGGCTCACCACCTGAAGTTAAGATTTCAATTCCTTAGGAAATGCCTTGATGAATAAAGGATGCCAAGATCTGTCCTATCTCAACGTTTGCTGCAGCTGTTTGGTCGACCATCTGACCAATTTCAAAGTATTATTTTGAAAGAAAAACATTGAATTAAAGAAACTTGAAAAGGAGGAGGCTTTTCGCATTTCAAGAGAGAAGAAACGTGCCTTTAAATGGCAATAGCGACACACTGACAGAACCGGATGTTGGACTATTGCTATGATGAATTAAGGAAAGAACGCAATAGGCTACAAGTGTCACTAAATCGTAAGTTGGACCATCTTATTGAAAACAGCGACTGGACCAAAAACACAAACCCATCTTTTGTGATAAACCTGTCTAATAAGCGACTAGAGAAAGATTCCTTGTGTGCAGTAGGCTATGGTTTAAGCTTTGTGTGCCCTAACAGAGAAGCCAACTGTGTTGATGTCACAAAGTCTTTTTGTAATTTAGCAAAATACAGTAATTTAAGTAATGATGATATTGATATCTGTAAGGGTTTAGTGTATGCCAGTTTGTCACCACCGAGTGGAAGCTAATTGCCCTAAAAGATTCATAAGAGCTATCAACACCTTAAAATAAGACAATGATATACATATTACTAAAGCAGATAAGGCTAACACCGATGTGATTTTAGAAAAAGCAAATATTTATCTAAAATAAATGATCTTCTATATGATAATACAACATGTTCTAAACTTAATGAAAATCAATTAGAAGCAGTTAATTCTCACTTCAATAAAGAAATGAGGTTGCTGTTGAAAGATAACATTTCTTTTATCAAATGTTTGTCATCTTCGTCCCTTTCATTGCCATATATGTATAGACTTATGAAAAAAACATAAACAGAATTTTCCAGCAAGACCTATAGTAAATTCAGTAGGCTCCATCACATATAAATTGTCAAAATGGTTAGTTTCATCATTAAGCCCTTTAGTGGGTAAGGTATCAAGTTCTAATATCATGAACAATATAGATTTAGTCAACAAGGTAAACAATATGAATGTTAATTTTGATTTCAAATTAGTTAGCTTTGATGTTTCCTCATTTATCATTAAAGTTCCAGTTGATGGCATTCTAGAATATTTATTTGTTGTCTTGGATGATATTCATTTACCTGTTTCAAAGTCTAATTTCATTGAACTGATAAAATTGTGTATAAAAGACTGTGTATTTCAATTTTATGGAGATTATTATGCTCAAAAATTTGGGATGGCAATGAGTAACCCTCTTTCACCTGTACTAAGTAATCTTTATAAAGAATTTTTTGAAACAAAATATTAAAGAATACCTTACCTTATAATGATATTTGGTTTAGCTATGTAGATGATGTTCTCTGTGTTTGGCCAACAAATGAAAATTTACAAACATTTCTCCCCTTATTTAACAATTTAGTATCTTCCATGAAATTTGCCGTAGAAAATGAAAATACTAGTATGTTACCATTTTTAGATTGCATGATCCATAGACAAGGAAACAAGTTTGTTTCGCATATACAGAAAACCTACCAACGAATGCTCATATATCCATTATTACTCATCTCAACATGACATAGTTACATCATCATCATTTCAATCTATGTTCCTTAAGGCATTACGTATTTGCAGTCCAGAGTTTATTGATGATGAGTTTGAGAAGATATATTCTATTGGATCTAAGTTGAAGTACCTTAGATCTTTCATTGATCTTAAGTGATCAAAGAAATCATTTTATAGAGTTGAGCCCAACCCTCCTATTGACACCAAGAATATTTTAGTTCTCCCTTTTGATAATAATTTCACTTTGTTTCACATGTTGCTTAAATCATTTAATGCAAATGTTGCCTTTAGCAACAATTATACTATAAAGAATATCTTAATCGGGAATTCACCAGAAAATTCTCTTGGTTGCATCTATAAAGTACCTCGTGGAAACTGTGATAAATTTTATGTTGGTCAGACTGGTAAGGATCTTTCTGTTACACTTTAGCAACATAAGTATAGTATAAGAACAGGACAAGAATCAAATACCTTGTTTAATCATGTTAAAAACTATGATCACTGTATTGACTGGATTAACGCCATCTCAATTATTAACTCTAACTCTTTTACCAAGAGAAATATCATTGAATCTTCTATTATCAAATACACAAAGAATTATGATCCTAATATTAGTGATAGTTTAGATAAATTAGATAACTTTATTGTTGATATGATTTGTAAAGTGATAAGTTTATGAACGATCGTTGTATGTTTTGGACAATCATATGTTTATCAAATGGTGTCCTAGCCTCGTCTCTTCGATGTATATTAACTGACTGTTATATTTCTCTCTTGTGTCTCACCTAATGATGTGATTATTACACGAAAGTGCACTTTGGAACTTTCGTGTTTCATGTTCCCCCTGGACTCATAGGAATATCTTCATCACGCGCAAAATTGTGATCCTTTCCAACATGCATTCCACACGGCTCTGCTATTACTTCTCTACAAGCTGTCCTGGACTTTCTCCTTTCGTTAATGCTTTCCCCAAATCGCTAAACAAGGCTCACCAACTGAAGTTAAGATTTGAATTCCTCAGGAAACGCCTTGATGAACAAGTGATGCCAAGATCTGTCCTACCTCAACGTTTGTTGCAGCTGTCTGGTCGACCATTTGACCAATTTCAAAATATTATCTTAAAGAAAAACATTGAATTAGAGAAACCTGAAATGGAGGAGGCTTTTCGCATTTCAAGATAGAAGAAACGTGCCTTTCAAATGGCAATAGCGACACACTTGAAGAACCGGATGTTGGACTATTGCTATGATGAATTAAGGAAAGAACGCAATAGGCTACAAGTGTCACTAAATCGTAAGTTGGACCATCTTATTGAAAACAGCGACTGGACCAAGAACACAAACCCATCTTTTGTGATAAACCTGTCTAATAAGCAACTAGATAAAGATTCCTTGTGTGCATTAGGCTATGGTTTAAGTTTGTGTGCCCTAACAGAGAAGCCAACTGTGTTGATGTCACAAAGTCTTTTTGTAATTTAGAAAAATACAGTAATTTAAGTAATGATGATATTGATATCTGTAAGGGTTTAGTGTATGCCAGTTTGTCACCACCAGTGGAAGCTAATTGCCCTAAATGATTCATAAGAGCTATTAACACCTTAAAATAAGACAAGGATATACATATTACTAAAGCAGATAAGGCTAACACTGTTGTGATTTCAGACAAAAGTAACTATTTATCTAAAATGAATGATCTTCTAAATGATAACACAACATGTTCTAAACTTAGTAAAAACCCCTTAGAAGCAGTTAATTCTCACTTCAATAAAGAAATGAAGTTGCTGTTGAAAGGTAACATTTCTCTCATCAAAAGTTTGTCATCTTTGTCCCCTTCATTGCCATACATGTATAGACTTATCAAAACACATAAACAGAATTTTCCAGCAGACCTATAGTGAGTTCAGTAGGCTCCATCACATATAAGTTGTCAAAATGGTTAGTTTCTTTATTAAGTCCTTTAGTGGGTAAGTTATCAAATTCTAATATCATGAACAATGTAAATTTAGTCAACAAGCTAAACAATATGAATGTTAATTTTGATTTCACATTAGTTAGCTTTGATGTTTCCTCATTTTTCATTAAAGTTCCAGTTGATGACATTTTAGAATATGTATTTGATGTCTTGGATGATATTCATTTACCTGTTTCAAAGTTTAAGTTCACTGAACTGACATAATTCTGTTTAAAAGACTGTGTATTTCAATTTAACGGAGATTATTATGCTCAAAAATTTGGTATGACAATGGGTAACCCTCTTTCACCTGTACTAAGTAATCTTTATATGGAATTTTTTGAACAAAATTACTAAAGGATATCTTAAATTCTAATGCAATTTGGTTTAGGTATGTAGATGGCGTTATTTGTATTTGGCCAACTAATGAAAATTTACAAATATTTCTCCCCTTACTTAACAATTTAGTATCTTCCATGAAATTTACTGTAGAAAATGAAGATAATGGCATTTTAAAATTTTCATATTGCATGATCCATAGACAAGGACACATGTTTAACTTTAGCATATACAGAAAACCCACCAATGTATGCTCATATATCCATTATTACCCATCTTAACATGACAGAGTTCAATTATCATCATTTCAATCTATGTTCCTTAGGGCATTACGTATTTGCAGTCCAGATTTTATTGATGATGAGTTTGAGAAGATATATTCTATTGGATCTAAGTTAAAGTACCCTAGATCTTTCATTGATATATCCCTTAAGTGAGCAAAGAAATCCTTTTATAGAGTTGAGCCCAAACCTCCTATTGACACCAAGAATATTTTAATTCTCCCTTTTAATAATAATTTCACTTTGTTTCCCATGTTGCTTAAATCCTTTAATGCAAATGTTGCCTTTAGCAACAATAATACTATAAAGAATATCTTAATCAGGAATTCACCAGAAAATTCTCTTGGTTGCATCTATAGAGTACCTTGCGGAAACTGTGATAAATTTTATGTTGGCCAGACTGGTAAGGATCTTTCTGTTAGACTTAAGCAACATAAGTATAGTATAAGAACAGGACAAGAGTCAAACACCTTGTTTAATCATGTTAAAAACTATGATCACTGTACTGACTGGAGTAACGCCATCTCAATTATTAACTCTAACTCTTTTACCAAGAGGAATATCATTGAATCTTCTATCATTAAATACACAAAGAATTATGATCCTAATATTAGTGATAGTTTATATAAATTAGATAACTTTATTGTTGATAAGATTTGGAAAACGATAAGTTTATGAATGATCGTTGTATGTTTTGGACAATCACATGTTTACAAAATGGTGTCCTAGCTTCGTCTCTTCGATGCATATCAACTAACTGTAATATTTCTCTCTTGTGTCTCCCCTGATGAGGTGATTATTACACGAAAGGGCACTTGGGAACTTTTCGTGTTTCATTTTCCCGCTGGACTCATAGGAATATCTTGATCACGCGCAAAATTGTGATCCTTTCCAGCATGCATTCCACACGGCTCTTCTATTACTTCTCTACAAGCTGTCCTGGACTTTCTCCTTTCGTTAATGCTTTCCCCATATCGCTAATCAAGGCTCACCAACTGAAGTTACGATTTGAATTCCTTAAGAAATGCCTTGATGAACAAGTGATGCAAAGTTCTGTCCTACTTCAACGTTTGTTGCAGCTGTCTGGTCGACCATTTGACCCATTTCAAAATGTTATTTCAGAGAAAAACATTGAATTAGAGAAACTTGAAATGGAGGAGGCCTTTCGCATTTCAAGATAGAAGAAACGTGCCTTTAAATGGCAATAGCGACACACTTGAAGAACCGGATGTTGGACTATTGCAATGATGAATTAAGGAAAGAACGCAATAGGCTATAAGTGTCACTAAATCGTAAGTTAGGACCATCTTATTGAAACAGCGACTGGACCAAGAACACAAACCCATCTTTTGTGATAAAGCCTGTCTAATAAGCAACTAGACAAAGATTCCTTGTGTGCATTAGGCTATGGTTTAAGCCTTATGTGCCCTAACAGAGAAGCCAACTGTGTTGATGTCACAAAGTCTTTTTGTAATTTAGCAAAATACAGTAATTTAAGTAATGATGATATTGATATCTGTAAGGGTTTAGTGTATGCCAGTTTGTCACCACCAGTGGAAGCTAATTGCCCTAAAAGATTCATAAGAGCTATTAACACCTTAAAAGAAGACAAGTATATACATATTACTAAAGCAGATAAGGTTAACACTGTTGTGATTTCAGACAAAAGTAACTATTTATCTAAAATAAATGATCTTCTAAATGATAACACAACATGTTCTAAACTTAATAAAACCCCTTAGAAGCAGTTAATTCTCACATCAATAAAGAATTGAAGTTGCTGTTGAAAGGTAACATTTCTCTCATCAAAAGTTTGTCATCTTTGTCGCCTTCATTGCCATACATGTATAGACTTATCAAAAGATATAAACAGAATTTTCCACCAAGACCTATAGTGAGTTCAGTAGGCTCCATCACATATAAGTTGTCAAAATGGTTAGTTTCTTTATTAAGCCCTTTAGTGGGTAAGTTATCAAATTCTAATATCATGAACAATGTAAATTTAGTCAACAACCTAAACAATATGAATGTTAATTTTGATTTCACATTAGTTAGCTTTGATGTTTCCTCATTTTTCATTAAAGTTCCAGTTGATGACAATTTAGAATATGTATTTGATGTCTTGGATGATATTCATTTACCTGTTTCAAAGTTTAAGTTCATTGAACTGATAAAATTGTGTATAAAAGAATGTATATTTCAATTTAATGGAGATTATTATGCTCAAAAATTTGGTATGGCAATGGGTAACCCTCTTTCACCTGTACTAAGTAATCTTTATATGGAATTTTTTGAACAAAATTACTAAAAGATATCTTAAATTCTAATGCAATTTGGTTTAGGTATGTAGATGACGTTCTTTGTATTTGGCCAACAAATGAAAATATACAAATACTTCTCCCCTTACTTAACAATTTAGTATCTTCCATCAAATTTACTGAAGAAAATGAAAATAATGGTGTTTTACAATTTTTATATTCCATGATCCACAGAAAAGGAAACAAGTTTAATTGTAGCATACATAGAAAACCCACCAATGTATGCTCATATATCCATTATTACCCATCTCAACATGACAGAGTTCAATTATCATCATTTCAATCTATGTTCCTTAGGGCATTACGTATTTGCAGTCCAGAGTTTATTGATGATGAGTTTGAGAAGATATATTCTATTGGATCTAAGTTAAAGTACCCTAGATCTTTCATTGATAAATCCCTTAAGTGAGCAAAGAAATTATTTTATAGAGTTGAGCCTAAACCTCCTATTGACACCAAGAATATTTTAGTTCTCCCTTTTGATAATAATTTCACTTTGTTCCCCATGTTGCTTAAATCCTTTAATTCAAATGTTGCCCTTAGCAACAATAATATCATAAAGAATATCTCAATCAGGAATTCACCAGAAAATTCTCTTGGTTACATCTATAGAGTACCTTGTGGAAACTGTGATAAATTTTTTTATGTTGGTCAGACTGGTAAGGATCTTTCTGTTAGACGTAAGCAACATAAGTATAGTATAAGAACAGGGCAAGTATCAAATACCTTGTTTAATCATGTTAAAACTATGATCACTGTATTGACTGGAGTAACGCCATCTCAATTATTAACTCTAACACTTTTTCTAAGAGAAATATCATTGAATCTTCTATTATTAAATACACAAAGAATTATGATCCTAATATTAGTGATACTTTATATAGATTAGATAACTTTACTGTTGATAAGATTTGTAAAATGATAAGTTTATGAACGATCGTTGTATTTTTTGGACAATCACATGTTTACCAAATTGTGTCCTAGCTACGTCTCTTCGATGCATATCAATTGACTGTAGTATTTCTCTCTTGTGTCTCCCCCGATGAGGTGATTATTACACGAAAGGGCACTTGGGAACTTTTCGTGTTTCATTTTCCCCGTGGACTCATAGGAATATCTTGATCACGCGCAAAATTGTGATCCTTTCCAACATGGATTCCACACGGCTGTTCTATTACTTCTCTAAAAGCTGTCCTGGACTTTCTCCTTTCGTTACTGCTTTCCCCATATCGCTAATCAAGGCTCACCAACTGAAGTTACGATTTGAATTACTTAGGAAATGCCTTGGTGAACAAGTGATGCCAAGATCTGTCCTACTTCAACCTTTGTTGCAGCTGTCTGGTTGACCATTTGACCCATTTCAAAATATTGTTTTAAAGAAAAACATTGAATTAGAGAAACTTGAAATGGAGGAGGCTTTTCGCATTTCAGGATAGAAGAAACGTATCTTTAAATGGCAATAGCGACACACTTGAAGAACCGGATGTTGGACTATTGCTATGATGAATTAAGGAAAGAACGCAATGGGCTACAAATGTCACTAAATCGTAAGTTGGACCATCTTATTGAAAACAGCGACTGGACCAAAAACACAAACCCATCTTTTGTGATAAACCTGTCTAATAAGAAACTAGATAAAGATTCCTTTTGTGCATTAGGCTATGGTTTAAGCTTTGTGTGCCCTAACAGAGAGGCCAACTTTGTTGATGTCACAAAGTCTTTTTGTAATTTAATAAAATACAGTAATTTAAGTAATGATTACATTGATATCTGTAAGGGTTTAGTGTATGCCAGTTTGTCACCACCAGTGGAAGCTAATTGCCCTAAAAGATTCATAAGAGCTATTAACACCTTAAAATAAGACAACGATATACATATTACTAAAGCAGATAAGGCTAACACTGTTGTGATTTCAGACAAAATTAACTATTTATCTAAAACAAATGATCTAAATGATAACACAACATGTTCTAAACTTAATAAAAACCCCTTAGAAGCAGTTAATTCTCACTTCATTAAAGAAATAAAGTTGCTGTTGAAATGTAACATTTCTCTCATCAAAAGTTTGTCATCTTTGTCCCCTTCATTGCCATACATGTATAGACTTATCAAAACATAAACAGAATTTTCCAGCAAGACCTATAGCGAGTTCAGTAGGCTCCATCATATATAAGTTGTCAAAATGGTTAGTTTCTTTATTAAACCCTTTAGTGGGTAAGTTATCAAATTCTAATATCATGAACAATGTAAATTTACTCAACAAGCTAAACAATATGAATGTTAATTTTGATTTCACATTAGTTAGCTTTGATGTTTCCTCATTTTTCATTAAAGTTCCAGTTGATGACATTTTAGAATATGTATTTGATGTCTTGGATGATATTCAGTTACCTGTTTCAAAGTTTAAGTTCATTGAACTGATAAAATTCTGTATAAAAGACTGTGTATTTCAATTTAATGGAGATTATTATGCTCAAAAATTTGACATGGCAATGGGTAACCCTCTTTCACCTGTACTAAGTAAATTTTATATGGAATTTTTTGAACAAAATTACTAAAGGATATCTTAAATTCTAATGCAATTTGGTTTAGGTATGTAGATGACGTTCTTTGTATTTGGCCAACAAATGAAAATTTACAAATATTTCTCCCCTTACCTAACAATTTAGTATCTTCCATCAAATTTACTGTAGAAAATGAAAATAATGGTATTTAACAATTTTTATATTGTATGATCCATAGACAAGGAAACAAGTTTAATTTCAGCATATACAGAAAACCCACCAATGTATGCTCATATATCCAATATTACTCATCTCTGCATGACAGATTTAAATTATTATCATTTCAATCTATGTTCCTTAGGGCATTACGTATTTGCAGTCCAGATTTTATTGATGATGAGTTTGAGAAGATATATTCCATTGGATCTGTGTTAAAGTACCCTAGATCTTTCATTGATAAATCCCGTAAGTTAGCAAAGAAATCATTTTATAGAGTTGAGCCCAAGACTCCCATTGACACCAAGAATCTTTTAGTTCTCCCTTTAATAATAATTTCACTTTGTTTCCCACGTTGCTTAAATGCTTTAATGTAAATGCTGCCTTTAGCAACAATAATACTATAAAGAATATTCTAATTAGGAATTCACTAGAAAATTCTCTTGGCTGCATCTATAGTGCCTTGTGGAAACTGTGATAAAATTTATATTGGTCAGACTGGTAAGGATCTTTCAGTTAGACTTAAGGAACATAGGTATAGTATAAAAACTATGATCATTGTATCGACTGGAGTAACGCCATGTCAGTTATTAAGTCTAACTCTATTACCAAGAGAAATATCATTGACTCTTCAATTATTAAATACACAAAGAATTATAATTTTAATATTAGTGATGGTTTATACAAATTAGATAACTTTCTTGTTGATAAGATTTGTAAAATGATAAGTTTATGAACGCTCGTTGTATGTTTTGGAATATAAACTGTTTACCAAATGGCGTCCTAGCTTCGTCTCTTCGATGCATATCAACTGCCTGTTATATTTCTCTCTTGTGTGTCTCTATGATAATGTGATTATTAAACGAAAGGGCACTTGGGAACTTTTCGTGTTTAATTTTCCCCGTGGACTTATAGGAATATCTAGATCACTCCCAAAATTGTGATCCTTTCCAACATGCATTCCACACGGCTCTTCCATTACTTCTCTAAAAGCTGTCCTGGACTTTCTCCTTTCGTTACTGCTTTCTCCAAATCGCTAATCAAGGCTAACCAACTGAAGTTACGATTTGAATTACTTAGGAAATGCCTTGAGGAACAAGTGTTGCCAAGTTCTGTCCTACCTCAACGTTTGTTGCAGCTGTCTGGCCGACCATTTGACCAGTTTCAAAATATTATTTTCAAGAAAAACAATGAATTAAAGAAACTTGAAATGTAGGAGGCTTTTCCCATTTCAAGAGAGAAGAAACGTGCCTTTCAAATAGCAATAGCGACACACTTGAAGAACCGGATGTTGCACTATTGATATGATGAATTAAGGAAAGAACGCAATAGGCTACAAATATCACTAAATCGTAAGTTGGACGATCTTATTGAAAACAGCGACTAGACCAAGAACAAACCCATATTTTGTGGTAAACCTGTCTAATAAGCAACTAGATAAAGATTCCTTGTGTGCATTAGGCTATGGTTTAAGCTTTGTGTGCTCTAACAGAGAAGCAAGCTGTGTTGATGTCACAAAGTCTTTTTGTAATTTAGCAAAATACAGTAATCTAAGTAATGATGATATTGATATCTGTAAGGGTTTATTGTATTCCACTTTGTCACCACCAGTGGAAGCTAACTGCCCTAAAAGATTCATAAGAGCTATTAACACCTTAAAATAAGACAAGGATATACATATTACTAAAGCAGATAAGGCTAACAGTGTTGTGATTTTAGACAAAAGTAACTATTTATCTAAAATGAATGATCTTTTAAATGATAACACAACATGTTCTAAACTTAATAAAAATCTCTTAGAAGCAGTTCATTCTCACTTCAATAAAGAAATGAAGTTGCTGTTGAAAGGTAACATTTCTCTTACAAAAGTTTGTCATCTTTGTCCCCTTCATTGCCATATATGTATAGACTTATCAAAAATCATAAACAGAATTTTCCAGCAAGACCTATAGTGAGTTCAGTAGGCTCCATCACATATAAGTTGTCAAAATCGTTAGTTTCTTTAATACGCCATTTAGTGGGGAGGTTATCAAATTCTAATATCATGAACAATGTAGGTTTAGTCAACGAGCTAAACAATATGAATGTTAATTTTGATTTCAAATTAGTTAGCTTTGATGTTTCATCATTTTTCATTAAAGTTCCAGTTGATGACATTTTAGAATATTTATTTGATGTCTTGGATGATATTCAATTATCTGTTTCAAAGTCTAATTTCACTGAACTGATAAAATTGTGTATAAAAGACTGTATTTCAATTTAATGGAGATTATTATGCTCGAAAATTCAACTGTGCTAAGTAAACTTTAAATGGAATTTTTTGAACAAAGTTACTAAAGGATATCTTAAATCTAATTCAATTTGGTTCAGGTATGTAGATGACGTTCTTTGTATTAGGCCAACAAATGAAAATTTACAAATATTTCTCCCCTTACCTAACAATTTAGTATCTTCCATCAAATTTAATGTAGAAAATGAAAATAATGGTATCTTACAATTTCATATTGCATGATCCATAGACAAGGAAACAAGTTTAATTTTAGCATATACAGAAAACCCACCAATGTATGCTCATATATCCATTATTGCTCATCTCAACATGACAGAGTTCAATCATCATCATTTCAATCTATATTCCTTAGGGCATTACGTATTTGCAGTCCAGAGTTTTTTGATGATTAGTTTGAGACAATATATTCTATTGGATCTAAGTTAAAGTACCGTAGATCTTTCATTAATAAATCCCTTAAGTTAGCAAAGAAATCATTTCATAGAGTTGAGCCCAAAACTCCCATTGACACCAAGAATCTTTTAGTTCTCCCTTTTGATAATAATTTCACTTTGTTTCCCATGTTGCTTAAATCCTTTAATGTAAATGTTACCTTTAGCAACAAAAATACTATAAAGAATATATTAATCAGGAATTCACCAGAAAATTCTCTTGGTTGCATCTATAAAGTGCCTTGTGGAAACTGTGATAAATTTTATGTTGGCAGACCGATAAGGATCTTTCTGTTAGACTTAAGCAACATAAATGTAGTATAAGAACGGGACAAGAATCAAATACCTTGTTTAATCATGTTAAAAACTATGATCATTGTATTGACTGGAGTAACGCCATCTCAGTTATTAACTCTAACTCTATTACCAAGAGAAATATCATTGACTCTTCAGTTATTAAATACACAAAGAATTATAACCTTAATATTAATGATGGTTTATACAAATTAGATAACTTTATTGTTGATAAGATTTGTAAAATGATAAGTTTATGAACGCTCGTTGTATGTTTTGGAGAATCAACTGTTTACCAAATGGCGTCCAAGCTTCGTCTCTTCGATGTCTATCAACTGCCTGTTATGTTTCTCTCTTGTGTCTCCCATGATGATGTAATTATTACACGAAAATGCACTTGGGAACTTTTCGTGTTTCATTTTCCCCTGGACTCATAGGAATATCTTGATCACGGGTAAATTGTGATCCTTTCCAACATGGATTCAAACCGGCTCTTCTATTACTTCTCTAAAAGCTGTCCTGGACTTTCTCCTTTCGTTACTGCTTTCTCCAAATCGCTAATCAAGGCTCACCAACTGAAGTTACGATTTGAATTCCTTAGGAAATGCCTTGAGGAACAAGTGTTGCCAATTTCTGTCCTATCTCAAGGTTTGTTGCAGCTGTCTGGTCGACCATTTGACCAATTTCAAAAGATTATTTTCAAGAAAAACATTGAATTAAAGAAGCTTGAAATGGAGGAGGCTTTTCGCATTTCAAGAGAGAAGAAATGTGCCGTTAAAATAGCAATAGCGACACACTTGAATAACCGGATGTTGTACTATTTCTATGATCAATTAAGGAAAGAACGCAATAGGCTACAAGTGTCACTAAATCGTAAGTCGGACCATCTTACTGAAAACAGCGACTGGACCAAGAACATAAACCCATCTTTTGTGGCAAACCTGTCTAATAAGCGACTAGATAAAGATTCCTTGTGTGCATTAGGCTATGGTTTAAGCTTTGTGTGCTCTGACAGAGAAGCCAGCTGTGTTCATATCACAAAGTCTTTTTGTAATTTAGCAAAATACAGTAATTTAATTAATGATGATATTGATATCTGTAAGGGTTTATTGTATGCCAGTTTCTCAACACCAGTGGAAGTTAATTGCCCTAAAAGATTCATTGGAGCTATTACCACCTTAAAATAAGACAAGGATATACATATTACTAAAGCAGATAAGGTTAACACTGTTGTGATTTCAGACAAAAGTAACTATATATCTAAAATGAATGATCTTCTCTATGATAACACAACATGTTCTAAACTAAATAAAAATCCCTTACAAACAGTTAATTCTCACTTCAATAAAGAAATGAAGTTGCTGTTGAAAGGTAATATTTCTCTTATCGAAAGTTTGTTTTTGTACACTTCATTACCATATATGTATAGACTTATCAAAACACATAACAGAATTTTCCAGCAAAACCTATAGTGAGTTCAGTAGGCTCCATCACATATAAGTTGTCAAAATGGTTGTTTTCGTTATTAAGCCCTTAAGTGGGTAAGGTATCAAATTCTAATATCATGAACAATGTAGATCTAGTCAACAAGATAAACAATATCAATGTTAATTTTGATTTCATATTAGTTAGCTTTGATGTTTCCTCATTTTTCTTTAAAGTTCTAGCTGACGACCTTTTAGAATATTTATTTGTTGTCTTGGATGATATTCATTTACCTGTTTCAAAGTCTAATTTCATTGAACTGATAAAATTGTGTATAAAAGACTGTGTATTTCAATTTAACGGAGACTATTATGCTCAAAAATTTGTTATGGCAATAGGTAACCATCTTTCACCTATACTAAGAAATCTTTATATGGAATTTTTTGAAAAAAAGTTACTACAGGATATCTTACCTTCCAATGCAATTTGGTTTAGGTATGTAGATGATGTTCTTTGTGTTTTCCCAACAAATGAAAATTTACAAATATTTCTCCCCTAACTTAACAATTTAGTATCTTCCATCAAATTTACTATAGGAAATGAAAATAATGGTATTTCACCATTATTAGATTGCATGATCCATAGCCAAGGAAACAAGTTAAATTTTAGCATATACAGAAAACCCACCAATGTATGCTCATATATCCATTATTACTCATCTCAACATGACAGAGTTAAATCATCATCATTTCAATCTATGTTCCTTAGGGCATTACATACTTGCAGTCTTCAGTTTTTTGATGATTAGTTTGAGAAGATATATTCTATTGGATCTAAGTTAAAGTACCCTCGATCTTTCATTGATAAATCCCTGAAGGTTACCAAAGAAATCATTTTATAGAGTTAAGCCCAAACGTCCCATTGACCCCAAGAATCGTTTAGTTCTCCCTTTTGATAATAATTTCACTTTGTTTCCCATGTTGCTTAAATCCTTTAATGAAAATGTTGCCTTTAGCAACAAAAATACTATAAAGAATATCTTAATCAGGAATTCACTGAAAATTCTCTTGGTTGCATCTATGAAGTGCCTTATGGAAACTGTAATAAATTTTATGTTGGTCAGACTAGTAAGGATCTTCCTGTTAGACTTAAGCAACATAAATATAGTATAATAACGGGACAAGAATCAAATGCCTTGTTTAATCATGTTAAAAACTATGATCGTTGTATTGACTGGAGTAACGCCATCTCAGTTATTAACTCTAACTCTATTACCAAAAGAAATATCATTCAATCTTCTATTATTAAATACACAAAGAATTATAACCTTAATATTAGTGATGGTTTATACAAATTAGATAACTTTATTGTTGATAAGATTTTTAAAATGATAAGTTTATGAACGCTCCTTGTATATTTTGGACAATCACATGTTTATCAAATGGCGTCCTAGCTTCGTCTCTTCTATGTTATATTGCCTGTTATATTTCTCTCTTATGTCTCCCCTGATGATGTGAATATTACACGAAAGTGCACTTGGGAACTTTTCGTGTTTCATTTTCCCCTGGACTCGTAGGAATATCTTGATCACTCGCAAAATTGTGATCCTTTCCAACATGGATTTCACACGGCTCTTCTATTACTTCTCTAAAAGCTGTCCTGGACTTTCTCCTTTCGTTACTGCTTTCTCAAAATCGCTAATCAAGGCTCACCAACTGAAGTTACGATTTGAATTCCTGAGGAAATGCCTCGATGAACAAATGATGCCAAGATCTGTCCAACAACAACGTTTGTTGCAGCTGTCTGTTCGACCATTTGACCAATTTCAAAATATTATTTTAAAGAAAAACATTGAATTAGAGAAACCTGAAATGGAGGAGGCTTTTCGCATTTCAAGAGAAAAGAAACGTGCCTTTCAAATGGCAATAGCGACACACTGGAAGAACCGCATGTTGGACTATTGCTATGATGAATTAAGGAAAGAACGCAATAGGCTACAAGTGTCACTAAATCGTAAGTTGGACCATCTTATTGAAAACAGCGACTGGACCAAGAACGAAAACCCATCTTTTGTGGTAAACCTGTCTAATAGACAACTAGATAACGATTCCTTGTGTGCATTAGGCTGTGGTTTAAGCTTTGCGTGCTCTAACAGAGAAGCCAGCTGTGTTGATGTCAAAACGTCTTTTTGCAATCTAGAGAAATACAGTAATTTAAGTAATTATGACATGAATATCTGTAAGGTTTTAGAGTATGCCAGTTTGTCACAACCAATGGAAGCTAATTGCCCTAAAAGATTCATAAGAGCTATTAACACCTTAAAAAAGACATGGATATACATATTACTAAAGCAGATAAGGTTAACACTGTTTTGATTTTAGACAAAAGTAACTATTTATCTAAGATGAATGATCTAAATGATAACAAAACATATTCTAAACTTAGTAGAAATCCCTTAGAAGCAGTTAATTCTCACTTCAGTAAGAAAATGAAGTTGTAGTTGAAAGGTAACATTTCTTTTATCAAAAGTTTGTCATCTTTGTACCCTTCATTGCCATATATGTATGGACTTATCAAAACACATAAACAGAATTTTCCAGCAAGACCTACAATGAGTTCAGTAGCCTACATCACATATAAATTGTCAAAATGGTTAGTTTCTTTATTACTCCATTTAGTGGGTAAAGTATCAAATTCTAATATCATTCAGTCAACAAGCTACGCAATATCAATGTTAATTTTGATTTCAAATTAGTTAGCTTTGATGTTTTCTCACTTTTCATTAAAGTTCCAGTTAATGACCTTTTAGAATATTTATTTGATGTCTTGGATGATATTCATCTACCTGTTTCAAAGTCTAATTTCGTTGAACTGATAAAATTGTGTATAAAAAACAAATGTGTATTTCAATTTAATGGAGATTATTTTGCTCAAAAATTTGGTATTGCAATGGGTAACCCCTTTCACCTGTACTGGGTAATCTTTACATGGAATTTTTTAAACAAAATTACTAAAGGATATCTTACCTTCTAATGCAATTTGCTTGGGTAGGTAGATGATGTTCTTTGTGTTTGGCCAAAAAATGAAAATTTTCAAATATTTCTCCCCTTATTAACAATTTAGTACATTCCATAAAATTTAATGTAGAAAATGAAAATAATGGTATGTTACCATTTTTAGATTGCATGATCCATAGACAAGGAAACAAGTTTATGTTTAGCATATATAGAAAACCCACCAATGTATACTCATATATCCATTATTACTCATCTTAACATGACAGAGTTAAATCATCATCATTTCAATCTATGTTCCTTAGGGCATTACGTATTTGCAGTCCAGAGTTTATTGATGATGAGTTTGAGAAGATATATTCTATTGGATCTAAGTTACAGTACTCTATATCTTTCATTGATAAATCCCTTAAGTTAGCAAAGAAATCATTTTATAGAGTTGAGCCCAAACCTCCCATTGACACCAAGAATCTTTTAGTTCTCCCTTTTGAAAATGATTTCACTTTGTTTCCCATGTTGCTGAAATCCTTTAATGTAAATGGTGCCTTTAGCAACAATAATACTATAAAGAATATATTAATCAGGAATTCACCAAAAAATTCTCTTGGTTGCATCTATAAAGTGCCTTATTGAAACTGTGATAAATTTTTTGTTGGTAAGTCTGGTACGGACTTTTCTGTTAGACTTAAGCAACATAAGTATAGTTTAAGAACGGGACAAGAATCAAATGTCTTGTTTAATCATGTTAAAAACTATGACCATTGTATTGACTGAAGTAACGCCATCTCAGTTATTAACTCTAGCTCTATTACCAAGAGAAATATCATGGAATCTTCTATTATTAAATACATAGAAAATTATAATCTTAATATAAGTGATGGTTTATACAAATCAGATAACTTTATTCCTGATAAGATTTGTAAAATGATAAGTTTATGAACGCTCGTTGTATATTTTTGGCAATCACATGTTTACCAGATGGCGTCCTAGCTTTGTCTCTTCCATGTATATCAACTGACTGTTATATTTCTATCTTGTGTCTCCCCTGATGATGTGATTATCACACGAAAGTGCACTTGGGAACTTTTCGTGTTTCATTCTCCCCTAGACTCATAGGAATATCTTGATCACGCGCAAAATTCTGATCCTTTCCAACATGGATTCCACAAGGCTCTTCTATTATGTCTCTACAAGCTGTCCTGGACTTTCTCCTTTCGTTACTGCTTTCTCCAAATAGCTAATCAAGGCTCACCAAGTGAAGTTACGATTTGAATTCCTTAGGAAACGCCTTGATGAACAAGTGTTGCCAAGATCTGTCCTACCTCAACGTTTGTTGCAGCTGTCTGGTCGACTATTTGACCAATTTCAAAATATTATTTTAAAGAAAAACATTGAATTTAAGAAACTTGAAATGGAGGAGGCTTTTCCCATCTCAAGTGAGAAGAATCGTGCCTTTCAAATGACAATAGCGACACACTGGAAGAACCGGATGTTGAACTACTGCAATGATGAATTAAGGAAAGAACGCAATAGGCTACAAGTGTCACTAAATCGTAAGTTGGACCATCTTATTGAAAACAGCGTCTGGACCAAGAACACAAACCCATCTTTTGTGGTAAACCTGTCTAATAAGCAACTAGATAAAGATTCTTTGTGTGCATTAGGCAATGGTTTAAGCTTTGTGTGCTCTAACAGAGAAGCTTACTTTGTTGATGTCACAAAGTCTTTTTGTAATTTAGAAAAATACAGTAACTTAAATAATGATGATATTAATATCTGTATGGGTTTAGTATATGCCAGTTTGACAAAACCAGAGGAAGCTAATTGCCCTAAAAGATTCATAAGAGATATTAACACCATAACAAAAGACAAGGATATACATATTACTAAAGCAGATAAGGCAAACACTGTTGTGATTTTAGACAAAAGTAACTATTTATCTAAAGTGAGTGATCTTCTAAATGATAACACAACATATTCTAAACTTAATAAAAATACCTTAAAAGCAGTTAATTCTCACTTCAATAAAGATATGAAGTTGTTGTTGAAAGATAACATTTCTCTTATCAAAAGTTTGTTATCTTTGTCCCCTTCATTGCCATTTATGTATGGACTTATCAAAACACATAAACAGAATTTTCAAGCAAGACCTATAGTGAGTTCAGTAGGCTCCATCACATATAAACTGTCAAAGTGGTTAGTTTCTTTATTAAGTCCTTTAGTGGGTAAGTTATCAAATTCTAATATCCTAAACAATGTAGATTTAGTCAACAAGCTAAACTATATCAATGTTAATTCTGATTTCAAATTAGTTAGCTTTGATGTTTCCTCACTTTTCACTAAAGTTCCAGTTAATGACCTTTTAGAATATTTATTTGATGTCTTGGATGATATTCATTTACCTGTTTCAAAGTCTAATTTCACTGAACTGACAAAATTGTGTATTTCAATTTAATGGAGATTATTATGCTCAAAAATTTGGTATGGCAATGGGTACCCCTTTCACCTGTACTAAGTAATCTTTCCACGGAATTCTTTGAAACAAAATTGCTAAAGGATATCTTACCTTCCAATGCAATTTGGTTTAGGTATGTATATGATGTTCTTTGTATTTGGCCAACAAATGAAAATTTACAAATATTTCTCCCCTTACTGAATAATTTAGTACCTTCCATCAAATTTACTATAGAAAATGAAAATAATGGTATGTTACCATTTTTAGATTGCATAATCCATAGCAAAGGAGACAAGTTTAAGTTTAGCATATACAGAAAACCCATCAATATATGCTCATATATCCATTACTACTCATCGCAGCATGACAGAGTTGATTTATCATCTTTTCAATCTATGTTCCTTAGGGCATTACGTATTTGCAAGTCCAGAGTTTATTGATGATGAGTTAGAGAAGATATATTCTATTGGATATAAGTTAAACTACCCTAGATCTTTCATTGATAAATCCCTTAAGTTAGCAAAGGAATGATTTTATAGAGTTGAGCCCAAAACTCCCATTGACATCAAGAATCTTTTAGTTCTCTCTTTTAATAATAATTTCACTTTGTTTCCCATGTTGCTTAAATCTTTTAATGTAAATGTTGCCTTTAGGAACAATAATACTATAAAAAATATCTTAATCAGGAATCTACTAAAAAATTCTCTTGGTTGCATCTATAAAGTGCCTTGTGGAAACTGTGATAAATTTTATGTTGGCCAGACTGGCAATGATCTTTCTGTTAGAATTAAGCAACATAGATATAGTATAAGAACGGGACAAGAATCAAAAGCCTTGTTTAATCATGATAAAAACTATGATCATCGTATTGACTGGAGTAACGCATCTCAGTTATTAACTCTAACTCTATTACCAAGAGAAACATCATTGAATCTTCTATTATCAAATACACAAAGAATTATAATCTTGATATAAGTGATGGTTTATACAAATTAGATAACTTTATTGTTGATAAGATTTTAAAAATGATAAGTTTATGAACGCTCGTTGTATGTTTTGGACAATCACATGTTTACAAAATGGCGTCCTAGCTTCGTCTTGTCGATGTGTATCAACTGCCTGTTATATTTTTCTTGTGTCTCCTATGATGATATGATTATTACACGAAAGTGCACTTGGGAACTTTTCGTGTTTCATTTTCCCTGTGGACTCATAGGAATATAATGATCACTTCCAAAATTGTGATCCTTTCCAACATGTATTCCACACGGCTCTTCTATTACTTCTGTACAAGCTGTCCTGGACTTTCTCCTTTCGTTACTGCTTTCCCCAAATCGCTAATCAAGGCTCACCAACTGAAGTTACGATTTGAATTCCTTAGGAAATGCCTTGATGAACAAGTGATGCCAAGATCTGTCCTACCTCAAAGTTTGTTGCAGCATTCTGTTCGACCATTTGACCAATTTCAAAATATTATTTTAAAGAAAAACATTGAATTAGAAAAACTTGAAATTGAGGAGGCTTTTCCCATTTCAAGAGATAAGAAACGTGCTTTTCAAATGGCAATACCGACACACTGGAAGAACCGGATATTAGACTATTGCTATGATGAATTAAGGAAAGAAGGCAATAGGCTACAAGTGTTACTAAATCGTAAGTTGGACCATCTTATTGAAAACAGAGACTGGACCAAGAACACAAACCCATCTTTTGTGGTAAACCTGTCTAATGAACAACTAGACAAAGATTCCTTGTGCGCCTTAGGCTGTGGTTTAAGCTTTGTGTGCTGTGTTGATGTCACAAAGTCTTTTTGTGATTTAGAAAAATACAGTAGTTTAAGTAATGATGATATCAATATCTGTAACGGTTTATTATATGCCAGTTTGACAAAACCAATGGAAGCTAATTGCCCTAAAAGATTCATAAGAGCTATTAACACCTTAAAAAAAGACAAGGATATACATATTACTAAAGCAGACAAGGCTAACACTGTTGTAATTTTAGACAAAAGTAACTATTTATCTACAATGAATGATCTTCTAAATGATAACACATGTTCTAAACTTGTTAAAAATCCCGTAGAAGCAGTTAATTATCACTTCAATAAAGAAATGAAGTTGTTGTTGAAAGGTAACATTTCCCTTATCAAAAGTTTGTCATTTTTGTCCCCTTCATTGCCATATATGTATGGACTTATCAAAACTCATAAACAGAATTTACCAGCCAGACGTATAGTGAGTTCAATGGGCTCCATCACATATAAATTGTCAAAATGGTTAGTTTCTATTTTAAGGCCTTTAGTGGGTAAGGTATCAAATTCTAATATCATGAACAATGTAGATTTAGTCAACAAGCTACACAATATCAATGTTTATTTTAATTTCAAATTAGTTAGCTTTGATGTTTCCTCACTTTTCACTAAAGTTCCAGTTGATGACCTTTTAGAATATTTATTTGATGTCTTGGATGATATTCATTTACCTGTTTCAAAGTCTAATTTCATTGAACTGATAAAATTGTGTATAAAAGACTGTGTATTTCAATTTAATGGAGATTATTATGTTCAAAAATTTGGTATGGCAATGCGTAACCCTCTTTCACCTATACTAAGTAATCTTTATATGGAATTTTTTGAAACAAAATTACTAAAGGATATCTTACCTCCTAATGCAATTTGGTTTATGTATGTAAATGATGTTCTTTGTGTTTGGCCAACAAATGAAATTTTCAAATATTTCTACCCTTACTGAACAATTTAGTACCTTCCATCAAATTTACTGTAGAAAATGAAAATAATGGTATGTTACCGTTTTTACATTGCATGATCCATAGACAAGGAAACAAGTTTAAGTTTAGCATATACAGAAAACACACCAATGTATGCTCATATATCCATTATTACTCATCTCAATATGACAGAGTTAAATTATCTCCGTTTCAATTACGTATTTGAAGTCCAGAGTTTATTGATGATGAGTTTGAGAAGATATATTCCATTGGATCTAAGTTAAAGTACCCTAGATCTTTCATTGATAGATCCTTAAGTTAGCAAAGAAATCATTTTGTAGAGTTGAGCCCAAACGTCCCATGGACACCGAGAATCTTATATTTCTCCCTTTTGATAATAATTTCACTTTGCTTCCCATGTTGCTTAAATCCTTTAATGTAAATGTTGCCTTTAGTAACAATAATACTATAAAGAATATCTTAATCAGGAATTCACCAGAAAATTCTCTTGGTTGCATCTATAAAGTACCTAGTGGAAACTGTGATAAATTTTATGTTGGTCAGACTTTTAAGAATCTTTCTGTTAGACTTAAGCAACATGAATATAGTATAAGAACAGGGACAAGTATCAAATGCCTTGTTTAATCATGTTAAAAACTATGATCATTGTATTGACTGGAGTAACGCCATCTCAGTTATTAACTCTAACTATTACCAAGAGAAATATCATTGAATCTTCTATTATTAAATAAACAAAGAATTATAAGCTTAATGGTAGTGATGGTTTATGCAAATTAGATAACTTTATTGTTGATAAGATTTGTAAGATAAGTTTATGAACGCTCGTTCTATGTTTTGGACAATCATATGTTTGCGAAATGGCGTCATAGCTTTGTCTCTACTATGTATATCAACTGACTGTTATATTTCTCTCTTGTGTCTCCCCTAATGATGTGATTCTTACACGAAATTGCATTTGGAAACTTTTCGTGTTTCATCTTCCCCGTGGACTCATAGGAATATATATATATATATATATATATATATATATATATATATATATATATATATATATATATATATATATATATATATATATATATATATATATATATATATATATATATATATATATATATATATATATATATATATAAATATATATATATATATATATATATACATATATATATATATATATATATATATATATATATATATATATATATATATATATATATATCTTTTTTTCTTTCTTTTTTTGCTTTGTCGCTGTCTCCCGCGTTTGCGAGGTAGCGCAAGGAAACAGACTAAAGAAATGGCCCAACCCACACCCATACACATGTATATACATACGTCCACACACGCAAATATAAATACCTACACAGCTTTCCATGGGTTACCCCAGACGCTTCACATGCCCTGATTCAATCCACTGACAGCACGTCAACCCCGGTATACCACATCGATCTAATTCACTCTATTCCTTGCCCTCCTTTCACCCTCCTGCATGTTCAGGCCCCGATCACACAAAATCTTTTTCACTCCATCTTTCCACCTCCAATTTGGTCTCCTACTTCTCTTCGTTCCCTCCACCTCCGACACATATATCCTCTTGGTCAATCTTTCGTAACTCATTCTCTCCATGTGCCCAAACCATTTCAAAACACCCTCTTCTGCTCTCTCAACCACGCTCTTTTTATTTCTACACATCTCTCTTACCCTTACGTTACTTACTCGATCAAACCACCTCACACCACACATTGTCCTCAAACATCTCATTTCCAGCACATCCATCATCCTGCGCACAACTCTATCCATAGTCCACGCCTCGCAACCATACAACATTGTTGGAACCACTATTCCTTCAAACATACCCATTTTTGCTTTCCGAGATAATGTTCTCGACTTCCACACATTCTTCAAGGCTCCCAGAATTTTCGCCCCCTCCCCCACCCTATGATCCACTTCCGCTTCCATGGTTCCATCCGCTGCCAGATCCACTCCCAGATATCTAAAACACTTCACTTCCTCCAGTTTTTCTCCATTCAAACTCACCTCCCAATTGACTTGACCCTCAACCCTACTGTACCTAATAACCTTGCTCTTATTCACATTTACTCTTAACTTTCTTCTTTCACACACTTTACCAAACTCAGTCA
This sequence comes from Panulirus ornatus, assembly GCF_036320965.1. Lineage (NCBI taxonomy): Eukaryota > Metazoa > Arthropoda > Malacostraca > Decapoda > Palinuridae > Panulirus > Panulirus ornatus. Next base: position 8,656,274 of record NC_092271.1, on the reverse strand, counting down.
CCAGCTTCTGCAGTTTCTCACATGAATCAGCCACCAGCGCTGTATCATCAACGAACAACAACTGACTCACTTCCCAAGCTCTCTCATCCACAACAGACTTCATACTTGCCCCTCTTTCCAAAACTCTTGCATTCACATCCCTAACAACCCCATCCATAAACAAATTAAACAACCATGGAGACATCACACACCCCTGCCGCAAACCTACATTCACTGAGAACCAATCACTTTCCTTTCTTTCTACACGTACACATGCCTTACATCCTCGATAAAAACTTTTCACTGCTTCTAACAACTTGCCTCCCACACCATATATTCTTGATACCTTCCACAGAGCATCTCTATCAACTCTATCATATGCCTTCTCCAGATCCATAAATGCTACATACAAATCCATTTGCTTTTCTAAGTATTTCTCACATACATTCTTCAAAGCAAACACCTGATCCACACATCCTCTACCACTTCTGAAACCACACTGCTCTTCCCCAATCTGATGCTCTGTACATGCTTTCACCCTCTCAATCAATACCCTCCCATATAATTTACCAGGAATACTCAACAAACTTATACCTCTATAATTTGAGCACTCACTCTTATCCCCTTTGCTTTGTACAATGGCACTATGCACGCATTCCGCCAATCCTCAGGCACCTCACCATGAGTCATACATACATTAAATAACCTTACCAACCAGTCAACAATACAGTCACCCCCTTTTTTAATAAATTCCACTGCAATACCATCCAAACCTGCTGCCTTGCCGGCTTTCATCTTCCGCAAAGCTTTTACTACCTCTTCTCTGTTTACCAAATCATTTTCCATAACCCTCGCACTTTGCACACCACCTCGACCAAAACACCCTATATCTGCCACTCTATCATCAAACACATTCAACATACCTTCAAAATACTCACTCCATCTCCTTCTCACATCACCACTACTTGTTATCACCTCCCCATTTGCGTGATTTGAATGCAAAGGTGAGTAATGTGGCAGTTGAGGGAATAATTGGTATACATGGGGTGTTCAGTGTTGTAAATGGAAATGGTGAAGAGCTTGTAGATTTATGTGCTGAAAAAGGACTGATGATTGGGAGTACCTGGTTTAAAAAGCGAGATATACATAAGTATACTTATGTAAGTAAGAGAGATGGCCAGAGAGCGTTATTGGATTACGTGTTAATTGACAGGCGCGCGAAAGAGAGACTTTTGGATGTTAATGTGCTGAGAGGTGCAACTGGAGGGATGTCTGATCATTATCTTGTGGAGGCAAAGGTGAAGATTTGTATGGGTTTTCAGAAAAGAAGAGTGAATGTTGGGGTGAAGAGGGTGGTGAGAGTAAATGAGCTTGGGAAGGAGACTTGTGTGAGGAAGTACCAGGAGAGACTGAGTACAGAATGGAAAAAGGTGAGAACAATGAAAGTAAGGGGAGTGGGAGAGGAATGGGATGTCTTTAGGGAATCAGTGATGGATTGCGCAAAAGATGCTTGTGGCATGAGAAGAGTGGGAGGTGGGTTGATTAGAAAGGGTAGTGAGTGTTGGAATGAAGAAGTAAGATTATTAGTGAAAGAGAAGAGAGAGGCATTTGGACGATTTTTGCAGGGAAAAAATGCAATTGAGTGGGAGACGTATAAAAGAAAGAGACAGGAGGTCAAGAGAAAGGTGCAAGAGGTGAAAAAAAGGGCAAATGAGAGTTGGGGTGAGAGAGTATCATTAAATTTTAGGGAGAATAAAAAGATGTTCTGGAAGGAGGTAAATAAAGTGCGTAAGACAATGGATGGTATTGCAGTGGAATTTATTAAAAAAGGGGGTGACTGTGTTGTTGACTGGTTGGTAAGGTTATTTAATGTATGTATGACTCATGGTGAGGTGCCTGAGGATTGGCGGAATGCGTGCATAGTGCCATTGTACAAAGGCAAAGGGGATAAGAGTGAGTGCTCAAATTACAGAGGCATAAGTTTGTTGAGTATTCCTGGTAAATTATATGGGAGGATATTGATTGAGAGGGTTAAGGCATGTACAGAGCATCAGATTGGGGAAGAGCAGTGTGGTTTCAGAAGTGGTAGAGGATGTGTGGATCAGGTGTTTGCTTTGAAGAATGTATGTGAGAAATACTTGGAAAAGCAAATGTATTTGTATGTAGCATTTATGGATCTGGAGAAGGCATATGATATAGTTGATAGAGATGCTCTGTGGAAGGTATTAAGAATATATGGTGTGGGAGGCAAGTTGTTAGAAGCAGTGAAAAGTTTTTATCGAGGATGTAAGGCATGTGTACGCGTAGGAAGAGAGGAAAGTGATTGGTTCTCAGTGAATGTAGGTTTGCGGCAGGGGTGTGTGATGTCTCCATGGTTGTTTAATTTGTTTATGGATGGGGTTGTTAGGGAGGTGAACGCAAGAGTTTTGGAAATAGGGGGATGAGAGAGCTTGGGAAGTGAGTCAGTTGTTGTTCGCTGATGATACAGCGCTGGTGGCTGATTCACATGAGAAACTGCAGAAGCTGGTGACTGAGTTTGGTAAAGTGTGTGAAAGAAGAAAGTTAAGAGTAAATGTGAATAAGAGCTAGGTTATTAGGTACAGTAGGGTTGAGGGTCAAGTCAATTGGGAGGTGAGTTTGAATGGAGAAAAACTGGAGGAAGTGAAGTGTTTTAGATATCTGGGAGTGGATCTGGCAGCGGATGGAACCATGGAAGCGGAAGTGGATCATAGGGTGGGGGAGGGGGCGAAAATTCTGGGAGCCTTGAAGAATGTGTGGAAGTCGAGAACATCATTCGGAAAGCAAAAATGGGTATGTCTGAAGGAATAGTGGTTCCAACAATGTTGTATGGTTGCGAGGCGTGGGCTATGGATAGAGTTGTGCGCAGGAGGATGGATGTGCTGGAAATGAGATGTTTGAGGACAATGTGTGGTGTGAGGTGGTTTGATCGAGTAAGTAACGTAAGGGTAAGAGAGCTGTGTGGAAATAAAAAGAGCGTGGTTGAGAGAGCAGAAGAGGGTGTTTTGAAATGGTTCGGGCACATGGAGAGAATGAGTTACGAAAGATTGACCAAGAGAATATATGTGTCGGAGGTGGAGGGAACGAGGAGAAGAGGGAGACCAAATTGGAGGTGGAAAGATGGAGTGAAAAAGATTTTGTGTGATCGGGGCCTGAACATGCAGGAGGGTGAAAGGAGGGCAAGGAATAGAGTGAATTGGAGCGATGTGTTATACCGGGGTTGACGTGCTGTCAGTGGATTGAATCGGGGCATGTGAAGCGTCTGGGGTAAACCATGGAAAGCTGTGTAGGTATGTATATTTGCGTGTGTGGACGTATGTATATACATGTGTATGGGGGTGGGTTGGGCCATTTCTTTCGTCTGTTTCCTTGCGCTACCTCGCAAACGCGGGAGACAGCAACAAAGCAAAAAAAAAAAAAAAAAAAAAAAATATATATTTTTATATATATATATATATATATATATATATATATATATATATATGTATATATATATATATATATATATATATATATATATATATATATATATATACATTTTTTTTTTTTCATACTATTCGCTATTTCCCGCAATAGCAAGGTAGCGTTAGGAACAGATGACTGAGCCTGTGAGGGAAATAATCAGTTGGCCCCCTTCTCTGTTCCTTCTTTTGGAAAATGAAAAACGAGAGGGGAGGATTTCCAGCCCCCGCTACTTTCGCTTTTAGTCGCCTTTTACGACACGCAGGGAATACGTGGGAAGAATATATATATATATTTTTTATCAATTTGTTTTGCTTTGTCGCTGTCTCCCGCGTTTGCGAGGTAACGCAAGGAAACAGACGAAAGAAATGGCCCAACCCACCCAAGTACACGTGTATATACATACACGTCCACACACGCAAATATGCATACCCATACATCTCAATGTACTCATATGTATACACACACAGACATATACATATGTACACATGCACACAATTCACACTGTCTGCCTTTATTCATTCTCATCGCCACCTCGCCACACATGGAATAACATCCCCCTCGCCCTCATGTGTGCGAGGTAGCGCTAGGAAAGGACAACAAAGAACCCATTCGTTCACACTCAGTCTCTAGCTGTCATGCAATAATGCCCGAAACCACAGCTCCCTTTCCACATCCAGGCCCCACAGAACTTTCAATGGTTTACCCCAGACGCTTCACATGCCCTGATTGAATCCATTGACAGCACGTCGACCCCGGTATACCACATCGATCCAATTCACTCTATTCCTTGCCCGCCTTTCCCCCTCCTGCATGTTCAGGCCCCGATCACTCAAAATCTTTTTCACTCCATCTTTCCACCAAAAATTTGCTCTCCCACTTCCCCTCGTTCCCTCCACCTCCGACACATATATCCTCTTGGTCAATCTTTCCTCACTCATTCTCTCCATGTGCCCAAACCATTTCAAAACACCCTTTTCTGCTCTCTCAAACATCCTCAAACATCTCATTTCCAGCACATCCATCCTCCTGCGCACAACTCTATCTATAGCCCACGCCTCGCACCCATACTACATTGTTGGAACCACTATTCCTTCAAACACCCCCATTTTTGCTTTCCGAGATAATGTTCTCGACTTCCACACATTCTTCAAGGCTCCAAGGATTTTTGCCCCCTCCCCCACCCTATGATTCACTTCCGCTTCCATGGTTCCATCCACTGCCAGATCCACTCCCAGATATCTAAAACACTTTACTTCCTCCAGTTTTTCTCCATTAAAACTTTCCTCCCAATTGACTTGACCCTCAACCCTACTGTACCTAATAACCTTGCTCTTATTCATATTTACTCTTAACTTTCTTCTTTCACACACTTTACCAAACTCAGTCACCAGCTTCTGCAGTTTTTCACATGAATCAGCCACCAGCGCTGTATCATCAGCGAACAACAACTGACTCACTTTCCAAGCTCTCTCATCCCCAACAGATTGCATACTTCCCCTCTTTCCAAAACTCTTGTATTCACCTCCCTAACAATCCCAGCCATAAACAAATTAAACAACCATGGAGACATCACAGGCCCCTACATCAATCCTACATTCACTGAGAACTAATCACTTTCCTCTCTTCCTACACGTACACATGCCTTACATCCGCGATAAAGACTTTTCACTGCTTCTAACAACTTGCCTCCCACACCATATATTCTTAAAACCTTCCACAGAGCATCTCTATCAACTCTATCATATGCCTTCTCCAGATCGATAAATGCTACATACAAATCCATTTGCTTTTCTAAGTATTTTTCACATACATTCTTCAAAGCAAACACCTGATCAACACATCCTCTACCACTTCTGAAACCATACTGCTCTTTCCCAATCTGATGCTTTGTACATGCCTTCACCCTCTTAATCAATACCCTCCCATATAATTTACCAGGAATACTCAACAAACTTATACCTCTGTAATTTGAGCACTCACTCTTATCCCCTTTGCCTTTATACAATGGCACTATGCACGCATTCCGCCAATCCTCAGGCATCTCACCATGAATCATACATACATTAAATAACCTTACCAACCAGTCAACAATACAGTCACCCCCTTTTTTAATAAATTCCACTGCAATACCATCCAAACCTGCTGCCTTGCCGGCTTTCATCTTCCGCAAAGCTTTTACTACCTCTTCTCTGTTTAACAAATCATTTTTCCTAACCCTCTCACTTTGCACACCACTTCGACCAAAACACCCTATATTTGCCACTCTATCATCAAACACATTCAACAAACCTTCAAAATAATCACTCCATCTCCTCACATCACCACTACTTGTTATCACCTCCCCATTAGCCCCTTTCACTGAAGTTCCCATTTGCTCCCTTGTCTTACGCACTATATTTACATCCTTCCAGAACATCTTTTTATTCTCCCTAAAATTCAATGATACTCTCTCACCCCAACTCTCTCACTCATTAGCATTTTTTCCCTGCAAAAATCGTTCAAATGCCTCTCTCTTCTCTTTCACTAATAATCTTCCTTCTTCATCCCACCACTCACTAACCTTTCTAATCAACCCACCTCCCACGCTTCTCATGCCACAAGCATCTTTAGCGCAATCCATCACTGATTCCCTAAATACATCCCATTCCTCACACACTCCCCTTACTTCCATTGTTCTCACCTTTTTCCATTCTGTACTCAGTCTCTCCTGGTACTTCCTCACACAAGTCTCCTTCCCAAGCTCACTTACTCTCAACACCCTCTTCCCCCCAACATTCTCTCTTCTTTTCTGAAAACCCATATAAATCTTCACCTTCGCCTCCACAAGATAATGATCAGACATCCCTCCAGTTGCACCTCTCAGCGGAGGGACAGAAATCCTCCCGTACTTGTAGTTTAACTTTCTAAAATGGGAAACAGAAGATATATATATATATATATATATATATATATATATATATATATATATATATATATATATATATATATATATATATATATATATATATATATATATATATATATGTACATATATATATATATATATATTTATATATATATATATATATATATATATATATATATATATATATATATATATATATATATATATATATATATATATATATATATATATATATATATATATATATATATATATATATATATATATATATATCTGCCACTCTATCATCAAACACATTCAGCAAACCTTCAAAATACTCACTCATATTGTTTTATTCTCCCTAAAATTGAATGATACTCCCTGCCCCTTTCTTTTATACATTTCCCAATCATCTGCATTTTTTCCCTGCAAAAATCATCCAAATGCCTCTCTCTTCTCTTTCACTAATAATCTTACTTCTTCATCCCACCACTCACTACCCTTTCTAATCAACCCACCTCCCACGCTTTTCATGCCACATGAGGTGATGTGCAAAGTTAGAGGGTTAGGGAAAATGATTTGGTAAACAGAGAAGAGGTAGTAAAAGCTTTGCGGAAGATGAAAGCCGGCAAGGCAGCAGGTTTGGATGGTATTGCAGTGGAATTTATTAAAAAAGGAGGTGACTGTATTCTTGACTGGTTGGTAAGGTTATTTAATGTATGTATGATTCATGGTGAGGTGCCTGAAGACTGGCGGAATGCTTGCATAGTGCCATTGTACAAAGGTAAAGGGGATAAGAGTGAGTGCCCAAATTACAAAACATTTGTTGAGCATTCCTGGTAAATTATAAGGGTGGGTATTGATTGAGAGGGTGATGGCATGTACAGAGCATCACATTAGGGAAGAGCAGTATGGTTTCAGAAGTGGTAGAGGATTTGTGGATCAGGTGTTTGCTTTGAAGAATATATGGGAGAAATACTTAGAAAAGCAAATGGATTTGTATGTAGCAATTATGGATCTGGAGAAGGCATATGATAGAGTTTATAGAGATGCTCTGTGGAAGGTATTAAGAATATATGGTGTGGGAGGCAAGTTGTTAGAAGCAGTGAAAAGTTTTTATCTAGGATGTAAGGCATGTGTACGTGTAGGAAGAGAGGAAAGTGATTGGTTCTCAGTGAATGTAGGTTTGCGACAGGGGTGTATGATGTCTCCATGATTGTTTAATTTGTTTATGGATGGGGTTGTTAGGGAGGTGAATGCAAGAGTTTTGGAAAGAGGGGAAGTATGCAGTCTGTTGTGGATGAGAGAGCTTGGGAAGTGAGTCAGTTGTTGTTCGCTGATGATACAGCGCTGGTGGCTGATTCATGTGAGAAACTGCAGAAGCTGGTGACTGAGTTTGGTAAAGTGTGTGAAAGAAGAAAGTTGAGAGTAGATGTGAATAAGAGCAAGGTTATTAGGTATAGTAGAGTTGAGGGTCAAGTCAATTGGGGGGAAAGTTTGAATGGAGAAAACTGGAGGAAGTAAAGTGTTTTAGATATCTCGGAGTGGATTTGGCAGCGGATGGAACCATGGAAGCGGAAGTGAGCCATAGGGTGGGGGAGGGGGCGAAAATTCTGGGAGCCTTGAAGAATGTGTGCAAGTCGAGAACATTACCTCGGAAAGCAAAAATGGGTATGTTTGAAGGAATAATGGTTCCAACAATGTAGTATGGGTGCGAGGCGTGGGCTATGGATAGAGTTGTGAGCAGGAGGGTGGATGTGCTGATAATGAGATGTTTGAGGACAATATGTGGTGTGAGGTGCTTTGATCGAGTAAGTAATGTAAGGGTAAGAGCGATGTGTGATAATAAAAAGAGTGTGGAGAGAACAGAAGAGGGTGTTTTGAAATGGTTTGGTCACATGGAGAGAATGAGTGAGGAAAGATTGACCAAGAGTATATATGTGTCAGAGGTTTAGGTAACGAGGAGAAGTGGGAGACCAAATTGGAGGTGGAAAGATGGAGTGCAAAAGATTTTGAGTGATCGGGGCCTGAACATGCAGGAGGGTGAAAGGCGTGCAAGGAATAGAGTGAATTGGAACGATGTGGTATAGCGGGGTCGACGTGCTGTCAATGGATTCAATCAGGGCATGTGAAGCGTCTGGGGTAAACCATGGAAAGTTCTGTGGGGCGCGGATGTGGAAAGGGAGCTTTGGTTTCGGTGTATTATTACATGACAGCTAGAGACTGAGTGTGAACGAATGGGGATTTTGTTGTATTTTCCTAGCGCTACCTCGCACACATGAGGGGGGAGAGGGTTGTTGTTCCATGTGTGGCGAGGTGGCGATGGGAATAAATAAAAGCAGACAGTATGAATTATGTACTTGTGTATATATGTATATGTCTGTGTGTATATATATATATATATATATATATATATATATATATATATATATATATATATATATATATATGAATTATGTACTTGTGTATATATGTATATGTCTGTGTGTATATGTATATATATATATATATATATATATATATATATATATATATATATATATATATATATATATATATATATATATATATATATATATATATATATATATATATATATATATATATATATGATCCCTGGGGATAGGGGATTAAGAATACTTCCCACGTATTCCCTGCGTGTCGTAGAAGGCGACTAAAAGGGGAGGGAGCGGGGGGCTGGAAATCCTCCCCTCTCGGTTTTTTTTTTCAATTTTCCAAAAGAAGGAACAGAGAATTGGGCCAGGTGAGGGTATTCCCTCAAAGGCCCAGTCCTCTGTTCTTAACGCTACCTCGCTAATGCGGGAAATGGCGAATAGTTTGAAAAAAAAAAAAAAAATATATATATATATATATATATATATATATATATATGTATATATATATATATATAATATATACATATGTATATATATATATATATATATATATATATATATATATATATATATATATATATATATATATATATATATATATATATATATATATATATATATCTTTTTCTTTCTTTCAAACTATTCGCCATTTCCCGCATTAGCGAGGTAGCGTTAAGAACAGAGAACTGGGCCTTTGAGGGAATATCCTCACCTGGCCCCCTTCTCTGTTCCTTCTTTAGGAAAATTAAAAAAAAAAAAAACAAGAGGAGAGGATTTCCAGCCCCCCGCTCCCTCCCCTTTTAGTCGCCTTCTACGACACGCAGGTAATACGTGGGAAGTAATCTTTCTCCCCTATCCCCAGGGATGATATATATATATATATATATATATATATATGCGAGGCGTGGGCTGTGGATGGAGTTGTGCGCGGGAGGATGGATGTGCTGGAGGTGAGATGTTTGGGGACGGTGTGTGGTGTGGGGTAGTTTGATCGAGTGAGTGGCGTGGGGGTGGGAGAGATGTGTGGAAATGGGGGGAGCGTGGTTGGGGGAGCGGGGGAGGGTGTTTTGAAGTGGTTTGGGCGCATGGAGGGGATGAGTGTGGGGACGTTGACCGGGAGGATGTGTGTGTCGGAGGTGGGGGGAACGGGGAGGGGGGGGGACCGGGTTGGGGGTGGAAGGGTGGAGTGAGGGGGATTTTGTGTGGTCGGGGCCTGGACATGCGGGGGGGTGGGGGGAGGGCGGGGAATGGAGTGAATTGGAGCGGTGTGGTGTGCCGGGGTTGACGTGCTGTCGGTGGATTGAATCGGGGCGTGTGGGGCGTCTGGGGTGAGCCGTGGGGGGCTGTGTGGGTGTGTGTGTTTGCGTGTGTGGACGTGTGTATGTGCATGTGTGTGGGGGGGGTTGGGCCATTTCTTTCGTCTGTTTCCTTGCGCTGCCTCGCAGGCGCGGGAGGCAGCGGCAAAGTATGGAAAAAAAGAAAAAAATATATATATACATATATATATATGTTATCCCTGGGGATAGGGGAGAAAGAATACTTCCCACGTATTCCCTGCGTGTCGTAGAAGGCGACTAAAAGGGAAGGGAGCGGGGGGCTGGAAATCCTCCCCTCTCATTTTTCTTTTTTTTTTTTCCAAAAGAAGTAACAGAGAAGTGGGTCAGGTGAGAATATTCCCTCAAAGGCCCAGTCCTCTGTTCTTAACGCTACCTCGCTATCGCGGGAAATGGCGAATAGTATGAAAGAAAAAAGAATATATATATGTATATATATATAAATATTCTTTTTTTTTTTTTTCATACTATTTGCCATTTCCCGCGTTAGCGAGGTAGCGTTAAGAACAGAGAACTGGGCCTTAGAGGGAATATCCTCACCTGACCCCCTTCTCTGTTCCTTCTTTTGGAAAATTAAAAAAAAAAACAAGAAAGGGGAGGATTTCCAGCCACCCGCTCCCTACCCTTTTAGTCGCCTTCTACGACACGCAGGGAATACGTGGGAAGTATTCTTTCTCCCCTATCCCCAGGGATAATATATATATATATATATATATATATATATATGTATATATATATATATATATATATATATATATATATATATATATATATATATATATATATATATCACTCAATACCCTCCAAAACGCAGAATTCGAACCCATAACCTGGCCGTGAGCGTTGCCGACTACCACGCAAAAGCTTCTGGGTTCGAATCCTGGCTGCCGGAGGATATAATGTGTCCTATGAAAGGGCGCATTCATATGCACTATAGTCGCGTGCATATATATATATACATATATATATATATATATATATATATATATATATATATATATATATATATATATATATATATATATATATATATATATATATATATATATATATATATATATATATATATATATATATATATATATATATATATATATTGCAACTGCCCACTATTTACGTCAAAGCCATATAACTGTAAAAGCATTCTTCATCAAAGTTTGACCGCAGGAAAAAACGGGTGAACATGAGGGCATTTACTGTGGCACCTACGTTGTACTCTTAACAAATCACGTCAACAGGTGATTGTCTGAATAACTACCGTCGGTGTGGAGGCCTGAGCCTCAACACTGGTGCCAGAGGATAACAAATGCTACCAATGTAGCCCCGGGAAGAAAAAATGATCTCTTCCTAAGCATAATTTTGGAGGTCTGGGGCCGTATGCAGAAAACCTCCCAGATTTCTGCTTATTCTTATGCTTAGCTGAGCAAGTGACTTAAGTGCTACACAGAAAAGGACTGAGCACGATGCTTAGCAAAACTCAAGCATAATATTTAAGAAGTATGAAATGTAGTTTGGGTCAAAATTTGTCGTCTGCTAAGCAAATAGTTAAGCGTAGGGCAGCTTTCAGAAACATGCTTATCAAAATTCTTAAAGTTAAGTAAAATTCTTTGGGGTTAAGCATACTTATAAGCATTCTAAGAAGTTTTCTGCATACGGCCCCTGGTCCCTGTGAACACTTCAAGTGCGACACTTGGACCCCTGAGAAAGGGTCGAGGCATCGTACCCCAGGGTCGTGCCATCGTGCTCAAGAGACCACCAACCCCCCAAAACTAGCGGGAAAGCACCCAGGAGGCAGCATCAGGTGACGTATGCGTAACACCATATATATATATATATGACCGTACCCGTGCACACCTCCGGCCGTTTTCTCCTCGGTCTCTTGAGGCGGGGGGACCTCGCCTACAGCACCTGGCTTCGAATCCTCTCTCGTAATGACGTTCATTACTTCATTCAATCGTACACTATTTCAGCAGGACGATGAACGGATCATAATGACCAATTAGGAGGGTAAGAACTACAGCTTTACGTTCACCCGGTGAATCTTTCTGGTTCTGCTTATGTAAGGCGTGAGGTGTTGACAGATAGCTGAAGTGGTGGATGATGGAAGGTTAAAGATGTACTGTAATTGGCAACGTAAACTGTTACGGAGAGGAAGTCAAGCCTCGTTACTGTAAATCGAACACCAGTTCAGCATCAGGTTTTGAAGGGTAGACATGCAACCTGTTTGAATCGAAGCTGAAATTGAATGTAAATCGTTTTTTTTTTTTTTTTTTTTGAGTGACTCGTGAGATTCACCGGGTGAACGTAAATCTGTAGTTCTTACCCTCCTAATTGGTCATAAATATATATATATATATATATATATATATATATATATATATATATATATATATATATATATATACATATATTTTTTTTTTTTTTTTTTTGCCGCTGTCTCCTGCGATTGCGAGGTAGCGCAAGGAAACAGACGAAAGAAATGGCCCAACCCACCCCCATACACATGTATATACATACGTCCACACACGCAAATATACATACCTACACAGCTTTCCATGGTTTACCCCAGACGCTTCACATGCCCGATTCAATCCACTGACAGCACGTCAACCCCGGTATACCACATCGGTCCAATTCACTCTATTCCTTGCACGCCTTTCACCCTCCTGCATGTTCAGGCCCCGATCACACAAAATCTTTTTCACTCCATCTTTCCACCTCCAATTTGGTCTCCCTCTTCTCCTCGTTCCCTCCACCTCCGACACATATATCCTCTTGGTCAATCTTTCCTCACTCATTCTCTCCATGTGACCAAACCATTTCAAAACACCCTCTTCTGCTCTCTCAACAACGCTCTTTTTATTTCCACATATCTCTCTTACCCTTACGTTACTTACTCGATCAAACCACCTCACACCACACATTGTCCTCAAACATCTCATTTCCAGCACATCCATCCTCCTGCGCACCACTCTATCCATAGCCCACGCCTCGCAACCATACAACATTGTTGGAACCACTATTCCTTCAAACATACCCATTTTTGCTTTCCGAGATAATGTTCTCGACTTCCACACATTCTTCAAGGCTCCCAGAATTTTCGCCCCCTCCCCCATCCTATGATCCACTTCCGCTTCCATGGTTCCATCCGCTGCCAGATCCACTCCCAGATATCTAAAACACTTTACTTCCTCCAGTTTTTCTCCATTCAAACTCACCTCCCAATTGACTTGACCCTCAACCCTACTGTACCTAATAACCTTGCTCTTATTCACATTTACTTTTAACTTTCTTCTTTCACACACTTTACCAAACTCAGTCACCATCTTCTGCAGTTTCTCACATGAATCAGCCACCAGCGCTGCATCATCAGCGAACAACAACTGACTCACTTCCCAAGCTCTCTCATCCCCAACAGACTTCATACTTGCCCCTCTTTCCAAAACTCTTGCATTCACCTCCCTAACAACCCCATCCATAAACAAATTAAACAACCATGGAGACATCACACACCCCTGCCGCAAACCTACATTCACTGAGAACCAATCACTTTCCTCTCTTCCTACACGTACACATGCCTTACATCCTCGATAAAAACTTTTCACTGCTTCTAACAACTTGCCTCCCACACCATATATTCTTAATACCTTCCACAGAGCATCTCTATCAACTCTATCATATGCCTTCTCCAGATCCATAAATGCTACATACAAATCCATTAGCTTTTCTAAGTATTTCTCACATACATTCTTCAAAGCAAACACCTGATCCACACATCCTCTACCACTTCTGAAACCAGACTGCACTTCCCCAATCTGATGCTCTGTACATGCCTTCACCCTCTCAATCAATACCCTCCCATATAATTTACCAGGAATACTCAACAAACTTATACCTCTGTAATATATATATATATATATATATATATATATATATATATATATATATATATATATATATATATATATATATATATATATATATATATATATATATATATATATATATATATATCTGCATATATATATCTGTATATATATATATATATATATATATATATATATATATATATATATATATATATATATATATATATATATATATATATATATATATATATATATACATATATATATATATATATATATATATATATATATATATATATATATATAGAGGTAGAGGATGTGTGGATCAGGTGTCTGCTTTGAAGAATGTATGTGAGAAATATTTAGAAAAGCAAATGGATTTGTATGTAGCATTTATGGATCTGGAGAAGGCATATGATAGAGTTGATAGAGATGCTTTGTGGAAGGTATTAAGAATATATGGTGTGGGAGGAAAGTTGTTAGAAGCAGTGAAAAGTTTTTATCGAGGATGTAAGGCATGTGTACGTGTAGGAAGAGAGGAAAGTGATTGGTTCTCAGTGAATGTAGGTTTGCGGCAGGGGTGTGTGATGTCTCCATGGTTGTTTAATTTGTTTATGGATGGGGTTGTTAGGGAGGTAAATGCAAGAGTTTTGGAAAGAGGGGCAAGTATGAAGTCTGTTGGGGATAAGAGAGCTTGGGAAGTGAGTCAGTTGTTGTTCGCTGATGATACAGCGCTGGTGGCTGATTCATGTGAGAAACTGCAGAAGCTGGTGACTGAGTTTGGTAAAGTGTGTGGAAGAAGAAAGTTAAGAGTAAATGTGAATAAGAGCAAGGTTATTAGGTACAGTAGGGTTGAGGGTCAAGTCAATTGGGAGGTGAGTTTGAAATTCTGGGGGCCTTGAAGAATGTTTGGAAGTCGAGAACATTATCTCGGAAAGCAAAAATGGGTATGTTTGAAGGAATAGGGGTTCCAACAATGTTTTATGGTTGCGAGGCGTGGGCTATGGATACAGTTGTGCGAAGGAGGATGGATGTGCTGGAAATGAGATGTTTGAGGACAATGTGTGGTGTGAGGTGGTTTGATCGAGTGAGTAACGTAAGGGTAAGAGAGATATGTGGAAATAAAAAGAGCGTGGTTGAGAGAGCAGAAGAGGGTGTTTTGAAGTGGCTTGGGCACATGAAGAGGATGAGTTAGGAAAGATTGACCAAGAGGATATATGTGTCGGAGGTGGAGGGAGCAAGGAGAAGAGGGAGACAAAATTGGAGGTGGAAAGATGGAGTGAAAAAGATTTTGTGTGATCGGGGCCTGAACATGCAGGAGGGTGAAAGGAGGACAAGGAATAGAGTGAATTGGAGCAATGTGGTATACCGGGGTTGGCGTGCTGTCAGTGGATTGAATCAAGGCATGTGAAGCGTCTGAGGTACACCATGGAAAGCTGTGTAGGTATGTATATTTGCGTGTGTGGACGTATGTATATACATGTGTATGGGGGGGGGTTTGTCCATTTTCTTTCGTCTGTTTCCTTGCGCTACCTCGCAAACGCGGGAGACAGCGACAAAGTATAGAAAAAGAAAAAAAAAAAAAATATATATATATATATATATATATATATATATATATATATATATATATATATATATATATATATATATATATATATATATATATATATATATATATATATGTATATATATATATATATATATATATATATATATAAATATATATATATATATATATATATATATATATATATATATATATATATATATATATATATATATATATATATATATATATATATATATATATATATATATATATATATATATATAAGGCATGTGTACGTGTAGGAAGAGAGGTAAGTGATTGGTTCTCAGTGAATGTAGGTTTGCGGCAAGGGTGTGTGTTGTCTTCATGGTTGTTTAATTTGTTTATTGATGGTGTTGTTAGGGAGGTGAATGCAAGGGTTTTGGAAAGAGGGGCAAGTATGCAGTCTGTTGTGGATGAGAGAGCTTCGGAAGTGAGTCAGTGTTTCTTAGCTAATGATACATCGCTGGTGGCTGATTCATGTGAGAAACTGTAGAAGCTGGTGACTGAGTTTGGTAAACTGTGTGAAAGAAGAAAGTTGAGAGTAAATGTGATAAGAGCAAGATTATTAGGTACAGTAGGGTTGAGGGGTCAAGTCAATTAGGAGGTAAGTTTGAATGGAGAAAAACTGGAGGAAGTAAAGTGTTTTAGATATCTGGGATTGGATCTGGCAGCGGATGGAACCATGGAAGCGGAAGTGAATCATAAGTTTGGTAGGGGGCAAAAATTCTGGGAGTCTTGAAGAATGTGTGGAAGTCGAGAACATTATCTCGGAAAGCAAAAATGGGTATGTTTGAAGGAATAGTGGCTCCAACAATGTTGTATGGTTTCGAGGCGTGGGCTATGGATCTCTAGAGTTGTGCGCAAGAGGGTGGATGTGGTGGAAATGAGATGTTTGAGGACAATATGTTGTGTGAGGTGGTTTGATCGAGTAAGTAATGTAAGGGTAAGAGCGATGTGTGGTAATAAAAAGAGTGTGGTTGAGAAAGCAGAAGAGGGTGTTTTGAAATGGTTTGGTCACATGGAGAGAATGAGTGAGGAAAGATTGACCAAGTGGATATATGCGTCAGAGGTGGAGGGAACGAGGAGAAGTGGGAGACCAAATTAGAGGTGGAAAGATGGAGTGAAAAAGATATTGAGTGATCGGGGCCTGAACGTGCAGGAGGGTGCAAGGCGTGCAAGGAATAGAGTGATTTGGAACGATGTGGTATACCGGGGTCGACGTGCTGTCAATGGATTGAACCAGGGCATGTGAAGCGTCTGGGGTAAACCATGGAAAGTTCTGTGGGGCCTGGATATGGAAAGGGAGCTGTGGTTTCGGTGCATTATTACATGACAGCTAGAGATTGAGTGTGACCGAATATGGCCTTTGTTGTCTTTTCCTAGCGCTACCTCGTACACATGAGGGGGGAGGGGGCTGTTTTTCCATGTGTGGCGGGGTGGTGATGGGAATAAATAAAGGCAGACAGTATGAATTATGTACATGTGTATATATGTATATGTCTGTGTGTGTATATATAAGTATACATGGAGATGTATAGTTATGTATATTTG
Source organism: Panulirus ornatus (assembly GCF_036320965.1). NCBI lineage: Eukaryota > Metazoa > Arthropoda > Malacostraca > Decapoda > Palinuridae > Panulirus > Panulirus ornatus. The sequence goes on along the minus strand of NC_092271.1, from coordinate 8,639,184 downwards.
CGTGTGTAGACGTGTATGTATATACATGTGTATGTGGGTCGGTTTGGCAATTCTTTCGTCTGTTTCCTTGTGCTACCTCGCTAACGCGGGAGACAGCGACAATGGAAAATAAATATATATATATATATATATATATATATATATATATATATATATATATATATATATATATATATATATATATATATATATATACCCTCCTATGAGTCCCCGTGGACTCATAGGAATATCTTGATCACGCGCAAAATTGTGATCCTTTTCAATATATATATATATATACATATATATATATATATATATATATATATATATATATATATATATATATATATATATATATATATATATATATATATATATATATATATATATATATATATATATATATATATATATATATATATATATATATATATACGGGAGACAGCGACAAAGCAAAAAAAAAAAAAAATATATATATATATATATATATACATATATATATATATATATATATATATATATATATATATATATAAGGGATAGTGATAGGGGAGAAAGAATACTTCCCACGTATTCCCTGCGTGTCGTAGAAGAGACTAAAAGGGAAGTGAGCGGGGGACTGGAAATCCTCCCCTCTCGTTTTTTTAATTTTCCAAAAGAAGGGACAGAGAAGGGGCCAGGTGAGGATATTCCCTCAAAGGTCCAGTCCTGTGTTCTTAACGCAATCTCGCTAATGCGGGAAATGGCGAATAGTACAAAAGAAATAAATATATATATGTATATAAATGTATATATATATATATATATATATATATATATATATATATATATATATATATATATATATATATATATATATATTTTTTTTTTTTTTTTTTGCTTTGTCGCTATCTCCCGCGTTTGCGAGTTAGCGCAAGAAAACAGACGAAACAAATGGCCCAACCCACCCCCCATCCACATGTATATACATACCTCCACACACGCAAATATAAATACCTACACAGCTTTCCATGGGTTACCCCAGACGCTTCACATGCCCTGATTCAATCCACAGACAGCACGTCAACCCCGGTATACCACATCGATCCAATTCACTCTATTCCTTGCCCTCCTTTCACCCTCCTGCATGTTCAGGCCCCGATCACACAAAATCTTTTTCACTCCATCTTTCCACCTCCAATTTGGTCTCCCACTTCTCCTCGTTCCCTTCACCTCCGACACATATATCCTCTTGGTCAATCTTTCCTTACTCATTCTCTCCATGTGCCCAAACCATTTCAAAACACCCTCTTCTGCTCTCTCAACCACGCTCTTTTTATGTCCACACATCTCTCTTACCCTTACGTTACTTACTCGATCAAACCACCTCACACCATACATTGTCCTCAACCATCTCATTTCCAGCACATCCATCCTCCTGCGCACAACTCTATCCATAGCCCACGCCTCGCAACCATACAACATTGTTGGAACCACTATTCCTTCAAATATACCCATTTTTGCTTTCCGAGATAATGTTCTCGACTACCACACATTCTTGCAGTGGAATTTATTAAAAAAGGGGGTGACTGTATTATTGACTGGTTGGTAAGGTTATTCAATGTATGTATGACTCATGGTGAGGTGCCTGAGGATTGGCGGAATGCGTGCATAGTGCCATTGTACAAAGGCAAAGGGGATAAGAGTGAGTGCTCAAATTACAGAGGTATAAGTTTGTTGAGTATTCCTGGTAAATGATATGGGAGGGTATTGATTGAGAGGGTGAAGGCATGTACAAAGCATCAGATTGGGGAAGAACAGTGTGGTTTCAAAAGTGGTAGAGGATGTGTGGATCAGGTGTTTGCTTTGAAGAATGTATGTGAGAAATACTTAGAAAAGCAAATGGATTTGTATGTAGCATTTATGGATCTGGAGAAGGCATATGATAGAGTTGATAGAGATGCTCTGTGGAAGGTATTAAGAATATATGGTGTGGGAGGCAAGTTGTTAGAAGCAGTGAAAAGTTTTTATCGAGGATGTAAGGCATGTGTACGTGTAGGAAGAGAGGAAAGTGATTGGTTCTCAGTGAATGTAGGTTTGCGGCAGGGGTGTGTGATGTCTCCATGGTTATTTAATTTGTTTATGGATTGGGTTGTTAGGGAGGTGAATGCAAGAGTTTTGGAAAGAGGGGCAAGTACGAAGTCTAATGTGGATGAGAGAGCTTGGGAAGTGAGTCAGTTGTTGTTCGCTGATTATACAGCGCTGGTGGCTGATTCATGTGAGAAACTGCAGAAGCTGGTGACTGAGTTTGGTACAGTGTGTGGAAGAAGAAAGTTAAGAGTAAATGTGAATAAGAGCAAGGTTATTAGGTACAGTAGGGTTGAGGGTCAAGTCAATTGGGAGGTGAGTTTGAATGGAGAAAAACTGGAGGAAGTGAAGTGTTTTAGATATCTGGGAGTGGATCTCTCAGCGGATGGAACCATGGAAGCGGAAGTGGATCATAGGGTGGGGGAGGGGGCGAAAATTTTGGGAGTCTTGAAAAATGTGTGGAAGTCGAGAACATTATCCCGGAAAGCAAAAATGGGTATGTTTGAAGGAATAGTGGTTCCAACAATGTTGTATGGTTGCGAGGCGTGGGCTATGGATAGAGTTGTGCGCAGGAGGATGGATGTGCTGGAAATGAGATGTCTGAGGACAATGTGTGGTGTGAGGTGGTTTGATCGAGTAAGTAACGTAAGGGTAAGAGAGATGTGTGGAAATAAAAAGAGCGTGGTTGAGAGAGCAGAAGAGGGTGTTTTGAAGTGGTTTGGGCACATGGAGAGAATGAGTGAGGAAAGATTGACCAAGAGGATATATGTGTCGGAGGTGGAGGGAACGAGGAGAAGAGGGAGACCAAATTGGAGATGGAAAGATGGAGTGAAAAGGATTTTTTGTGATTGGGGCCTGAACATGCAGGAGGGTGAAAGGAGGGCAAGGAATAGAGTGAATCGGAGCGATGTGGTATACAGGGGTTGACGTGCTGTCAGTGGATTGAATCAAGGCATGTGAAGCGTCCGGGGTAAACCATGGAAAGCTGTGTAGGTATGTATATTTGCGTGTGTGGACGTGTGTATGTACATGTGTATGGGGGGGGTTGGGCCCTTTCTTTCGTCTGTTTCCTTGCGCTACCTCGCAAACGCGGGAGACAGCGACGAGGTATAAAAAAAAAATAAAATATATATATATATATATATATATATATATATATATATATATATATTTTTTTTTTTTTTTTTATACTTTGTCGCTGTCTCCCGTGTTTGCGAGGTAGCGCAAGGAAACAGACGAAAGAAATGGCCCAACCCCCCCCCATACACATGTACATACACACGTCCACACACGCAAATATACATACCTACACAGCTTTCCATGGTTTACCCCAGACGCTTCACATGCCTTGCTTCAATCCACTGACAGCACGTCAACCCCGGTATACCACATGACTCCAATTCACTCTATTTCTTGCCCTCCTTTCACCCTCCTGCATGTTCAGGCCCCGATCACACAAAATCTTTTTCACTCCATCTTTCCACCTCCAATTTGGTCTCCCTCGTTTCCTCGTTCCCTCCACCTCCGACACATATATCCTCTTGGTCAATCTCTCCTCACTCATTCTCTCCATGTGCCCAAACCATTTCAAAACACCCTCTTCTGCTCTCTCAACCACGCTCTTTTTATTTCCACACATCTCTCTTACCCTTACGTTACTTACTCGATCAAACCACCTCACACCACACATTGTCCTCAAACATCTCATTTCCAGCACATCCATCCTCCTGCGCACATCTCTATCCATAGCCCACGCCTCGCAACCATACAACATTGTTGGAACCACTATTCCCTCAAACATACCCATTTTTGCTTTCCGAGATAATGTTCTCGACTTCCACACATTTTTCAAGGCTCCCCAAATTTTCGCCCCCTCCCCCACCCTATGATCTACTTCCGCTTCCATGGTTCCATCCGCTGACAGATCCACTCCCAGATATCTAAAACACTTCACTTCCTCCAGTTTTTCTCCATTCAAACTCACCTCCCAATTGACTTGACCCTCACCCCTACTGTACCTAATAACCTTGCTCTTATTCACATTTACTCTCAACTTTCTTCTTCCACACACTTTACCAAACTCAGTCACCAGCTTCTGCAGTTTCTCACATGAATCAGCCACCAGCGCTGTATCATCAGCGAACAACAACTGACTCACTTCCCAAGCTCTCTCATCCCCAACAGACTTCATACTTGCCCCTCTTTCCAGGACTCTTGCATTTACCTCCCTTACAACCCCATCCATAAACAAATTAAACAACCATGGAGACATCACACACCCCTGCCGCAAACCTACATTCACTGAGAACCAATCACTTTCCTCTCTTCCTACACGTACACATGCCTTACATCCTCGATAAAAACTTTTCACTGCTTCTAACAACTTGCCTCCCACACCATATATTCTTAATACCTTCCACAGAGCATCTCTATCAACTCTATCATATGCCTTCTCCAGATCCATAAATGCTACATACAAATCCATTTGCTTTTCTAAGTATTTCTCACATACATTCTTCAAAGCAAACACCTGATCCACACATCCTCTACCACTTCTGAAACCGCACTGCTCTTCCCCAATCTGATGCTCTATACATGCCTTCACCCTCTCAATCAATACCCTCCCATATAATTTACCAGGAATACTCAACAAACTTATACCTCTGTAATTTGAGCACTCACTCTTATCCCCTTTGCCTTTGTACAATGGCACTATGCACGCATTCCGCCAATCCTCAGGCACCTCACCATGAGTCATACATACATTAAATAACCTTACCAACCAGTCAACAATACAGTCACCCCCTTTCTTAATAAATTCCACTGCAATACCATCCAAACCTGCTGCCTTGCCGGCTTTCATCTTCCGCAAAGCTTTTACTACCTCTTCTCTGTTTACCAAATCATTTTCCCTAACCCTCTCACTTTGCACACCACCTCGACCAAAACACCCTATATCTGCCACTCTGTCATCAGACACATTAATATGGGTAAAATTGAAAGTTGATGGAGAGAGGTGGGTGATTATTGGTGCATATGCACCTGGGCATGAGAAGAAAGATCATGAGAGGCAACTGTTTTGGGAGCAGCTAAATGAGTGTGTTAGCGTTTTTGATGCACGAGACCGGGTTATAGTGATGGGTGATTTGAATGCAAAGGTGAGTAATGTGGCAGTTGAGGGAATAATTGGTATGCATGGGGTGTTCAGTGTTGTAAATGGAAATGGTGAAGAGCTTGTAGATTTATGTGCTGAAAAAGGACTGATGATTGGGAATACCTGGTTTAAAAAGCGAGATATACATAAGTATACTTATGTAAGTAGGAGAGATGGCCAGAGAGCGTTATTGGATTACGTGTTAATTGACAGGCGTGCGAAAGAGAGACTTTTGGATGTTAATGTGCTGAGAGGTGCAACTGGAGGGATGTCTGATCATTATCTTGTGGAGGCTAAGGTGAAGATTAGTATGGGTTTTCAGAAAAGAGGAGTGAATGTTGGGGTGAAGAAGGTGGTGAGAGTAAGTGAGCTTGGGAAGGAGACCTGTGTGGGGAAGTACCAGGAGAGACTGTGTACAGAATGGAAAAAGGTGAGAACAATGGAAGTAAGGGGAGTGGGGGCGGAATGGGATGTATTTAGGGAATCAGTGATGGATTGCCCAAAAGATGCTTGTGGCATGAGAAGAGTGGGAGGTGGGCTGTTTAGAAAGGGTAGTGAGTGGTGGGATGAAGAAGTAAGAGTATTAGTGAAAGAGAAGAGAGAGGCATTTGGACGATTTTTGCAGGGAAAAAATGCAATTGAGTGGGAGAAGTATAAAAGAAAGAGACAGGAGGTCAAGAGAAAGGTGCAAGAGGTGAAAAAAGGGCAAATGAGAGTTGGGGTGAGAGACTATCAGTAAATTTTAGGGAGAATAAAAAGATGTTCTGGAAGGAGGTAAATAGGGTGCGTAAGACAAGGGAGCAAATGGGAACTTCAGTGAAGGGCGTAAATGGGGAGGTGATAACAAGTAGCGGTGATGTGAGAAGGAGATGGAATGAGTATTTTGAAGTTTGTTGAATATATATATATATATATATATATATATATATATATATATATATATATATATATATATATATATATATATATATATATATATATATATATATATATATATATATATATATATATATATATATATATATATATATATATATATATATATATATATTTTTTTTTTTTTTTTTTTTTTTTTATACTCTCCACTTCAAAACACCCTCTTCTGCTCTCTCAACCACGCTCTTTTTATTTCCACACATCTCTCTTACCCTTACGTTACTCACTCGATCAAACCACCTCACACCACACATTGTCCTCAAACATCTCATTTCCAGCACATCCATCCTCCTGCGCACAACTCTATCCATAGCCCACGCCTCGCAACCATACAACATTGTTGGAACCACTATTCCTTCAAACATACCCATTTTTGCTTTCCGAGATAATGTTCTCGACTTCCACACATTCTTCAAGGCCCCCAGAATTTTCGCCCCCTCCCCCACCCTATGATCCACTTCCGCTTCCATGGTTCCATCCGCTGCCAGATCCACTCCCAGATATCTAAAACACTTCACTTCCTCCAGTTTTTCTCCATTCAAACTCACCTCCCAATTGACTTGACCCTCAACCCTACTGTACCTAATAACCTTGCTCTTATTCACATTTACTCTTAACTTTCTTCTTCCACACACTTTACCAAACTCAGTCACCAGCTTCTGCAGTTTCTCACATGAATCAGCCACCAGCGCTGTATCATCAGCGAACAACAACTGACTCACTTCCCAAGCTCTCTCATCCCCAACAGACTTCATACTTGCCCCTCTTTCCAAAACTCTTGCATTTACCTCCCTAACAACCCCATCCATAAACAAATTAAACAACCATGGAGACATCACACACCCCTGCCGCAAACCTACATTCACTGAGAACCAATCACTTTCCTCTCTTCCTACACGTACACATGCCTTACATCCTCGATAAAAACTTTTCACTGCTTCTAACAACTTTCCTCCCACACCATATATTCTTAATACCTTCCACAGAGCATCTCTATCAACTCTATCATATGCCTTCTCCAGATCCATAAATGCTACATACAAATCCATTTGCTTTTCTAAGTATTTCTCACATACATTCTTCAAAGCAAACACCTGATCCACACATCCTCTACCACTTCTGAAACCACACTGCTCTTCCCCAATCTGATGCTCTGTACATGCCTTCACCCTCTCAATCAATACCCTCCCATATAATTTACCAGGAATACTCAACAAACTTATACCTCTGTAATTTGAGCACTCACTCTTATCCCCTTTGCCTTTGTACAATGGCACTATGCACGCATTCCGCCAATCCTCAGGCACCTCACCATGAGTCATACATACATTAAATAACCTTACCAACCAGTCAACAATACAGTCACCCCCTTTTTTAATAAATTCCACTGCAATACCATCCAAACCTGCTGCCTTGCCGGCTTTCATCTTCCGCAAAGCTTATATATATATATATATATATATATATATATATATATATATATATATATATATATATATATATATATATATATATATATATATATATATATATATATATATATATATATATATATATATATACCTGTCTTTAGAGAAAAGATCTTTGGCAAAGTCAAGGTGGTTCATGGATATCTCGAATGCTCAGATCGGAGGAATGAATCAATCGTATTTATGGTATTTGTTGTGTAAAAATATAAAATGTCTTATAAGAAATGTTGATTATCGTGTTTGAATTCGAGAAATGTCTTTTTTTGCTATTGTCCTGTTCTCATGAAGTGTCTGTATGTGTCCCGTAGCCACAAGGTTTGCACCTGTGATACGCATTTTGCTGCTGCTTCGCACAGCTTCTGCTGTGGACACTGACCACCCGAAAAGTGGATGTTATTATGCGTCCTACTTCCATCGAACAATTTAACTGTGGAATTCCCTTCCTTGTTTGGTCTTTCCCCCTTGATATAACATTTCTTCCTTCATGAGTCAGGTTTGTGAACACCTGTGTAGCTATGATTAATTTCTACTTTCTTTTTCTACTCTTTTCTCTTCGCTGGAGATGGGATGAATGAGGATACGTTATTGCCCACGCCATGTCAATCATTATCAAGAAATATTGATGATGATTATCTAATGAATTTGGTGCTTACTCTTGGGCAATCAGAACAATACTTTGCTTGTAATGTTTTGCCATTTTGTTAGTTCTGACATATTTCTAAACTGATCAATCTTGAAACTATTCATCCGAGAATGAAAGCTACTTGATGATAAATCGTTGACAATATCGGTCATTTTCTCTTTGGGCACAGTAGAGAATATAATCATATAATGTATTTACATTCAATCTTGCCATGAATGGAATGATGTAATTACATTGTCTTGCTATAGTATGATAAAGTAATCCCCAGTTGGATTGCCACTGTTGGCAGGTTGGTTTGCTTATGCTTATGAACCTTTTTAGCTTTCTTTACAGTGTATAACTGACCTTCATGACCCTGAAACGAGAGACGCCTTGCGTGGTGAATCTGTCCCTCAGATAGTCCACAGTCATACTGTTTCCTAGGTAGACAGACTTTCCTTGAAGAACTAGGGGGTAGACGTCTTCTATGGAATCGTAATATTTGAAATGTGTTGCTAGGCCCTGTGAAGAAAGAAGATGAGGTGATACCTACACGCAAAATCAGGTATTACGACAACTTTGTTTATTCCATTTTCGTTCATTATTCAAACCAGTAAACAGACTGAGGTGAATACACAATTGCAAGTACATACACTTTATCCCGTGTTCGAAACCTAGGCACGCAGAGGTAAATAGTTTAAATGGATTTCCCTGCAAAGAGAAAAGAATCGAACCTCTGCCACTGGAGGTAGCAGTTGAGGCGCTTACCCACTAAGCCACTGCTGTCCTTAAGGGAGAACTGGCTTTCCGATCACAATCATTCCAATGCCTCTTGCCCTGAACACTTTGGCAATAAGACTTCTATGGGTTAACGTCAGGAACACATTTACCAGTAGTAGTTTGTTTTAACTGATCTCTCCCAGTCAAAGGGAAAGTGGACATATATGAAACGGCGATTGAAACGGGCATTCACATGGTACTTGCATACGCTCAAATCCTTGTTCGAATCCTGGACACGCAGAAATGAATTATTTAAATAGGGTACCCTCAAAAGAGAAAGGACTCGAACCTCTGCCACTTGTAGCACCATTCCATGTCCGTATACCTCCGTGTTGATAGGGACAGATCGGTAAAACGTTACTACAGTTGATTGTGCGTCTGATGGGAAGTGTCCCATAGACGTCCCGTTGCTTATGTATGTAGGAAGGACATTTGGTTACTATGATCATGCACACGGATCATTTAGTTTCACAATTAATGATTTATGAGATGGCTGGTGGGAAAACATATTGGTTACTCAGATACTAGGAACTGTTGCGTTTTTGAAAGTATGTGAGGTGAAGATACAATGGACAGATCTTAAGTAGATGTAATACGCCTTCTTTGTTCAGAGATGCTCAACATATGCTAGGATTTAGGTACGTGTGATGTGAAACATTCTCACCCTCTTTCTTCTAGTTGTTATGTGATTCAAGATCTATTTTGCTCCCTAACCTGTGCGTAAGGATCACTTGACTTGGCTAATTCATCTTTAAGAAGCTCTCCAGGTCCCGACACTTCGAGGTTTGACTCATACAGCTCCTTGAACGTATTAATCATAGCCGGTTGTTTCTTTACTAACAAAAATGCCTTTAGGCTGGCAGAGTAGCTAGTTGTCAGTATTATGGTGTACAGCCACAGGAACTGGACGAAGATCTGGGTGCTGGCATTGCGGGGCAGGGATCTGTGAGCCTCACAGAAGTGGAGGCCGAAGGCGTAGTACCAGGCGAAGCTCAGGTTCTGCAGGATCTTTATCTCCCCACCACTGTTAGAAAAGAGACATGTAAAATGCTATCCTTTTAGTACCATCCTCAAACCCAACAGATAGTTATATCAAATATTTCATATGAAAAATGAAGAGTAAAAGCGTCGTTTGATTTCATTATCAAGTGTAAGAGAATATTATATTTTTCTTCGCAATCAGATATGAGCAACTAGAGTAGAATAAAAAAAAGTCAGCCCAGAAAATGCCTACTGTAACTCTAACAATAGTATATCATGAAACTATACAAGATCTACCAAAGACCAAAGATGCAGCAAATGAGAGACCATATTTAAAAGACCAACCAACATTCAACATAATGATCATGCGCATCTTTCCATTATCAATAAGTCGAATTCTTTCGAAAGGAAAAGATGGTAATATCCAGAGGGAAGGAGAGCTATGTGTAAAGAAGGAGAGTTGAACCTCTGATGATTATGAAGAAAAGTAAACGGAGACGTCTAAGTGATTGGATATGAAAGTTGATATATCAGGAGTGATGGATATACAAAGGAATTCAAAGGAATGCAAAGAAATTCAAATAGCAACAGACCACTGAATCCTTTCGAGGCTATTTGTAGTGGAGGAAGATGTCAGGGAATTCACATGATAGTGTGGTAAAAGTTAGAAGTCACAAAGATGATTCAAAGAGAATTACCTGAAAATCGTAATTTTGACTATGGAGAAGCAAATAAAATGTTGCACTTGGAGCGAAGTATCCATCAAGTCTATTCTTAAACGTATCTATAGAACTGCTTTCAGTCATTCTACTTGAGAAATCATTCCGTATGTTAACAATCCTGTTGAAGAAAAAGTACTTCGCCTCATTCGAGGTAAATCGTTTGTCCACCAGTTTGTATCCATTACTACAAGTAAAATCAGACAAATCAAGTCTTAAGTAACTTGATAGATCAAAAACATTAAAACCTTTGATCAGTTTGAATAATTGTATTACATCACCTCATAATCTTTTTCTAAGCTGAATAGATTCAAGTTTTTTAATCTCATCTCAAGATATGCTTCTCAGTCCGATAATTATCTTGGTAGTTTCAACGTTAAGGTGAATTACCTTAAAGCTGAAGAAGAGAAACGATGCAGGACTTAAAACTATATGCCACAAAAGTACTCGTGACTCAACCTGACTTAATCGTCAGTTGAACATGTCCTTCCAACATTGGTTGCAAGTACTCACCATCGGTCGCTGCCCAGGGATAGGAGGTAGAGAACTGGTCCAGAAACAGCGAGGCCAACGACCACTGCCAGCCAGGTCCACTTGCTAAAGGGGAAGGCCAGGGCCTGCCAGTGGGGTAGCGGAGGCTCCACACGGATCATGAAGCACATGAACTGTAAAGAGTTTTGGTTGGAGACTGTATACAGTGGTGATGGGTGCAAGAATAAAGTTCGTCTTTTATCTAAAGAAGAGGAAAATTTATATTGTTTTAAAGTACGACATGAATTTTCAAAGCATTTAATGCACATTAAGTTATTCACTACATCATCAAGACGGTTCAGAAAAAAAGATGAAGAAAAGGTGAGAGGAGAGGCACGTAACCCTAAGGTTATGACACACAGCTTTTCACCTGTAGACAAAGCCCACACTAACAAGAGGAAACTACTGTACTTGTGTCCAGTTTCACGCTATCCAAAAAGACTCTAACAAGTTTCCTATATACCTGTCTTCTCTCTTCCGTAGACTCCTCTTAGATTTATTTTTCCACCTCGCTTTTGCATTTTCATCTTTTCACCTCACTTAAAATCTCACTTTCTTATTCATTTTCTCCAAGTTCATCCGTTTAAAATGGTCGTATTAATTTCTTTCCTTATCCTTGAAATCAAGGAAAAGTGAATTGTCTATGCATACCTTTTTGTCGTAAAAGGTGACCAAGTGGGCCAGGAGCTGGTGCTTGGAAATCCTTCGCTGATGTATTACAATTTTACGAGTGAAGCAGCAAAAACGTGGATTTTTCTTCGAAGTCTCGGCCTCTGATGCTTACTTACTAAAGCGGAGAAGGGGAGCACGTGAAAGATATAGTGAAATAGAAATAAAAATCCTTTGCTATATCAACACCTTATTGCCCCATAACAGATTTTACTCCGATATCTATACTCTCTCATGTTATCTCTTCTCATTCTCCAGTCAGATCTACAAAAATGCAGCTCTACTACTCCTACTCTCCAGTTATAGTTTAATTCAACACCCACATATCAATACAACACATCAGGAAATCTTGAGCCACACGCAGAGGACAAACATATCTAAAATCATACCCCTACCTTCCATAATACCAGCATACCCATATCTGAGAATTCTCCTTGGATTCCTTGAAATTTTGAACCCTCTCCAACCATTCACCTACTAAACTCATATTAACCAAAAATTGCACATAATCGAATTCAATAACTTATTCTTTCTCAATAAATCTTTTTAAGATTCCATTTGAAACTTCTAGATATTATTCTGCCGAAGTGCAGAAGAGAAACTTCGACATGAATGTGCCGAGAGGGGTTTCCTGGTGGAATGAAGATTCGTAGAGGCTTTAAGAAAAGAGAAAGATTATATTAGTGAGAGGAGGGTGAGAAAATCAGTAAGATTGAAAAAAAGAATCGTGGGAAGAGACACGAAACGTGAATAAGCGTAGAATGGCAAAAGGTGAGAGTAAATGAAGCTAGGGCGGTGGTAGAGGAATAGAATGTATTTAGGTAAGCAGTACTGGCATGTGCGAATGAGGTGTGTGGCAAATGAAAGGTGGGAGGTGGGCAGATTAGAAAGAGTAGTGAGTGGTGGAATGAAGAGGTTCAATTGATATTGAAAGAGAAAAGGTGGTGCATGAGCCGTACTTGCAGGGAAGGGAGTGAGAAATGTACAAGAGAAAGTGATAGGAGGTCAAGAGGAAGGTGAAGAGATTGAAAAAGAGGGCAATTTGGAGCTCGGATGTTTGAGTATCAATAAACTTCTGGGAGGATAAAAAGTATGTTCTATGACGATGCAAATAGTATGAGAAGAACAAGAAAATAAAATGGAAGCATCGGTGAATGAAGCAAATGTGGAAACGGTAACAGACAGAAATAAGGAAAAGAGGAGATACAGTGAGTATTTTGAAGGACTTTTGTTTTCGACGTTAGGGTGACAGGTGTATTGTGTTCTGAACGTGGATATACGTGAACTGAGAGTCATAGAGTGGTTTGCTGAAAATAAAGGAGTTGGCGAAAGCTTTACTTAACACGAAGTGTTGCAATCGGAAGGAGTGGACGGAATTGCGGTCGAATTTCTTGAGAAAGGTGATGATTGTTTTGTTGACTAGTTAGGATTTTCATTGTAAGTTTGTTTGATAGTAAGGTGCCTGAAGATTGGAGGAATGCCTGAGTAGCACCACTGTATAAATGCCAGGGGAAACAGTTAATGCTCTAATAACAAAAGTATAGGATTATTTAGTCAACCTGGTAAGTTGTGTGGAAGAGTTGTGATTGTGAGGATGGTGGAGTGCACAGAGCATCAGAATGGGGAGGAAGAAAGTGGCTTAAGGAGTGGTAGATGATGTGTGGATAAGGTGTTTGCTTTGCAGTGTATACAACAAATACTTAACGAAACAAAAGGATTTGCAAATTTCATTTATGGATCTTGAAAAAACACACGATAGGGTTAGTAAAGGTAATTTGTGGAGGAAGTTACAAATATGGCGTTGAAGCAAAGCCACTAGAATCAGCGAGGAATTTTTACCCAGAGAATAAGGCATATAACTACTAAGTAGAGAGGAGAGTGGGTGGTTCCAAATGAAAGTAGGTCTCCGGCAGGGGCGTGTGATGTCTCAATGGCTGTTTTATCTGTTTATGGATAAGGTTATGCAGTGTGGTAAATGCTGCGGTTTTGGATAGCGTTACAGGTGTGCTGTGTGTCAAGAATGGGATGATCTGGAAAGTGAATCAGTCGATGATGACACTTCGTAGGAAGGAGATTCGAGTGAGAAAATGCAAAAGTTGGCGTCTAAATTTGAGAGAGTGTGTGAATGGAGGAAGTTGAGAGTAAATGTGAATAAAAGCAAAGTTATTAGGTTTAGAAGAGGAAAGATAAAAGTTATTTGGAACGTTAGTTTGAATGGAGAGTAGACATGGAAGTGATAGATCCAAGGGAACTGAAATGAGCCATGGGGAAGTTGAAGGGGGGGACGATCTTGGGTGCAATGAAAAATGTGTATTAAGAGAGGTCACTCTCTCTCTGGGGGAAAGTGTGTACTTGAAATAGTGATCATAGTGGCCCTGCCGGTTTTTTATGGAAGTGAGGCGTGGGCCCCAGATACCAATGTAGGGATAGGAGTGTAGAAGATAAGATCATACTGATGCATCACATGTTGAATGTTTTACACAGGTGTACGGAGAGCCTAGAGATGCAGGTCGTTGCCTTAGTGGAGAAAAGTGAGTCCTGAAAGATATGAGATGGGTGTTGTCAGGGCCTCCGTTTACCCAGCTCTGAGAAACTGTTCTCCATGGTCTCTTCTAAACATTAACTATTACAACCAATCAACAGTTTTATCAATAAGAGTAACTGAAAGTAGTATAATAGAAACGCTTAAGTGTACGCTTGATATTTCGTTTCAGATCCACGTCTGACAAATTTACACGTCCTTGACCATACGATGACTCAACAGGTCTTCCTCAGTGAAAAATCTGAATGTCTTTCTAATCTTAATATATTAATCCTTCCACTACCTGAAGCCTCCTAGATAGGACCTAGTGGTCTATTGTTGTTTGAATTCAATTGCATTTACCTGTATTTAAGATAGACGATAAAATTACGTTTTGCCTCCACCCCTTATACATTAAAGGGTGTATGATTAGCCCATAGGCCCATTAAAACATAACTCTGAAATAACGGCTTCTGTTAACAGAGAGATTTGGGCTAGATACAGATTCCAATACAATCTGGCTAACATCTCCTGACAGCTGACGGCCGTAATGATATACCTACTATTCCCTTCTCAAATTGGTCAAATACCAAACACAGATAAAGATGTATAAAAATATATCTATAATAGCTAAATAAACATGGATCTCTCTCGTAACATAAATAATACCATTTATCTTTGATACATAGATCTCTCTCTATATTACTTTACTTAACATTACTCTGGCAAATTCACTGAGCTTAGTTATATAACATTAGGGTTTGAAATGAATGAGATGTGTACAGATTACATTATACATTTACCAACAGCTTTGTATCAAATCCTCCTCTCATGGCCATTCCTGAGAGAGAGAGAGGCTTGACCTTGGCCATCTCTCAGTTTCTATACAATTTCTCAAAGAAAACTAAATACGATACGATGAGTAACTGTACCATATGTCTGTAAATAGGGAAGATAATTGTAATATCCCACTCCCAAAAGAGACCTGAGTCAACCACTAGCTGACTCATGACTAGCTGGTATACGAGACAGTACATAAGATATAACATTATTCTTTCCTTTTATGTGCTTAATTATCAAATTACAATCTTGTAACAAAACACTCCACCAACCCCAAGATCACTTGCATCTATATACAATTTAAATGGTCTATCATAATTTGGAGTAGAAAGTATGGGGGTACATACAAATATCTATTTCAGTTTCTTAAAGGCCTCATCAAATTGATCACTTCATACAAATTTGACTTTCTTTGACAATGAGTTGGTTAATGGTAAAGCAATGATTGAAAAATTCTTACAAAACGTACGATGATATCCAGCCATACCCAAAAATCTCCATAAATCTTTCTTATTTGTAGGTGCTGAAATATTTACAATGCTTTCTATCTTAGCAGTGATTAGTTTTATACCTCCCTGACCAAGAACTTAACCTAGATATTCTACAGTTGCTCTAGCGAATTAACTCTTTACAAGGTTTACCGTCAAATTCGCTTTGTCCAACCTATTAAACACTTCCCTCACTTAATACATATGTTGTTCCCATGATTTTGAGTGCAATACTATATCATCTATATATATATATATATATATATATATATATATATATATATATATATATATATATATATATATAACATACAAAGCCCCAACAGCCAGGATCAAACCTGGGACCCCTTGTGCAAGAGGCAGGCGTGCTAACCGCTAGGCTAAAGGACTGTATAATAGGAAACAACTATTCGAAATACTAAGTACTCGAATACCCTTCGTCTCACAATGGTGAGCAACGGAGTCTATCGGTTGTTTCCGAACAGAACACATAGCCAGCTGATAGCGTTTTACCGAACCTGACTGTACAACGCGGAGTTATATGAATACGAATGAAGTGTACATGAACGCGCACCTTCATAGAACATACAAAGGTGCGCGTTCATATACGCTTTATTCGTATTCATATAACTCCGCGTTGTACAGTCAGGTTCGGTAAAACGCTATCAGCTGGCTATGTGTTCTGTTCGGAAACAACCGATAGACCCCGTTGCTCACCATTGTGAGACGAAGGGTATTCGAGTACTTAGTATTTCGAATAGTTGTTTCCTATTATACAGTCCCTTAGCCTAGCGGTTAGCATGCCTGCCTCTTGCTCAAGGGGTCCCAGGTTCGATCCTGGCTGTTGGAGCTTTGTATGTTCTATGAAGGTGCGCGTTCATATACACTTTATTCGTATATATATATATATATATATATATATATATATATATATATGCAGAACAATCTTTAACATCACACAGTACTTGATTTACTAATCTTTGGAAAGTACTACCACTGTTTTTCATACTTTATACTGATACAAGCCATCCATAGTTACAGATGCAGAAATTTCTTTTGCTCTTTCAGTCAAAGGTACTTCCCAATACCCTTTCAATAAATCTTAGTTTTAAATCTAGTATCTCTTATCTGATCAATACAAACATCTACTCTTGGAATAGGATGCAAGTTAGCTTTATTTCATTTACCTTTCTGAAATCAGTACAAAATCTGTCGGACATACTATCAGGTCTAGTTACTAACACACAAGGCGAACTCTAAGGACTATTACTTTCTTCAGTCATTGCCTCTCTCATTCTAGGATTCACTCTATAAGGGTGCTGCTTGATAGGTGTTGCATCGTCAATATCGACGTCATGCAGTAATACATCAGTTCTCCTATGAACATCAGGGAACAAACACCTAAACTCATTCGTTATTTGTATGATCTCATCTCTTTTCTCAGTTTCTATACGATCAAGCTTCTTTTTCAAATTATCTAACACATCTGAATTCTTAACAATTTGTCTTCACATCACTCCAACTTTACATTTTCACTTCCATCCACATCCTCTGCATCATCAGACATAACACATGCACAAGGCACGCTTGTAACCTCATCATCCTTTGCAGTTTCTATCCTGATGAGGTTTTATCATGTTTATGTGACACAGTTGGCTTGGCTTGCGTCTTTCTGGAGTATTCACAATGTAGTTCAAATTATCCACTCTCCTCTCAATAACCCAGGGACCATAAAGCCTGGCTCTCAGAGGATTTCCTGTCTGAGGCGATAATGCCAACACTCGATCACCTGGCTTGAATTCTCTGCCTCTAGATTTTTTGTTATACCTCACCTTCATGTCTTCTTGACACCCTTTCAAATTTACTGCATTAATCTCTCTCTAGCTCTACACAACCTGTTTTTAAAATCTGATACATACTTCAATAATCCAAGGGAATCACTCTCCCCTAACCATTTATCTTTCAACATACTCAATGGACCTCATATTTCATACACTAACTCAAATGGACTAAAATCTGTAGACTCGTGTATTGAATCTCTAATGGCAAACAATGCTAAAGGCAGACCCTCATCCCAGTCTACTGACAATTCCTCACAATACATTCTCAAAGTATTTTTCAAAGTCTGATGGAATCTCTCAGCAACTCCTCGGCTCTGTGGGTGATAAGCACTTGACATCTTATGTGTTATATGTAAACCCTTTAATATTTTCTTAAACATTCCTGACGTGAAATTGCTTCCCCGGTCTGACTGTGTAATATTAGGCATACCCACTCAGGAGAAATATTTCACTAACTCTCTTACAGTATTTCTAGAATGTATGCTACGTAATGGTGCTGCTTCTGGAATCTGGTAGATGCATACATTACTGTTAATAAATACTGATTTCCTTTACGTGTTTTATGTAGAGGACCTACACAGAGCTCACAACACAGTCATCGGCTGCTATTTTAGCAGCTGCAGACATTCAACACCTGCGCAAGAAGTCAATACACAGTTCTAAGTAACAGAATCGACGTCACCTCATCCGAACCACATTATATACACCCACCGACCAATTTTGCTAAAATGTTTACAAAAAACAGGATTTGGCTGCGATGGTGCTGGCTGTATAGTCTGGTTGGGTTTACATACTCTCTGACATAATTCACAAGTCTTACAATACTGGGACACATCTTCCTTAATATTTAATATAATATCATTTGTCTTCCTAACTCCCAAATGTCCAGACAACAAGAACTACGAGACAGAGCAATTACATGTACCCTATAATTCTTCGGAACTACAATTTGCTTTTTGACCTCCCAGTGATCAGATGCGGGACATAATCAGGCCTCCATTTTCTCATTAACACACCATTTTGTACATAAAATCCAACTGACACATTACTCTCACTCCCATTTCTAACAGCTTCATTCCAACATTCTTTCAAACTCTCATCACCTTTCTGTAACTTTGTCAAACCTTCCTCGTCCACAATAAAATCTGGAAATACATAAATTTTTCAATTCCAATTTCTGTTATATTACTTCTACTTACATGCTCTTTATTAAGCAATTTACCTAAATCATAATCAACTTCTCCTTTCTTTAACATTGACCTGGTCACAACAAAAGCTGGATAAACAATTTCACTACACTGTACATTACTACCAGTCTGATTCTCTTCAGTTTTGTTTGCCATGTAGTTTACCTTTACAATAGTCTCTATATCAAATGGATCACTGATCATAATAGGCTCTGGGACTAATTTGTCAGTCAAATCATTCCCAATAGAATATGTACTCCAGGCATAGGAGATTCCTCACATATCCCAGCCTTTCCAAGGCCACTCACAAATCCATTCTCAAGGCTTATATAATGCAATGGGATAGGCTTGCCTAACCATAACCCTTTCATGTCTATTTTTCCCAGAGAAAGACTTCTTTGTTCACTCTAATACATCTTTCAGAATTAAACTCTGACTTGCCCCAGTATCCCTCAATATCAAGATTTTCTTCTCAGGACTACCTTTAATTCCAGCATTTCCTTCAGTAACATATGGTTCATCAATTGCACATTTTGATTTACTCACATTATACTCATTACTTCTTACTTTGTTATTTTATTACTATACTTGGTTGCTGTTTCCCGTGTCAGCGAGGTAGCGCAAGGAAACAGACGAAAGAATGGCCCAGCCCATCCACATACACATGTATATACATAAACGCCCACACACGCACATATATATACCTATACATTTCAATGTATACATACCTATACATCCACAGACATATTCATATATACACATGCACATATTCATACTTCTTGCCATCATCCATCCCGTCGCCACCCCACCACACATGAAATAGGACTCCATCCCCCCGCGGCGCGCGCGAGCTAGCGCTAGGAAAAGGCCACATTCGTTCACACCCAGTCTCTAGCTCCCTTTCCACATCCAAACACCACAAAACTTTCCATGGTTTACGCTAGACGCTTCACATCCTTGGTTCAATCCATTGACAGCACGTCGACCCCGTCATACCACATCGTTCCAATTCACTCCATTCCTTGCAAGCCTTTCACCCTCCTGTATGTCTACACCCCGATCGCTCAGAATCTTTTTCACTCCATCCTTCCACCTTCAATTTGGTCTCCTACTTCTCCTCGTTCCCCTCACATTTGACACATGTATCCTTTTTGTCAATCTTTCCTTACTCATTCCTTCCATGGAACCAAACCATTTCAATACACCCTCTTCTGCTCTCTCAACCACACTCTTTTTATTACCACACATCTCTCTTATCCTTTCATTACTTACTCGATCAAACCACCTCACACCACATATTGTCCTCAAACATTTCATATCCAACACATCCACCCTCCTCCGCACAACTCTATCTATAGCCCATGCCTCGCAACCATATAACATTGCTGGAGCCACTATTCATTCCTTCAAACATACCATTTTTGCTCTCCGAGATATCGTTCTTGCCTTCCACACCTTTTTCATCGCTCTCAGAACCTTCGCCCCTTACCCCACCATGTGACTCTAAAACACTTCACTTCCTCCAGTTTTTCTCCATTCAGACTTACCTCCAAATCAACTTGATCCTCACCCTTCCTGAACTTAATAACCTTGTTCTTATTCACATTTACTCTCAGCTTTCTTCTTTCACACATCATACCAAACTCAGTCACCAACTTTTGCAGTTTCTCACCCGAATCATTCACCAGCGCTGTATCATCAGCGAACAACACCTGATTCACTTCCCAAGACCTCTCATCCACGACAGACTGCATACTTGCAAGTCTCTCTAAAACTCTTGCATTCATCTCCCGAACCTCCACATCCATAAACAAACTAAACATCTATGGAGACATCACGCACCCCTGCCACAAACCGACATTCACTGGGAACCAATCACTTTCCTCTCTTCCTATTCGTACACATGCCTTATATCCTTGATAAAAACTTTTCACTGCTCCTAGCAACTTACTTCCCACACCATATACTCTTAATACCTTCCACAAAGCATCTCTATCAACTCTATCATATGCCTCGTCCAATCCACAAATGCTACATAAAAATCCATCTGTTTTTCTAAGTATTTCTCACATACATTCTTCAAATCCTCTACCTCTTCTGAAACCACACTGCTCTTCCCCAATCTGATGCTCTGTACATGCCTTTACCTTCTCAATCAACACCCTCCCATATGATTTCTCAGGAGTGCTCAACAAACTTATACCTCTGCAATTTGAACACTCACTTTTATCCCCTTTGCCTTTGTACAACGGAACTATGCATGCATTCCGCCAATCCTCAGGCATTTCACCATGAACCATACATAGAGTGAATATCCTTATCAACCAGTCAACAACACAGTTACATTATCTTTTTGATAAATTCCACTGCAATACCATCCAAACCAATTGCCTTGCCGGCTTTCATCTTCCTCAAAGCTTTCACTGCTTCTTTGTTTACCAAGCCATTCTCCCTGACCCTCTCACTTCGCACACCACCTCGACCAAAACACCCTATATCTGCCACTTATCCACCAAACACATTCGACAAACCTTCAAAATACTCATCCCATCTCCTCACTTCACCACTGCTTGTTATTACCTCTCCATTAACCCATTGGTTTTCTTTATTTACCTCCTTCCAAAACATCTTTTTACTCTCCCTAAAATTTAATGAGACTCTCTCACCCAAAATCTCATTTGCCCTCTTTTTCACCTTTTGCACCTTTTTCTTGACCTCCTGCTTCTTTCTTTTATACATCTCCCAGTCATTTGCACTATTTCCCAGCAAAAATCATCCAAACGCCTCTGTCTTCTCTTTCACTAGCAATCTTAATTCTTCATCCCACCACTCACTACCCTTTCTAATCTGCCCACCTTTCTCATCCACAAGGATTTTTTGCACAAGACATCACTGCTTCCCTAAATACATCACATGCCTCCCCCACTCCCCTTACGTCATTTGCTCTCGCCTTTTTCCATTCTGCACTCCTCCCATGGTACTTTCTCACACAAGTCTCCCTTCCAAGCTCACTTACTTTCACCAATCTCTACACCCCAACATTCTCTCTTCTTTTCAGAAAACCTCTACAAATCTTCACCTTCACCTCAACAGGATAAAGATCAGACATCCCTCCAGTTGCCCTCTCAGCACAAAAACATCCAAAAGTCTCTCTCTCACGCGCCTATCAATTAACACTTAATCCAGTAACGCTCTCTGGCCATCTCTCCTACTTCTTATCTCACTAATATCAGGTTTCTGTTCCCAAGCAACATTTAATCCCATAGTCTTTGCTGATTTTTGACACTGATATTTACAATGACCAAATTCCCCACATCCTGTACATTTCACTGATGGTCTCTCCTGTCTACTAACATAAGGTTTATGACTAAACTGAAGTCTTGAATACCTGTATTGTGTATGTATTTGGAATCTAATTCCTACATTGTTTTGTGGCTCATAGTTATGTGAACCTTCCACATAATAATGTTGAATAGGCTGTTGAACATTTGAATAGTGTGGATATTTATAAGGTTTGACATAATTCTATTACTCTGTCATATCATACTTTGCTTACATGTTATCTCTTTCTTACAATATTTGTTACCCATCCTGGCTGCTTCCGTCACATTTTTCACTCCACTCTTGCAGATTTCATAATATATTTCAGGTTGCAACCTCTGCTCCTCCATTGTTTCTATTTCTCTCATTTGGACAATCTATCAAATGCCATTCCACATACTCTAGTCATCTCCAGATGAGTTTGTCCGCTAATTTTCTTGACGTCCCTAAACCTTCTCCCGTATGCTTCTGCATCCAATTCCACAGTTTTTAATACTGTATCCTTAACAGACTTATAATCTACTGATTCCATTAAACTACGATATGCATACGCCTCTCTAGCATTACCCTTAAATTTACTCTTCACCAATATAGCCCATTCAGTTTCATCCCATTCTTTAATAGTTGCAAGTTTTTCTAACTGAATAATGAGGTCCTCAGCTTCTTTTTCTATAAACTCAGGTAACTGACTTAATTTATCATCTTTATTCCCAGTTCTTCTCCTTGAACCTGTCCTTTCTTCTATTTCCAATTGTCTGAGCCTTACTTCCTTATCAGCCAGGATTCTCTGTTTTTCTGTTTCAGCATGTATTCTCTCCTCTTCAGCCTCTATTTGTATTTTCTTGAGCTCAGATTCTAATCTTAATTTCTCCATTGCAACTTTTTCACTACTATCAACATATTGAACTTCCTTCAGTATTGATAAGGATACCAACTCATAAATTAATTCTCTCTGCATATCACTTTTGATATGTGTCAGCAGAGAAATTCCATAATTAACTGCCACCTGGTTCAGTTCATATTTATTTCACTGGGTTTCACTAAACTTCTTAACGTTATCTGCTATTCTTAAGCATACTATATTTACAAGTATGAACACTTACTGGTTTAGAGAAATCTTCTCCATATATTTCAAGAGGGCACAGTATAGTACTAACCCACAACACTTCGGCCAGCTTGAATTACTTGGTTTCACAATTTCAGCTCCCTGGACTGTGTTCACATATTCATGTCCTGAACAGCAGGCTTCCACATATTCAGCTCCCTGACGGCAGGTTTCACAGTTCAAAATCCCAGACGGGAGGTTTCACAATTCAAGATCGCGGGAGGGCCCCCATGTTGCGTTCTGCCTACACCCCTTACACATTAAAGGGTGTATAATAAGCCCATAGGCCCATTGAAATAGATAACTCTGAAATAACGGCTTCTGTTAACAGAGAGGTTTGGGCTAGACACAGATTCCCTTGCAATATGGCTAACATCTCTTCACAGCTGACGGCCGTAATCGTACCTACTCTTTCCCTTCTTCTCAAGTTGGTCAAATACCAACAGATAAAAATCTATGAAAATATATTTGTAAAAGCAAAATAAACATGGCTCTCTCGCGTTACATGAAAAGTATAATCTATTCTTGTTACATAGATCTCTCTTTATATTACTTTACTTTAGCATCACGAGCAAATTCACTGGCCTCAGTCATATAAAATCAGGGTTTGAAATTACGGAGATGTGCACAGATGACATTATACATTTACCAACAGCTTTGTATCACATCTCCCTCTTATGGCCATTCCTGAGAGAGAGAGAGAGAGAGAGAGAGAGAGAGAGAGAGAGAGAGAGAGAGAGAGAGAGAGAGAGAGAGAGAGAGAGAGAGAGAGAGAGAGAGAGAGAGAGAGAGAGGCTTGACCTTGGCCATCTTTCATTTTCTATACAATATCTCAAAGTGTTTTGGGAGCAGCTGAATGAGTGTGTTAGTGGTTTTGATGCACGAGACCGGGTTATAGTGATGGGTGATTTAAATGCAAAGGTGAGTAATGTGGTAGTTGAGGGAATAATTGGTATACATGGGGTGTTCAGTGTTGTAAATGGAAATGGTGAAGAGCTTGTAGATTTATGTGCTGAAAAAGGACTGATGATTGGGAATACCTAGTTTAAAAAGCGAGATATACATAAGTATACTTATGTAAGTAGGAGAGATGGCCAGAGAGCGTTATTGGATTACGTGTTAATTGACAGGCGCGCGAAAGAGAGACTTTTGGATGTTAATGTGCTGAGAGGTGCAACTGGAGGGATGTCTGATCATTATCTTGTGGAGGCTAAGGTGAAGATTTGTATGGGTTTTCAGAAAAAAAGAGTGAATGTTGGGGTGAAGAGGGTGGTGAGAGTAAGTGAGCTTGGGAAGGAGACTTGTGTGAGGAAGTACCAGGAGAGACTGAGTACAAAATGGAAAAAGGTGAGAACAATGGAAGTAAGGGGAGTGGGGGAGGAATGGGATGTATTTAGGGAATCAGTGATGGATTGCGCAAAAGATACTTGTGGCATGAGAAGAGTGGGAGGTGGGTTGATTAGAAAGGGTAGTGAGTGGTGGGATGAAGAAGTAAGAGTATTAGTGAAAGAGAAGAGAGAGGCATTTGGACGATTTTTGCAGGGAAAAAATGCAGTTGAGTGGGAGACGTATAAAAGAAAGAGACAGGAGGTCAAGAGAAAGGTGCAAGAGGTGAAAAAAAGGGCAAATGAGAGTTGGGGTGAGAGAGTATCATTAAATTTTAGGGAGAATAAAAAGATGTTCTGGAAGGAGGTAAATAAAGTGCGTAAGACAAGGGAGCAAATGGGAACTTCAGTGAAGGGCGCAAATGGGGAGGTGATAACAAGTAGTGGTGATGTGAGAAGGAGATGGAGTGAGTATTTTGAAGGTTTGTTGAATGTGTTTGATGATAGAGTGGCAGATATAGGGTGTTTTGGTCGAGGTGGTGTGCAAAGTGAGAGGGTTAGGGAAAATGATTTGGTAAACAGAGAAGAGGTAGTAAAAGCTTTGCGGAAGATGAAAGCCGGCAAGGCAGCAGGTTTGGATGGTATTGCAGTGACTGTATTGTTGACTGGTTGGTAAGGTTATTTAATGTATGTATGGCTCACGGTGAGGTGCCTGAGGATTGGCGGAATGCGTGCATAGTGCCATTGTTCAAAGGCAAAGGGGATAAGAGTGAGTGCTCAAATTACAGAGATATAAGTTTGTTGAGTATTCCTGGTAAATTATATGAGAGGGTATTGATTGAGAGGGTGAAAGCATGTACAGAGCATCAGATTGGGGAAGAGCAGTGTGGTTTCAGAAGTGGTAGAGGATGTGTGGATCATGTGTTTGCTTTGAAGAATGTATGTGAGAAATACTTAGAAAAGCAAATGGATTTGTATGTAGCATTTATGGATCTGGAGAAGGCATATGATAGAGTTGATAGAGATGCTCTGTGGAAGGTATTAAGAATATATGGTGTGGGAGGCAAGTTGTCAGAAGCAGTGAAAAGTTTTTATCGAGGATGTAAGGCATGTGTACGTGTAGGAAGAGAGGAAAGTGATTGGTTCTCAGTGAATGTAGGTTTGCGGCAGGGGTGTGTGATGTCTCCATGGTTGTTTAATTTGTTTATGGATGGGGTTGTTAGGGAGGTGAATGCAAGAGTTTTGGAAAGAGGGGCAAGTATGAAGTCTGTTGGGGATGAGAGAGCTTGGGAAGTGAGTCAGTTGTTGTTCGCTGATGATACAGCGCTGGTGGCTGATTCATGTGAGAAACTGCAGAAGCTGGTGACTGAGTTTGGTAAAGTGTGTGAAAGAAGAAAGTTAAGAGTAAATGTGAATAAGAGCAAGGTTATTAGGTACAGTAGGGTTGAGGGTCAAGTCAATTGGGAGGTGAGTTTGAATGGAGAAAAACTGGAGGAAGTGAAGTGTTTTAGATATCTGGGAGTGGATCTGGCAGCGGATGGAAACATGGAAGCGGAAGTGGATCATATGGTGGGGGAGGGGGCGAAAATTCTGGGAGCCTTGAAGAATGTGCGGAAGTCGAGAACATTATCTCGGAAAGCAAAAATGAGTATGTTTGAAGGAATAGTGGTTCCAACAATGTTGTATGGTTGCGAGGCGTGGGCTATGGATAGAGTTGTGCGCAGAAGGATGGATGTGCTGGAAATGAGATGTTTGAGGACAATGTGTGGTGTGAGGTGGTTTGATCGAGTAAGTAACTTAAGGGTAAGAGAGATGTGTGGAAATAAAAAGAGCGTGGTTGAGAGAGCAGAAGAGGGTGTTTTGAAATGGTTTGGGCACATGGAGAGAATGAGTGAGGAAAGATTGACCAAGAGGATATATGTGTCGGAGGTGGAGGGAACGAGGAGAAGAGGGAGACCAAATTGGAGGTGGAAAGATGGAGTGAAAAAGATTTTGTGTGATCGGGGCCTAAACATGCAGGAGGGTGAAAGGAGGGCAAGGAATAGAGTGAATTGGAGTGATGTGGTATACCGGGGTTGACGTGCTGTCAGTGGATTAAAGCGGGGCATGTGAAGCGTCTGGGGTAAACCATGGAAAGCTGTGTAGGTATGTATATTTGCGTGTGTGGACGTATGTATATACATGTGTATGGGGGTGGGTTAGGGCCATTTCTTTCGTCTGTTTCCTTGCGCTGCCTCGCAAACGCGGGAGACAGCGACAAATCAAAAAAAAAAAAAAAAAATCTCAAAGAAAACTAAATAAGATATGATGGGTACATATAACATTTATTGGTAAATAGGGGAGATGATTGTAACAATAAACATACACTATCGTATATGATTTATGTTTTTGAGTTTTCATCTCACCATAGAGGCTGTAATCATATGAGAGGAGAAAGTCCTATCAAACACTGTGATTCAGTAAAACAACAGCTTTCATTCCTGATTTACATTACCTCAGTTGCGTAGGGAGCGGTCAGTTCTACAGCGTCCAGCCAGTGGCTGGAAGTGTAGAAGCAGGCAAGTCCTATGTCAACTTCGTTCCTTTGGAGCTGTCCACATAATCCATACCAAGATCCGTTTGCAAACTTTTCACCCCAGGTCTCTCCTGATATGGTAAGATATTAATGACTGTAACCCTTTACCCATGACACTCCGTGCTAAGTCACAGGAGATAATGTAATATAAAAGTATGTGAGATGAAGTGTAAATGGTTTATGTTTTTTACTTAACAATCTAAGGTTTCTTACCAGTCCTAGTTTCACGAAGCTCTTTCATAACATGAACCTCAGAAGTATAAACTAACCATAAACAACCTATACTGCACAAGGTAATGCATTTTGTATTTCAGCTCTGGCTTTACGCTCATATAAAAGCAAAAATGAAGTAAAGTTATGATGGAATGCAGAGAGAGAACATCATTATATGTGTTTCAGTAACCAACTGAGATTCTAAGTTGATAAGATGGTGAATCATTCTGCTGCCACTCACCAAGTCAGCGAAAGGGAATATACAGGACAAATGTCTGAAGTGAGACTACATGACTGCAACAAATATTCCATAAATTCCTTGCTGTACCTAATCTTTCTGCCTAAGGTCCCCTTCTAAAGGGTTCTTGTAATCCACAGGGAGCCTCCAAAGTCCAGTGAGCGAGATAACAGATCTAACAGTGTGATATTGTGCGTGTGTCTTTGTGAGGTGTGTGATGTACAATTTAGGAGTAAGTACTTAAGTGTCTTCGGTGAAGCTCCATCTCGGGTTGATGATTCTTGTGATATGTTGAATAGATATTTGTGATACGGGAGAGATGGGTGGCGTTAAGAATTTAGAGAAGAAAGGGTATCCTTTACATGATTATGAAGCTTACTTTTTAGATGGCGTATATCTGTTAAAATGAAGCTTAAGAACTTATTTCTTTTAGTGGTAGTGCAGCTTATAAGTGCTCGTCGAGTAATTAGATATCATGATGTGACCATTTCTTATCATATGGTGTTTGCTAGGGATGTGGGAATCTGTGAATATATGTTGCTGAAGCGTGAGGCACCGGTGAGGTTTTTATTTCCTCATGGAAACTGCTGTTTGGTCATGAGAAGTAGTTTTCCTTTGTTGTGTAGGTGTTAAAAATGTGTGGTTGCTAAGGTACCGGTGATTTTTCAGAGTATCCCTCTAAACGTGACTTGCAGTTATCCTATATTTCTCTACTGAAGGCGCTGGTGGAGATGAGACTATATAGTTAAGGTTGAGAATTCGTTATATAATGCTCAGGAAAAGGAACAGGAATTCGAAGAGCTCCCCAAAATCTGACGATAAAATGAATCACCAGAATGACATCAGGAGGTCATTTTAAGGCCATATAGCGGAAAAACTACCTGTAAGGTCATAGGAAGGTCGTGTATGTGTCAAGGCAAAGCTCTTGTCAAGAAAAAAGAATGATTCCCAAATAAAGCGTCTTTGTCTGCTTTGCAATTTCTAGAGGTCTTATGAGATCCCAGAGAGCGTAATATCTGGCATTTTGAGATATCTAAGGATTTAGTTGGACTCATGTTTGCTGTGGATCACCACAATTACACCAGGAGGCTTCCCACTGTCATTGCCAATCTCGAAAGAATGCCATTTTCGGCTCCAGTTTGATGGCGATAATCCTTGAACCGCACGGTGAAGGAGTTCTCCGCCAATCCTCATATAATGTAAGCGTGAATAAAACAACAAATAGGTCGAAGGTGTTGAAGAGAGAGTAGAGCGTTGAGCTAAAAGATGACTCCCGGAGCGAGAAACAAGTCTTACGAGTAGACTAAACAACTTGAATTTAGTTCACTTAGAAAAGAGAAGGTTAAGAAGTAATTCAATACAAGCATTCAAATAAACAAAAACTTTGATAAACTTAAATCGTCTGATTTCACTTGTTGGCTAGGTTACAAACTCATGAATAAAGCGAAGTGCTTTTTCTTCAAGGGGATTGTTAACATACGGAACGATTTACTAATTAGAATGGATGAAATCAGTACTACACATAAGTTTAAGAACAGACTTGATGAGAATTGCACTAGTTACATTGACAGTTCACGGGTTTCTCTCTGGATCATTTGTATCCTTCCAATTCTTACCACAGTAATCTAAGTTTGTGATATCTTCCACTCTCACAAACAGCCTCGATGACACCTAGTAACCTGATGCTGTTTGAGTTCCTTGTATTCCCGTGTATCACCTGACTACCAAATTCGATTATCACCGGACCGACTCTTGCGCGCCTGGTGAAGAAAATTCAGAACATTTCTTTTGAAACAGAAGAACTAGAGCTTCGTCCACACCGCGAGGAGAACAATTCACTTCAATTATGGTTTCTGGTAAATATCAATACCATTATGGACTCTCTTCTATCCTACGGGACTCCGCTTAAAGAAGAAAAATGGAATCAATATCTCTTTGCAGAAGGATATTCACATGATGTCCTCTTGAGGCAGCCATAACAAGTTGACACGCTTAGTATGTCACAAATTGATGATTACAGGACTTTCGTGTTGTGAAATAGAACGTTCGATCTACAGGTTCAAATTACAGAAATTAAAAGCTGAACTTCTTCAAGCAGGTCAAACATCACGAAATAGCAATTCAAAAGAAATTCTCACTCTTTAAAGAACAGGTCCTTATGGCCTGCCCTTTGTTTCTATGCACACGCGCCCAGGGAATTTGGGTGTCTTCATTCAGCACGAGTCTGCGTTCACTACTCTCATGAAGATGGCAGACAAGGTTGCTGTGTCTTGTGCCATCTTGTAAAAAACTCGTACCCCGGGAAGAGACTGACTCTATCGAGGACTCTTAGGTTCGACCTACAAACTATCATGTAAACAAAGCATACTCGGTCAACATCTGTCTATTAGACGTCAACTGTGGTCTTCCCTCGACTGTGCACTCGACATGGAGACTTGCCGTCGACTTCGCTCAGTGTGGTGTCAACGCTGAAGAAAATTACGCGAAGCCAGTCGGATCTACAAGAGTCTCTTATAGTCAGGAAGGCTGAGAGATTTTTGTTTTTGACTCTTGGGTGAGATAGGATTATATGTACTTCTGCCGAAGGAGGCGGTGAAAATCTGATACAATCCCAATAATGACCTCAGCTCATCATGCTCTGCATGTTGGGCCTGAAAATGAGATGACTAAACTTTGCAGTCATGAAGAAGCAGGTACAAGAAAAGAATGTATTTTGTTCATGCCCTCATGGTCGTAACTGTTCATGTCCGCACGATATATAATGAGATTCTCATGATTCTCACAGAACACTTCGGATGTTTAAAGTCAGCCACCCCGAACACTGAATTATGGGTCGCCTTTGGTAGTGGAAAGCATCAGCAGTTGTTGAATGTCAATCGTCTCTCTCAGCACGTTGGTCCAGAACGTTGTCTTGGATTGCCAATATTTTCATACCAAGGGCAAATATGCGAAAACATATCCATAAAAGTATATTTCATTTCAAGTATATTGCAGTGTCTGGGGAAATCAGTCCACTCTCTCTTCATGAAGATGTGCTTAACTTTACTCAAAGAACAGATTTGTAATGATTCCGAGAAAGGGAAAAGGATGGGATTTAGGGGAAGGGAAGGACTTTAGTGGTCGATATTCTCCGTCCCTGATGCAAATAGCATTAGAGCTGAAGCTATCAATGCATGACAAGGGAGAGAAAGGTATGGCAGAAGGAGGGACATTGCACTCTACCCAACCACAAACAAGCTCAGCTAGCTGAGCAGTGTCCATCCATGTAAAGGGGATAACTAATGAAGTCTTCCAAAGTGCCAAGGTTGGCTTTTAGAGTAGGAACATGGGGGATGGGCCTGCCCACTTAAAAACAATGAAGATGAAACGTTCTCTTGAGATCCTACGAAGATAACAGTTGTATATGAATATCGGGAGGATGCATAGTAGGTATAGTACTGAGAAGGTGTAGAGGAAAAAAAAAAAATCGAATTTTATGTTAGAGTTGTCGTGATTGTGAGGAACTCGTGCTGGGTGATTAGACATTTTTCTTGGGTCATTGAATTGGGAAATGGAAAGAGTCTCAAACTCCTATGGGATCATCCCGGCTCCAGCTTATCCGATTTTCGTGTTGAATATTGAAGTCCCTTGTGAAGAGGAATTTAGTGCGTGAATGTGAAGGGAGTAATACTTTGTGACAGAAAGTCACATAGTCGAAGAGTTGTATATAGGCGGGGGAATGAGAAGGGAGTGAGTATACGATACATAAAGGCAAAGTTTTTCAGATATTCTGAGGCAGATGGCTCTAGTGTTGGAGACTTATGATGCTCGGGGCGATCGAAAGGTGTTTTTGTACCACACAGACCACAAGCACAGGCTTACAAGCATTTGGGTGTCAGATTATGGTAAGAAGAAAACATATTACGTTAAGTAAATCATGCCTGATTGTAGAGCTTTTCATTGGTCTTGTTGCTTTGTAAACATTTCGAAAGCGATGTTTAGTCACATCACTTGTATGTGAACGTCACCTGTATGTGAATATCACTTGCATGCGAACATCGCCTGTATGTGAACATCACCTGTATGTGAACTTCACCTGTATGCGAACATCACCTGTATGTGAAATATATGTGTACAGTTCAGTAAAGATACACAAAGGGAACACCTAGATATATATCTTATTTCGAGAACACTATGATATCATGAACCTGTTTATTCCTATTTGCGTGTTAAGGGGAGTGAATTTTAAACTCGTGCTGCAGTCTCTTAACCTTGTATATAGCACACACACACACACACACATACACACACACGCACACACACACACACACATGCACACACATGCACACAGCCTAACCCAGGTACCCGTTTATCGACCAACCCCGAGAGGAGGTTGACCACCTGGTTTAGGTGTAGGCCGGCTGGCACACTAAGGATTCGAATACATGCAGATTCGACCCAGGGCTGGCCCGTGCTGACGTATGGTCAGTAACGCTAACCACTACACCAAGAAGGCTCGTGCATGATGGTAAGTGAGGTGACAGAGGTAACAATGGACATTTAAGGCTTCACGATACCGTTGGGTGTTCCAGTAAACTGCAGAGTGATGTTAAGAACACGAGCCACAGCCGTGATTATTTCTATATCCATACCGTAGCGGTGCACCGTCCCATTCTCTGCCCGACGGACGAAGTTACATGGCTCATAGTTGAACGTTGACACCTGGGGAAGAGGGAGTATATCTCACTACGTGGTTTATCCTCACCATCAGAACACACACACCTTTCACGTCGCATAGCTAAGCGTCACATAGACTGCTGATGTACCGATAAAGTGCAAGATTAGTTCTGAGAACTTATCATTGCAAAATTAATGTTCATGAAAGAGTATGCTTATATTCCTGATAGATGACATCGTGCTTCTGTTGCTAATTTCATGAAAGTGACAATTACAGCGATCAGCTTGGCGCTTCAGGGGTCATTCATAATACCGACACAATTAGATTAACTTCAGTATCGCTTGCCATATTTCCAACACATTTTTGTTATTGTCAACCTACCTTAAGCACGGCGCCCTGCAGGTCAGATAGTTTGTCAGGGAAGAGGTCTAAATGGCGGGTGAACCTGTGCCGGTACCAGGTGTTAATACGCCTCACTCCCGGACCCCAGTACAGCTGGTTCATGTACAACGCCCACTCCCCCTCGGTGCCAGACTGTTAAATAGATCGCAAGGTGGGAAGGAGACTTCAATGAGGAAGTACCAGGAGAGACTGCGGACAGAATGGAAATAAAGTGAGAACAAAAGACGTAGGGGAGTGAGGGAGGAATGGGATGTATTTAAGGAAGAAGTGATGGCTTGCGCAAAAGATGCTTGTGGCATAGGAAGCGTGGGAGGTGGGCAGATTAGAAAGGGTAGTGAGTGGTGGGATGAAGAAGTAAGATTATAAGTGAAAGAGAAGAAAGGAGCATTTGGACGATTTTTGCAGGGAAATAATGCAAATGAGTGGGAGATGTATAAAAGAAAAAGGCAGGAGGTCAAGAGAAAGGTGCAAGGGGTTAAAAAGAGGGCAAATGAGAGTTGGGGTGAAAGAGT
This sequence comes from Panulirus ornatus, assembly GCF_036320965.1. Lineage (NCBI taxonomy): Eukaryota > Metazoa > Arthropoda > Malacostraca > Decapoda > Palinuridae > Panulirus > Panulirus ornatus. The sequence continues at coordinate 8,606,049 of NC_092271.1, read as the reverse complement.
ATCATTAAATTTTACGGAGAATAAAAAGATGTTTTGGAAGGAGGTAAATAAAGTGCGTAAGACAACGGAGCTAATGGGAATTTCAGTGAAGGGGGCTAATGGGGAGGTGATAACAAGTAGTTGTGATGTGAGAAGGAGATGGGGTGAGTATTTTGAAGATTTGTTGAATGTGTTTGATGATAGAGTGGCAGATATAGGGTGTTTTCGTCGAGGTGGTGTGCAAAGTGAGAGGGTTAGGGAGAATGATTTGGTAAACTGAGAAGAGGTAGTAAAAGCTTTGCGGAAGATGAAAGCCAGCAAGGCAGCGGGTTTGAATGGTATTGCAGTGGAATTTATTAAAAAAGTGGGTGACTGTATTGTTGACTGGTTGGTAAGGTCATTTAATGTATGTATGACTCATGTGATGTGCCTGAGGACTGGCGGAATGCTTGTATAGTGCCATTGTACAAAGGCAAAGGGGATAAGAGTGAGTGCTCAAATTACAGAGGTATTAGTTTGTTAAGTATGCCTTTGAAATTATATGGGAGGGTGTTGATTGAGAGGGTGAAGGCATGTACAGAGCATCAGATTGGGGAAGAGCAATGTGGTTTCAGAAGTGGTAGAGGAAAAATGTATGTGAGATATACTTAGAAAGACAAAAGGATTTGTATGTAGCATTTATGGATCTGGAGAAGGCATATGTTAGAGTTGATAGAGATGCTCTCTGGAAGGTATTAAGAATATATGATGTGGGAGGCAAGTTGTTAGAAGCAGTGAAAAGTTTTTATCGAGAATATAAGGCAAGTGTACGTGTAGGAAGAAAGGAAAGTGATTGGTTCTCAGTGAACGTTGGTTTACGGCAGGGGTGCGTGATGTCTCCATGGTTGTTTAATTTGTTTATGGATGGGGTCGTTAGGGAGGTAAATGCAAGAGTTTTGGAAATAGGGGCAAGCATGCAATCTGTTGTGGATGAGAGAGCTTGTGAAGTGAGTCAGTTGTTGTTCGCTGATGATACAGCGCTGGTGGCTGATTCGTGTGACTGAGTTTGGTAAAGTGTGTGAAAGAAGAAAGCTGAGAGTGAATGTGAATAAGAGCAAGGTTATTAGGTACAGTAGGGTTGAGAGACTAGTCAATTGGGAGGTAAGTTTGAATGGAGAAAAACTGGAGGAAGTGAAGTGTTTTAGATATCTGGGAGTGGATTTGGCAGCGGATGGAACGATGGAAGCGGGTGGGGGAGGGGTCGGAAGTTCTGGGAGCGTTGAAGGATGTGTGGAAGTCGAGAACTCTATCTTGGAAAGCAAAAATGGGTATGTTTGAAGGAATAGTGGTTCCAACAACGTTATATTGTTTTGAAGCGTGGGCTATAGATACAGTTGTGCTGAAGAGAGTGGATGTGCTGGAAATGAGATGTTTGAGGACAATATGTGGTGTGAGGTGGTTTGATCGAATAAGTATTAATAGGGTAGGAGATACACATGGTAATAAAAAGAGTAGGGCTGAGAGAGCAGAAGAGGGTGTTTTGAATTGGTTTGGTCACATGGAGAAAAAGAGTGAGGAAAGACTGAGAAACAGGATATATATATCAGAGACGGAGGGAACGAGGAGAAGTGGGAGACCAAATTGGAGGTGGAAAGAAGGAGTGAAAAAGATTCTCAGTGATCGGGGCCTGAACATGCATGAGAGTGAAAGGTGTGCAAGGAATAGACTGAATTGGAACGATGTGGTGTACTGGGGTCGACGTGCTGTCAATGGATTGAATCAGGGCATGTGAAGCGTCTGGGTAAATCATGCAAATAGTACTTCCCACGCATTCCTCACGTGTCCTAGAAGACGACTAAAGGGGACGAAGGCGGGGACTAGAAACCCTCCCCTCCTTGTATATATATATATATATATATATATATATATATATATATATATATATATATATATATATATATATATATATATATATTTTTTTTTTTTTTTTTTTTTATCTATTTTGCTTTGTCGCTGTCTCCCGCGTTAGCGAGACAGCGCAAGGAAACAGACGAAAGAATGGCCCAACCCACCCACATAAACATGTATATACATACACGTCCACACACCCAAATATACATACCTATACATCTCAGTGTACACACACACATATATATATATATATATATATATATATATATATATATATATATATATATATATATATATATATATATATATATATATATATATATATATATATATATATATATATATATATATATATATATATATATATATATATATATATATATATATATATATATACATATATATATGGGAGCGGGGGGCTGGAAATCCTCCTCTCTCATTTTTGATTTTCCAAAGGAAGGAACAGAGACGGGGGCCAAGTGGGGATTTCCCTCAAAGGCTCAGTCCTCTGTTCCTAAAGTTACCTCGCTACCGCGGGAAATGGCGAATAGTATGAAAAAAAAAAATATATATATATATATATATATATATATATATATATATATATATATATACCCACGCAGACATATACATATATACCATGTACATAACTCATACTGTCTGGCTTTATTCATTCCCATCGCCACCTCGCCACACATGGAATAACAACCCCCTCCCCCCCCCTCATGTGTGCGAGGTAGCGCTAGGAAAAGACAACAAAGGCCCCATTCGTTCACACTCAGTCTCTAGCTGTAATGTAATAATGCACCGAAACCACAGCTCCCTTTCCACATCCAGGCCCGACACAACTTTATATGGTTTACCCCAGACGCTTCACATGCCCTGGTTCAATCCATTGACAGCAAGTCGACCCCGGTATACCACATCGTTCTAATTCACTCTATTCCTTGCACGCCTTTCACCTTCCTGCATGTTCAGGCCCCGATCACTCAAAATCTTTTTCACTTCATCTTTCCACCTCCAATTTGGTCTCCCACTTCTCCTCGTTCCCTCAACCTCTGACACATATATCCTCTTGGTCAATCTTTCCTCACTCATTCTCTCCATGTGACCAAACCATTTCAAAACACACTCTTCTGCTATCTCAAACACACTTCTTTTATTACCACACATCTCTCTTACATTGTAATTACTTACTCGATCAAACCACCTCACACTACATATTGTCCTCAGACATCTCATTTCCAGCACATCCACCCTCCTGCGCACAACTCTATCCATAGGCCATGCCTCGCAACTATACAGCATTGTTGGAACCACTATTCCTTCAAACATACCCATTCTTGCTTTCCGAGATAATGCTCTCGACTTCCACACATTCTACAAGGCTCCCAGAACGTTCGCCCCCTCCCCCACCCTATGACTCACTTCCGCTTCCATGGTTCCATCCGCTGCCAAATCCACACCCAGATATCTAGAACACTTCACTTCCTCCAGTTTTTCTCCATTCAACCTTACCTCCCAATTGACTTTACCCTCAACCCTACTGTACCTAATAACCTTGCTCTTGTTCACATTTACTCTGAACGTTCTTCTTTTACACACTTTACCAAACTCAGTCACCAGCTTCTGCAGTTTCTAACATGAATCAGCAGCCAGCGCTGTATCATCAGCGAACAACAACTGACTCACTTCCCAAGCTCTCTCGTCCACAACAGACTGCATACTTGCCCCTCTTTCCAAAACTTTTGCATTCACCTCCCTAACAACCGCATCCATAAACAAATTAAACAACCATGAAGACATCACACACCCCTGCCGCAAACCTACATTCACTGAGAACCAATCACTTTCCTCTCTTCCTATATATATATATATATAAATATATATATATATATATATATATATATATATATATATATATATATATATATATATATATATATATATATATATATATATATATATATATATATATATATATATATATATATATATATATATATTTATATATATATATATATATATATATATATATATATATATATATATATATATATATATATATATATATATATATATATATACACAGAGCATCAGATTGGGGAAGAGCAGTGTGGTTTCAGAAGTGGTAGAGGATGTGTAGATCAGGTGTTTGCTTTGAAGAATGTATGTAAGAAATACTTAGAAAAGCAAATGGATTTGTATGTAGCATTTATGGATCTGGAGAAGGCATATGTTAGAGTTGATAGAGATGCTCTCTGGAAGGTATTAAGAATATATGATGTGGGAGGCAAGTTGTTAGAAGCAGTGAAAAGTTTTTGTCGAGGATGCAAGACATGTGTACGTGTAGGAAGAGAGGAAAGTGATTGGTTCTCAGTGAATGTAGGTTTGCGGCAGGGGTGTGTGATGTCTCCATGGTTGTTTAATTTGTTTATGGATGGGGTTGTTAGGGAGGTGAATGCAAGAGTTTTGGAAAGAGGGGCAAGTATGAAGTCTGTTGTGGATGAGAGAGCTTGGGAAGTGAGTCAGTTGTTATTCGCTGATGATACAGCGCTGGTGGCTGATTCATGTGAGAAACTGTAGAAGCTGGTGACTGAGTTTGGTAAAGTGTGTGAAAGAAGAAAGTTAAGAGTAAATGTGAATAAGAGCAAGGTTATTAGGTTCAGTAGGGTTGAGGGTCAAGTGAACTGGGAGGTAAGTTTGAATGGAGAAAAACTGGAGGAAGTAAAGTGTTTTAGATATCTGGGAGTGGATCTGGCAGCGGATGGAACCATGGAAGCGGAAGTGGATCATAGGGTGGGGGAGGGGGCGAAAATCCTGGGAGCCTTGAAGAATGTGTGGAAGTCGAGAAAATTATCTCGGAAAGCAAAAATGGGTATGTTTGAAGGAATAGTGGTTCCAACAATGTTGTATGGTTGCGAGGCGTGGGCTATGGATAGAGTTGTGCGCAGGAGGGTGGATGTGATGGAAATGAGATGTTTGAGGACAATGTATGGTGTGAGGTGGTTTGATCGAGTAAGTAACGTAAGGGTAAGAGAGATGTGTGGAAATAAAAAGAGCGTGGTTGAGAGAGCAGAAGAGGGTGTTTTGAAGTGGTTTGGGCACATGGAGAGAATGAGTGAGGAAAGATTGACCAAGAGGATATATGTGTCGGAGGCGGAGGGAAAGAGGAGAAGTGGGAGACCAAATTGGAGGTGGAAAGATGGAGTGAAAAAGATTTTGTGTGATCGGGGCCTGAACATGCAGGAGGGTGAAAGGAGGGCAAGGAATAGAGTGAGTTGGAGCGATGTGGTATACCGGGGTTGACGTGCTGTCAGTGGATTGAATCGGGGCATGTGAAGCGTCTGGGGTAAACCATGGAAAGCTGTGTAGGTATGTATATTTGCGTGTGTGGACGTATGTATATACATGTGTATGGGAGGGGGGGTTGGGCCATTTCTTTCGTATGTTTCCTTGCGCTCCCTCGCAAACGCGGGAGACAGCGACAAAGTATAAAAAAGAAAAAAAAAAAAAAAAAAAAATTTATATATATATATATATATATATAGAACATACAAAGCTCCAACAGCCAGGATCGAACCTGGGATCCCTTGTGCAAGCGGCAGGCATGCTAACCGCCAGGCTAAGGGACTGTATAATCGGAAACAACTATTCGAAATACTAAGTACTCTAATACCCTTCGTCTCACAGTGGTGAGGAACGGGGTCTATCGGTTGTTTCCGAACAGAACACATAGCCAGCTGATAGCGTCTTACCGAACCTAACTGTACAACGCGGAGATATATGAATACGAATAAAGTGTATATGAACGCGCACCTTCATAGAACATACAAAGCTCCAACAGCCAGGATCGAACCTGGGACCCCTTGTGCAAGAGGCAGGCATGCTAACCGCTAGGCTAAGGGACTGTATAGTAGGAAACAACTATTCGAAATACTAAGTACTCGAATACCCTAGCGGTTAGCATGCCTGCCTCTTGCACAAGGGGTCCCAGGTTCGATCCTGGCTGTTGGAGCTTTGTATGTTCTATGAAGGTGCGCGTTCATATACACTTTATTCGTATTCATATAACTCCGCGTTGTACAGTCAGGTTCGGTAAAACGCTATCAGCTGGCTATGTGTTCTGTTCGGAAACAACCGATAGACCCCGTTGCTCACCATTGTGAGACGAAGGGTATTCAAGTATTTAGTATTTCGAATAGTTGTTTCCTATTATACAGTCCCTTAGCCTAGCGGTTAGCACGCCTGCCTCTTGCACAAGGGGGTCCCAGGTTCGATCCTGGCTGTTGGAGCTTTGTATGTTCTATGAAGGTGCGCGTTCATATACACTTTATTCGTATATATATATATATATATATATATATATTTTATCCCTGGGGATAGGGGATTAAGAATACTTCCCACGTATTCCCTGCGTGTCGTAGAAGGCGACTAAAAGGGGAGGGAGCGGGGGGCTGGAAATCCTCCCCTCTCGTTTTTTTTTTCTTTTTTTAATTTTCCAAAAGAAGGAACAGAGGGGGCCAGGTGAGGATATTCCAAAAAAGGCCCAGTCCTCTGTTCTTAACGCTACCTCGCTAACGCGGGATATGGCGAATAGTTTAAAAGAAAAAGAAATATATATATTTATATATATATATATATATATATATATATATATATATATATATATATATATATATATATATATATATATATATATATATATATATATATATATATATATATTATTCATTTATTCTATTTATTTGTGTTGTCGCTGTCTCCCGCGTTAGCGAGGTAGCGCAAGGAAACAGACGAAAGAATGGCTAAACACACCCACATACACATGTATATACATACACGTCCACACACGCAAATATACATACCTATACATCTCAATGTACACATATATATACACACATAGACATATACATATATACACATGTACATAATTCATACTGTCTGCCTTTATTTGTTCCCATCGCCACCTCGCCTCACATGGAATAACAACCCCCTCCCCCCCTCATGTGTGCGAGGTAGCGCTAGGAAAAGACACCAAAGGCCCCATTCGTTCACACTCACACTCTAGCAGTCATGTAATAATGCACCGAAACCACAGCTCCCTTTCCACATCCAGGAGCCACACAACTTTCCATGGTTTACCCCAGACACTTCACATGCCCTGGTTCAATCCATTGACAGCACGTCGACCCCGGTATACCACATCGTTCCAATTCACTCTATTCCTTGCACGCTTTTCACCCTCCTGCATGTTCAGGCCCCGATCACTCAAAATCTTTTTCACTCCATCTTTCCACCTCCAATTTGGTCACTCATTCTCTCCATGTGACCAAAACATTTCAAAACACCCTCTTCTGCTCTCTCAACCACACTCTTTTAATTTCCACACATCTTTCTTACCCTTACATTACTTACTCAATCAAACCACCTCACACCACATATTGTCCTCAAACATCTCATTTCCAGCACATCCACCCTCCTGCGCACAACTCTATCCATAGCCCACGCCTCGCAACAATACAACATTGTTGGAACCACCATTCCTTCAAACATACCCATTTTTGCTTTCCGAGATAATGTTCCCGACTTCCAAACATTCTTCAATCCTTCGAGAATTTTCGCCCCCTCCCCCACCCTATGATTCACTTCCGCTTGCATGGTTCCATCCGCTGCCAGATCCACTCCCAGATATCTAAAACACTTTCCTTCCTCCAGTTTTTCTCCATTTAAACTTACCTTCCAATTGACTTGACCCTCAACCTTACTGTGCCTAACAACCTTGCTCTTATTCACATTTACTCTTAACTTTCTTCTTTCACACACTTTACCAAACTCAGTCACCAGCTTCTGCAGTTTCTTACATGAATCAGCCGCCACAAGCGCTGTATCATCAGCGAACAACAACTAACTCACTTCACAATCTCTCTCATCCACAACAGACTGCATACTTGCCACTCTTTCCAAAACTCTTACATTCACCTCCTTAACAAACCCATCCATAAACAAATTAAACAACCATGGAGACATCACACACCCCTGCCGCTAACCTACATTCACTGAGAACCAATCACTTTCCTCTCTTCCTACACGTACACATACCTTACATTCTCGATAAAAACTTTCCACTGCTTCTAACAACTTGCCTCCCACACCATACATTCTTAAAACCTTCCACAGAGCATCTCTATCAACTCTATCATATGCCTTCTCCAGATCCATAAATGCTACATACAAATCCATTTGTTTTTCTAAGTATTTCTCACATACATTCTTCAAAGCAAACACCTGATCCACACATCCTCTACCACTTCTGAAACCACACTGCTCTTCCCCAATCTGATGCTCTGTACATGCCTTCACCCTCTCAATCAATACCCTCCCATATAATTTACCAGGAATACTCAACAAACTTATACCTCTGTAATTTGAGCACTCACTCTTATCCCCTTTGCCTTTGTACAATGGCACTATGCAAGCATTCCGGCAATCCTCAGGCACCTCACCATGAATCATACATACATTAAATAACCTTACCAACCAGTCAACAATACAGTCGCCCCCTTTTTTAATAAATTCCACTGCAATACCATCCAAACCTGCTGCCTTACCGGCTTTCATCTTCCGTAAAGCTTTTACTACCTCTTCTCTATTTACCAAACAATTTTCCCTAACCCTCTCACTTTGCACACCACCTCGACCAAAACACCCTATATCTGCCACTCTATCATCAAACACATTCAACAAACCTTCAAAATACTCACTCCATCTCCTTCTCACATCACCACTACTTGTTTTCATCTTCCCATTAGCGCCCTTCACTGAAGTTCCCATTTGCTCCCTTGTCTTACGCACTTTATTTACCTCCTTCCAAAACATCTTTTTATTCTCCCTGAAATTTAATGATACTCTCTAAGCCCAACTCTCATTTGCCCTCTTTTTCACCTCTTGCGCCTTTCTCTTGACCTCCTGCCTCTTTCTTTTATACCTCTCCCACTCATTTGCATTTTTTCCCAGCAAAAATCGTCCAAATGCCTCTCTCTTCTCTTTCACTAATAATCTTACTTCTTCATCCCACCACTCACTACCTTTTCTAATCAACCCACCTCCCAGGCTTCTCATGCCACAAGCATCTTTTGCGCAAGCCATCACTGCTTCCCAAAATAAATCCCATTCCTCCCCCACTCCCCTTACCTCCTTTGTTCTCACCTTTTTCCATTCTGTACTCAGTCTCTCCTGGTACTTCCTCACACAAGTCTCCTTCCCAAGCTCACTTACTCTCACCACTCTCTTCGCCCCAACATTCTCTCTTCTTTCTGAAAACCCATACAAATCTTCACCTTCGCCTCAACAAGATAATGATCAGACATCCCTCCAGTTGCACCTCTCAGCACATTAACATCCAAAAGTCTCTCTTTCGTGCGTCTATCAATTAACACGTAATCCAATAACGCTCTCTGGCCATCTCTCCTACTTACATACGTATACTTATGTATATCTCGCTTTTTAAACCAGGTATTCCCAATCACCAGTCCTTTTTCAGCACATAAATCTACAAGCTCTTCACCATTTCCATTTACAACACTCTACACTCCATGTATACTAATTATTCCCTCAACTGCCACATTACTCACCTTTGCATTCAAATCAAACATCACTATAACCCGGGCTTTTGCATCAAAACCACTAACACACTCATTCAGCTGCTCCCAAAACGCTTGCCTCTCATGATCTTTCTTCTCATGCCCAGGTGCATATGCACCAATAATCACCCATCTCTCTCCTTCAACTTTCAGTTTTTTTTTTTTTTTTTTTAATTTTCCAAAAGAAGGAACAGAGGGGGCCAGGTGAGGATATTCCAAAAAAGGCCCAGTCCTCTGTTCTTAACGCTACCTCGCTAACGCGGGAAATGGCGAATAGTTTAAAAGAAAAAGAAATATATATTATATATATATATATATATATATATATATATATATATATATATATATATATATATATATATATATATATATATATATATATATATATATATATATATATATATTTTATTTATTTATTCTATTTATTTGGCGTTGTCGCTGTCTCCCGCGTTAGCGAGGTAGCGCAAGGAAACAGACGAAAGAATGGCCAAACCCGCCCACATACACATGTATATACATACACGTCCACACACGCAAATATACATACCTATACATCTCAATGTACACTTATATATACACACACAGACATATGCATATATACACATGTACATAATTCATACTGTCTGCCTTTATTTGTTCCCATCGCCACCCCGCCTCACATGGAATAACAACCCCCTCCCCCCTCATGTGTGCGAGGTAGCGCTAGGAAAAGACACCAAAGGCCCCATTCGTTCACACTCACACTCTAGCAGTCATGTAATAATGCACCGAAACCACAGCTCCCTTTCCACATCCAGGAGCCACACAACTTTCCATGGTTTACCCCAGACACTTCACATGCCCTGGTTCAATCCATTGACAGCACGTCGACCCCGGTATACCACATCGTTCCAATTCACTCTATTCCTTGCACGCTTTTCACCCTCCTGCATGTTCAGGCCCCGATCACTCAAAATCTTTTTCACTCCATCTTTCCACCTCCAATTTGGTCACTCATTCTCTCCATGTGACCAAAACATTTCAAAACACCCTCTTCTGCTCTCTCAACCACACTCTTTTAATTTCCACACATCTTTCTTACCCTTACATTACTTACTCGATCAAACCACCTCACACCACATATTGTCCTCAAACATCTCATTTCCAGCACATCCACCCTCCTGCGCACAACTCTATCCATAGCCCACGCCTCGCAACAATACAACATTGTTGGAACCACCATTCCTTCAAACATACCCATTTTTGCTTTCCGAGATAATGTTCCCGACTTCCAAACATTCTTCAATCCTTCGAGAATTTTCGCCCCCTCCCCCACCCTATGATTCACTTCCGCTTGCATGGTTCCATCCGCTGCCAGATCCACTCCCAGATATCTAAAACACTTTCCTTCCTCCAGTTTTTCTCCATTTAAACTTACCTTCCAATTGACTTGACCCTCAACCTTACTGTGCCTAACAACCTTGCTCTTATTCACATTTACTCTTAACTTTCTTCTTTCACACACTTTACCAAACTCAGTCACCAGCTTCTGCAGTTCCTTACATGAATCAGCCGCCACAAGCGCTGTATCATCAGCGAACAACAACTAACTCACTTCACAAGCTCTCTCATCCACAACAGACTGCATACTTGCCACTCTTTCCAAAACTCTTACATTCACCTCCTTAACAAACCCATCCATAAACAAATTAAACAACCATGGAGACATCACACACCCCTGCCGCTAACCTACATTCACTGAGAACCAATCACTTTCCTCTCTTCCTACACGTACACATACCTTACATTCTCGATAAAAACTTTCCACTGCTTCTAACAACTTGCCTCCCACACCATACATTCTTAAAACCTTCCACAGAGCATCTCTATCAACTCTATCATATGCCTTCTCCAGATCCATAAATGCTACATACAAATCCATTTGTTTTTCTAAGTATTTCTCACATACATTCTTCAAAGCAAACACCTGATCCACACATCCTCTACCACTTCTGAAACCACACTGCTCTTCCCCAATCTGATGCTCTGTACATGCCTTCACCCTCTCAATCAATACCCTCCCATATAATTTACCAGGAATACTCAACAAACTTATACCTCTGTAATTTGAGCACTCACTCTTATCCCCTTTGCCTTTGTACAATGGCACTATGCAAGCATTCCGGCAATCCTCAGGCACCTCACCATGAATCATACATACATTAAATAACCTTACCAACCAGTCAACAATACAGTCGCCCCCTTTTTTAATAAATTCCACTGCAATACCATCCAAACCTGCTGCCTTACCGGCTTTCATCTTCCGTAAAGCTTTTACTACCTCTTCTCTATTTACCAAACAATTTTCCCTAACCCTCTCACTTTGCACACCACCTCGACCAAAACACCCTATATCTGCCACTCTATCATCAAACACATTCAACAAACCTTCAAAATACTCACTCCATCTCCTTCTCACATCACCACTACTTGTTTTCATCTTCCCATTAGCGCCCTTCACTGAAGTTCCCATTTGCTCCCTTGTCTTACGCACTTTATTTACCTCCTTCCAAAACATCTTTTTATTCTCCCTGAAATTTAATGATACTCTCTAAGCCCAACTCTCATTTGCCCTCTTTTTCACCTCTTGCGCCTTTCTCTTGACCTCCTGCCTCTTTCTTTTATACCTCTCCCACTCATTTGCATTTTTTCCCAGCAAAAATCGTCCAAATGCCTCTCTCTTCTCTTTCACTAATAATCTTACTTCTTCATCCCACCACTCACTACCTTTTCTAATCAACCCATCTCCCAGGCTTCTCATGCCACAAGCATCTTTTGCGCAAGCCATCACTGCTTCCCAAAATAAATCCCATTCCTCCCCCACTCCCCTTACCTCCTTTGTTCTCACCTTTTTCCATTCTGTACTCAGTCTCTCCTGGTACTTCCTCACACAAGTCTCCTTCCCAAGCTCACTTACTCTCACCACTCTCTTCGCCCCAACATTCTCTCTTCTTTTCTGAAAACCCATACAAATCTTCACCTTCGCCTCCACAAGATAATGATCAGACATCCCTCCAGTTGCACCTCTCAGCACATTAACATCCAAAAGTCTCTCTTTCGTGCGTCTATCAATTAACACGTAATCCAATAACGCTCTCTGGCCATCTCTCCTACTTACATACGTATACTTATGTATATCTCGCTTTTTAAACCATGTATTCCCAATCACCAGTCCTTTTTCAGCACATAAATCTACAAGCTCTTCACCATTTCCATTTACAACACTCTACACTCCATGTATACTAATTATTCCCTCAACTGCCACATTACTCACCTTTGCATTCAAATCACCCATCACTATAACCCGGGCTTTTGCATCAAAACCACTAACACACTCATTCAGCTGCTCCCAAAACGCTTGCCTCTCATGATCTTTCTTCTCATGCCCAGGTGCATAAGCACCAATAATCACCCATCTCTCTCCTTAAACTTTCAATTTTTTTTTTTTTTTAATTTTCCAAAAGAAGGAACAGAGGGGGCCAGGTGAGGATATTCCAAAAAAGGCCCAGTCCTCTGTTCTTAACGCTATCTCGCTAACGCGGGAAATGGCGAATAGTTTAAAAGAAAAAGAAATATATATATATATATATATATATATATATATATATATATATATATGTATATATATATATATATATATATATATATATATATATATATATATATATATTATTCATTTATTCTATTTATTTGTGTTGTCGCTGTCTCCCGCGTTAGCGAGGTAGCGCAAGGAAACAGACGAAAGAATGGCCAAACCCGCCCACATACACATGTATATACATACACGTCCACACACGCAAATATACATACCTATACATCTCAATGTACACTTATATATACACACACAGACATATGCATATATACACATGTACATAATTCATACTGTCTGCCTTTATTTGTTCCCATCGCCACCCCGCCTCACATGGAATAACAACCCCCTCCCCCCTCATGTGTGCGAGGTAGCGCTAGGAAAAGACACCAAAGGCCCCATTCGTTCACACTCACACTCTAGCAGTCATGTAATAATGCACCGAAACCACAGCTCCCTTTCCACATCCAGGAGCCACACAACTTTCCATGGTTTACCCCAGACACTTCACATGCCCTGGTTCAATCCATTGACAGCACGTCGACCCCGGTATACCACATCGTTCCAATTCACTCTATTCCTTGCACGCTTTTCACCCTCCTGCATGTTCAGGCCCCGATCACTCAAAATCTTTTTCACTCCATCTTTCCACCTCCAATTTGGTCACTCATTCTCTCCATGTGACCAAAACATTTCAAAACACCCTCTTCTGCTCTCTCAACCACACTCTTTTAATTTCCACACATCTTTCTTACCCTTACATTACTTACTCGATCAAACCACCTCACACCACATATTGTCCTCAAACATCTCATTTCCAGCACATCCACCCTCCTGCGCACAACTCTATCCATAGCCCACGCCTCGCAACAATACAACATTGTTGGAACCACCATTCCTTCAAACATACCCATTTTTGCTTTCCGAGATAATGTTCCCGACTTCCAAACATTCTTCAATCCTTCGAGAATTTTCGCCCCCTCCCCCACCCTATGATTCACTTCCGCTTGCATGGTTCCATCCGCTGCCAGATCCACTCCCAGATATCTAAAACACTTTCCTTCCTCCAGTTTTTCTCCATTTAAACTTACCTTCCAATTGACTTGACCCTCAACCTTACTGTGCCTAACAACCTTGCTCTTATTCACATTTACTCTTAACTTTCTTCTTTCACACACTTTACCAAACTCAGTCACCAGCTTCTGCAGTTCCTTACATGAATCAGCCGCCACAAGCGCTGTATCATCAGCGAACAACAACTAACTCACTTCACAAGCTCTCTCATCCACAACAGACTGCATACTTGCCACTCTTTCCAAAACTCTTACATTCACCTCCTTAACAAACCCATCCATAAACAAATTAAACAACCATGGAGACATCACACACCCCTGCCGCTAACCTACATTCACTGAGAACCAATCACTTTCCTCTCTTCCTACACGTACACATACCTTACATTCTCGATAAAAACTTTCCACTGCTTCTAACAACTTGCCTCCCACACCATACATTCTTAAAACCTTCCACAGAGCATCTCTATCAACTCTATCATATGCCTTCTCCAGATCCATAAATGCTACATACAAATCCATTTGTTTTTCTAAGTATTTCTCACATACATTCTTCAAAGCAAACACCTGATCCACACATCCTCTACCACTTCTGAAACCACACTGCTCTTCCCCAATCTGATGCTCTGTACATGCCTTCACCCTCTCAATCAATACCCTCCCATATAATTTACCAGGAATACTCAACAAACTTATACCTCTGTAATTTGAGCACTCACTCTTATCCCCTTTGCCTTTGTACAATGGCACTATGCAAGCATTCCGGCAATCCTCAGGCACCTCACCATGAATCATACATACATTAAATAACCTTACCAACCAGTCAACAATACAGTCGCCCCCTTTTTTAATAAATTCCACTGCAATACCATCCAAACCTGCTGCCTTACCGGCTTTCATCTTCCGTAAAGCTTTTACTACCTCTTCTCTATTTACCAAACAATTTTCCCTAACCCTCTCACTTTGCACACCACCTCGACCAAAACACCCTATATCTGCCACTCTATCATCAAACACATTCAACAAACCTTCAAAATACTCACTCCATCTCCTTCTCACATCACCACTACTTGTTTTCATCTTCCCATTAGCGCCCTTCACTGAAGTTCCCATTTGCTCCCTTGTCTTACGCACTTTATTTACCTCCTTCCAAAACATCTTTTTATTCTCCCTGAAATTTAATGATACTCTCTAAGCCCAACTCTCATTTGCCCTCTTTTTCACCTCTTGCGCCTTTCTCTTGACCTCCTGCCTCTTTCTTTTATACCTCTCCCACTCATTTGCATTTTTTCCCAGCAAAAATCGTCCAAATGCCTCTCTCTTCTCTTTCACTAATAATCTTACTTCTTCATCCCACCACTCACTACCTTTTCTAATCAACCCACCTCCCAGGCTTCTCATGCCACAAGCATCTTTTGCGCAAGCCATCACTGCTTCCCAAAATAAATCCCATTCCTCCCCCACTCCCCTTACCTCCTTTGTTCTCACCTTTTTCCATTCTGTACTCAGTCTCTCCTGGTACTTCCTCACACAAGTCTCCTTCCCAAGCTCACTTACTCTCACCACTCTCTTCGCCCCAACATTCTCTCTTCTTTTCTGAAAACCCATACAAATCTTCACCTTCGCCTCCACAAGATAATGATCAGACATCCCTCCAGTTGCACCTCTCAGCACATTAACATCCAAAAGTCTCTCTTTCGTGCGTCTATCAATTAACACGTAATCCAATAACGCTCTCTGGCCATCTCTCCTACTTACATACGTATACTTATGTATATCTCGCTTTTTAAACCATGTATTCCCAATCTCCAGTCCTTTTTCAGCACATAAATCTACAAGCTCTTCACCATTTCCATTTACAACACTCTACACTCCATGTATACTAATTATTCCCTCAACTGCCACATTACTAACCTTTGCATTCAAATCACCCATCACTATAACCCGGGCTTTTGCATCAAAACCACTAACACACTCATTCAGCTGCTCCCAAAACGCTTGCCTCTCATGATCTTTCTTCTCATGCCCAGGTGCATATGCACCAATAATCACCCATCTCTCTCCTTCAACTTTCAGTTTTAACCATATCAATCTAGAATTTACTTTCTTACACTCTATCACATACTCCCACAACTCCTGATTCAGGAGTTGCGCTACTCCTACCCTTGCTCTTGTCCTCTCACTAACCCCTGACTTTACTCCCAAGACATTCCCAAACCACTCTTCCCCTTTACCTTTGAGCTTCGTTTCACTCAGAGCCAAAACATCCAGGTTCCTTTCCTCAAATATACTACCTATATCTCCTTTTTCCTCATCTTGGTTACATCCACACACATTTAGACACGCCAATCTGAGCCTTCGAGGAGGATGAGCACTCCTCGCGTGACTCCTTCTTCTGTTTCCCCTTTTAGAAAGTTAAAATACAAGGAGGGGAGGTCTCTAGCCCCCCGCTCCCGTCCCCTTTCGTCGCCTTCTACGACACGTGAGGAATGCGTGGGAAGTATTCTTTCTCCCCTATCCCCAGGGATATATATATATATAGTGAGTATGGAGTGAGTATTTTGAAGGTTTGTTGAATGTGTTTGATGATAGAGTGGCAGATATAGGGTGTTTTGGTCGAGGTGGTGTGCAAAGTGAGAGGGTTAGGGAAAATGATTTGGTAAACAGAGAAGAGGTAGTAAAAGCTTTGCGGAAGATGAAAGCCGGCAAGGCAGCAGGTTTGGATGGTATTGCAGTGGAATTTATCAAAAAAGGGGGTGACTGTATTATTGACTGGTTGGTAAGGTTATTTAATGTATGTATGACTCATGGTGAGGTGCCTGAGGATTGCCGGAATGCGTGCATAGTGCCATTGTACAAAGGCAAAGGGGATAAGAGTGAGTGCTCAAATTACAGAGGTATAAGTTTGTTGAGTATTCCTGGTACATTATATGGGAGGGTATTGATTGAGAGGGTGAAGGCATGTACAGAGCATCAGATTGGGGAAGAGTAGTGTGGTTTCAGAAGTGGTAGAGGATGTGTGGATCAGGTGTTTGCTTTGAAGAATGTATGTGAGAAATACTTAGAAAAGCAAATGGATTTGTATGTAGCATTTATGGATCTGGAGAAGGCATATGATAGAGTTGATAGAGATGCTCTGTGGAAGGTATTAAGAATATATGGTGTGGGAGGCAAGTTGTTAGAAGCAGTGAAAAGTTTTTATCGAGGATGTAAGGCATGTGTACGTGTAGGAAGAGAGGAAAGTGATTGGTTCTCAGTGAATGTAGGTTTGCGGCAGGGGTGTGTGATGTCTCCATGGTTGTTTAATTTGTTTATGGATGGGGTTGTTAGGGAGGTGAATGCAAGAGTTTTGGAAAGAGGGGCAAGTATGAAGTCTGTTGTGGATGAGAGAGCTTGGGAAGTGAGTCAGTTGTTGTTCGCTGATGATACAGCGCTGGTGGCTGATTCATGTGAGAAACTGCAGAAGCTGGTGACTGAGTTTGGTAAAGTGTGTGAAAGAAGAAAGTTAAGAGTAAATGTGAATAAGAGCAAGGTTATTAGGTACAGTAGGGTTGAGGGTCAAGTCAATTGGGAGGTGAGTTTGAATGGAGAAAAACTGGAGGAAGTGAAGTGTTTTAGATATCTGGGAGTGGATCTGGCAGCGGATGGAACCATGGAAGCGGAAGTGGATCATAGGGTGGTGGAGGGGGCGAAAATTCTGGGAGCCTTGAAGAATGTGTGGAAGTCGAGAACATTATCTCGGAAAGCAAAAATGGGTATGTTTGAAGGAATAGTGGTTCCAACAATGTTGTATGGTTGCGAGGCGTGGGCTATGGATAGAGTTGTGCGCAGGAGGATGGATGTGCTGGAAATGAGATGTTTGAGGACAATGTGTGGTGTGAGGTGGTTTGATCGAGTAAGTAACGTAAGGGTAAGAGAGATGTGTGGAAATAAAAAGAGCGTGGTTGAGAGAGCAGAAGAGGGTGTTTTGAAATGGTTTGGGCACATGGAGAGAATGAGTGAGGAAAGATTGACCAAGAGGATATATGTGTCGGAGGTGGAGGGAACGAGGAGAAGAGGGAGACCAAATTGGAGGTGGAAAGATGGAGTGAAAAAGATTTTGTGTGATCGGGGCCTGAACATGCAGGAGGGTGAAAGGAGGGCAAGGAATAGAGTGAATTGGAGCGATGTGGTTTACCGGGGTTGACGTGCTGTCAGTAGATTGAATCAAGGCATGCGAAGCGTCTGGGGTAAACCATAGATAGCTGTGTAGGTATGTATATTTGCGTGTGTGGACGTATGTATATACATGTGTATGGGGGTGGGTTGGGCCATTTCTTTCGTCTGTTTCCTT
This sequence comes from Panulirus ornatus, assembly GCF_036320965.1. Lineage (NCBI taxonomy): Eukaryota > Metazoa > Arthropoda > Malacostraca > Decapoda > Palinuridae > Panulirus > Panulirus ornatus. Next base: position 8,587,503 of record NC_092271.1, on the reverse strand, counting down.
GCGCTACCTCGCAAACGCGGGAGACAGCGACAAAGCAAAAAAAAAAAAAAAATATATATATATATATATATATATATATATATATATATATATATATATATATATATATATATATATATATATATATATATATATATATATGAATAAGAGCAATGTTATTAGGTACAGTAGGGTTGAGGGTCAAGTCAATTGGGAGATAAGTTTGAATGGAGAAAAACTGGAGGAAGTAAAGTGTTTTAGATATCTGGGAGTGGATCTGGCAGCGGATGGAACCATGGAAGCGGAAGTGGATCATCGGGTGGGGGAGGGGGCGAAAATCCTGTGAGCCTTGAAGAATGTGTGGAAGTCGAGAACATTATCTCGGAAAGCAAAAATGGGTATGTTTGAAGGAATATTGGTTCCAACAATGTTGTATGGTTGCGAGGCGTGGGCTATGGATAGAGTTGTGCGCAGGAGGATGGATGTGCTGGAAATGATATGTTTGAGGACAATGTGTGGTGTGAGGTGGTTTGATCGAGTAAGTAACGTAAGGGTGAGAGAGATGTGTGGAAATAAAAAGAGCGTGGTTGAGAGAGCAGAAGAGGGTGTTTTGAAATGGTTTGGGCACATGGAGAGAATGAGTGAGGAAAGATTGACCAAGAGGATATATGTGTCGGAGTTGGAGGGAACGAGGAGAAGTGGGAGACCAAATTGGAGGTGGAAAGATGGAGTGAAAAAGATTTTGTGTGATCGGGGCCTGAACATGCAGGAGGGTGAAAGGAGGGCAAGGAATAGAGTGAATTGGATCGATGTGGTATACCGGGGTTGACGTGCTGTCAGTGGATTGAATCAGGGCATGTGAAGTGTATGGGGTAAACAATGGAAAGCTGTGTAGGTATGTATATTTGCGTGTGTGGACGTAGGTATATACATGTGTATGGGGGTGGGTTGGGCCATTTCTTTCGTCTGTTTCTTTGCGCTACCTCGCAAACGCGGGAGACAGCGACAAAGTAAAAAAAAAAAAAACATATATATATATATATATATATATATATATATAATATATATATATATATATATATATATATATATATATATATATATATATATGTATATATATATATATATATATATATATATATATATATATATATATTCATTGTGAGTAGGAGAGATGGTCAAAGGGAATTATTGGATTACCTGTTAATTGATAGGCGTGTATAAGAAAATTTATTTGATGTTAATGTGCTAAGTGGGCCGCTGGATGGATGTCTGATCACTATCTTGTGGAGGCACTTGTGTGAGAAAGTACCAGGAGAGACTGAGTGAAGAAGGGCCGTGAGGGGAGTGGGTGAGGAGTGTGATGTATTTAGGGAAGCAATGGAGGCATGTGCAACATATGCATGTGGCGTGAGAAAGGTGGGAGGTGGGCTGATTAGAATGGGTAGTGAGTGATGAAATGAAGATGTATAGTTGTTAGTGAAAGAGACAAGAGAGGCGTTTGGACGATACTTACAAGGAAGGAGTGCAAATGACTGGGAGATGTATACAACAAAGCGGCAGGAGGTCAAGAGGAAAGTGCAAGGGTTGAAAAAGAGGGCAAATAAGAGCTAGGGTGAGATAGTAAAATTAAACTTTAGGGAAAATATAGAGATGTTTTGGAAGGAGGTGAATAACGTGCGTAAGACAAGAGGACAAATGGGAACATCGGTGAAGTGGGCAGGGGGAAAGCAATAACAGGTAGCGATGGAGAGGAGATAGAGTGAGTATTTTGTAGGTTGTTGAATGTATTTGATGATAGAGTGGCAGGTGTAGGATGTTTTGGGCGGGTTGGTGTGCGAAGTGAGAGGATCAGGGAGAATGGTTTGGTTAAGAGAGAAGAGGTAGTGAAAGCTTTGCGGAAGATGAAATCCGGAAAGGTGGCGGGTATAGCAGCAGAACTTATTAAGAGAGGGAGGGGGGGGGTGACTTTGTTGTTGATTGGTTGGTAAGGATATTCAGTGTATGTATGGATCTTGGTAAAGTGCCTGAGGAATGTCGGAATGCGTGCATAGTGCCACTGTATAAAGACAAAGGGAATAAAGGGGAGTGTTCAAACTACAGAGGCATAAAATTGTTGAGTAACTAGGGAAATTATATGGGAGGGTATTGATTGAGAGGGTGAAGGCAGGTACAGAGCATCATATTTGGGAAGAGCAGTGTGATTTCAGAAGTGGTAGAGGATGTGTGGATCAGGTGTTTGCTTTGAAGAATATGTGTGAGAAATACTTAGAAAAACAAATGGATTTGTATGTAGCATGTATGGATCTGGAGATAGTATATGATAGGGTTGATACAGATGCTCTCTGGAAGGTCTTAAGAGTATATGGTGTGGGAGGTAAGCTGCTGGAAGCAGTGAAAAATTTTTACCAAGGATGTAAGGCATGTGTATGAGTAGGAAGAGAGGAGAGTGATTAGTTCCCAGTGAATGTCGGCTGTGGCAGGGGTGTGTGATGTCCCCATGGTTGTTTAATTTGTTTATGAATGGGGTGGTTAGGGAGGTAAATGCAGGGCTTTTGGAGAGAGTAGCGAGTATACAGTCTATTGGGGATGATAGAGCCTGGGAAATTAGTCAGTTGTTGTTCGCCGATGATACAGCTCTGTTTGCTGATTTGAGGGAACCCTGCAGAAGTTGGTGACTGACTTTGGAAAAGTGTGTGAAAGGAGAAAGTTGAGAGTAAATATGAATAAGAGCAAGGTTATTAAGTTCAGTAGGGTTGAGGGACAAGTAAATTGGGATGTTGGAATGACGAAAAATTGTAGGAAGTGAAGTGTTTTAGATATCTGAGAGTAGATTTAGCAGCAAAAAGAACAATGGAAGCAGAATTGAGTCACAGGGTGTGAGTTGTTTTGATCGAGTAAGTAATATAAGTGTAAGAGAGATGTGTGGAAATAAAAAGAGTATGGTAGAGAGAGCAGAAGAGGATGTGTTGAAATGGTTTGGACATTTGGAGAGAATGAGTGCGGAAAGATTGAAAAGAGGATATAAGTGTCAGAGGTGGAGGGAACAAGGCAAAGCGGGAGACCAAATTGGAGGTGGAAGGATGGAATGAAAAAGATTTTGAGCGACCGGCGCCTGAACATAATGAGGGTGAGAGGCGTGCAAGGAATAGAGTGATTCGAAACTATGTTGTATACCGGAGTCGACGTGCTCTCAATGGAATGAACCAGGGCATGTGAAACGTCTTGGGTAAACCATGGAAAGGTCTCTAAGGTGTGGATGTGGATAGGGAGGTGTGGTTTCATTCCATTACACATGAGAGATAGAGCCCGAGTGTTTGGGAATGTGGCTATTTTTGTCTGTTTTCCTAGCGCTGCCTCGGTGAAGCAACGTCCTGTGGGACGAGGTAGCGTCAAGGATGGATGAAGGCAAGTAAGTATGAATATGTACACCTGCAGCCATAATTCCCTCGACACCGTTTGTGAAACCTGGCATCTGGCGGACGTTATAAACATATAGTAATGGTAGTATTCATTCATGGTTCCGAAAGCATAAGTAAGGGACAATGTTTTTGGTTCATCGCTGCTGGACGCTCTTCTTGTACTCACATACAACACTACAGTTATGAATTGGTCAACATTCAGGTCATCAATTTGAAACCTCTATAAGCAACTTGCATAATACTGACGTATCGAATATATTGAAGCACAGGTGTATGCTTTAGAAATTAATATCATACAACAAAATATCAAGAATAACGGATGAAACAATGTGACAGTTCGTGAGAAAATACGACGATAATGTGAAACTCTGGCATAAGGAATTATCTATCTACTATCTAGCTATAGCCGGACGCTATAGGAAGTAATACTTGTATCTATCCCTATGTTGTATTTTATCTACCTGTTTGTAGAAAAAATAGAAAATAGGCAACGCTGTAGAACAGGAGGAGGCAGACGATCTGGGCTGGGGCTCAGTGAGGAAGACAGAGGCGTGGCGTAGTGACGAGGGTGGGTAGTTTTGTACTGGGTACACTTGATAAAGTGATTGCTAATTGCAATGCCATTGAAATAAATATATATGAAACAGAGTGATTACAGACAGTTTGGGAGACACGAGAGGAAGAAAGGAGGGGGAGGGAATGGGGAAAGTGCTGTCAGGTTTTACGCTGGTAAATAACCCTAAGCAAAAAGCAGCCACCCTCGCAATACATGCTCAGAAGGATGAAAGGAAACAGCAATAGGTATATAAAAGATATTATCATTTGGATAACACTATAGTCCTGAAACCAGTGACAGACGAGCCAACTAACATGCGTATAACGTAAGACAAAATAATCAAAATTAAAAAGTGGCAACTCCTCCCTAATAGCAGACTAGTTGAATGTCGATATGATCAGGATCAGTAAATGTATGACATTTGTCACTAAGTGTTATGATATGCTAGTATTACAGCATGCAAGTCACACATATCATAGCGCCATAACAAATAACCTCAAGATAGGATGTAGACTAATTCCTGCAAAGCTAACTACATAGTTAGGTAATTGCTGGTCACTGTCCTGATGTATTACCGACGTTTTTGGAACGTTGTTAATTATCAATTGACGTAATATATCCATAATGAATGTTAAGTAATAAAGTACGGTTAGTAATTCATACGTCACAATATGGCAATATCTAACGTTGAAAACCCTGTATTATAGGACGAAGGATATGAATGCAGAGTTGTCTACCATGTCATTACATGCAAACTATTGTGGACACAAAATTACATTCATTTGATAAGTTATTGATATCACATATTATATAGATGCTATTAATACGTAGATCAGATCACAGTGACACATTAATAGCATGTAACAGCATTGAATATCCAACTACAAACACAAACTGACAAATTAATATTCTGTCCATCCTCCTTCATGATCAATCACACCCTGCAAGCGTTTTGGCATTGATTCTACCAATCGTCTAACTATATCTGGCTTTCTCCTAAAAACTTCCCACTCCTGATTTGTGTGCTGTAGCAAGGCTTGTGAAGTTCTCTTTGCACCAGGTTCTCATTTATTCACTACGCTTTCCTATAAATTTTCAATGGGATTGTAATCACGGGCTTTACTTGGCCAGTCTAATAGTTGGATGTCTTGATGTTCAGCGAACCAGCGTTATGTTACTCGAGCCGTGTGGATGGAGGATCGGTCATGCGTAAAGATGAATCTTTCTGGGTAGGGAAACGCATATGCCCGCAACGACGGTAGCATAACTTCCTCGGAAATGTTTAGGTATTGGTCAGCTGTGAACCGTCCATGTGTAGGTGTGACTTCTCCAATGCCGTGCATGAACATCCACCTCCAAACATCACACGTCACATGACCACTTCTCACAGTTTCGTATATATTTTCACACTTATATCTTGTATCATTTTGCCGCCAGCAATGTTGTTTACCATAAGTTGCTGAAGAAAGTGTCTTTTCGTCACTACATGTGACACGTCCCCAGAAGTCCATATCGTTGTTGATGTGCTGCCTGTGAGTTAGTGTTTCTAAATTAGTAGGTATCTATGGTGTATGATAACTTCATGCAGTCGTCGTCGTGCTGTTCCTGCTGAAACATTGATGTGAAAATTTTCCGTAATGGCAACAGCATTCTGGAAATGGTCTCCGTCAGAAGTATCTCTGATGACCTGATCTTCACCTGCAGTTGTCCCACGTAGTCGTCGTGTTCTCTGATGACCTGATCTTCAGTTATCGCGCGTATTCGTCCTGTTCTCCGATGATCAAGTGAACTGCTGCCGCCTTCTTCTTGCCATCTTAGTAACCATAGGTACACCGACCATGTCTCTGGTAACTCCCAATTCTCTTGATATTTCCGTTGGTGCTTTAACACTTTCACTCGTGCTAATAATTCTTCCTCTGATTGTTACTTTGTCGTGATGATAGTCGTTCATCTTGTGTTGGCTAACACCTTATCAGGACGATAGTAACTATGATGTATTCTGGCCTGATTATTGTTTGTTGCTAGTTAGGTTTTACGGCCATCGACCTATGAGGAAGGTCATTAGGCCTGCAACCCTATTTAAAGTATGACTTCAAGTCATCATTCCTAAATATCAATTTTTGAAAAATGAATAAATAGATAAATAGATAAATTATAAAGAAATATAAGTGTAACTGATATGATAATCATAAAGATAAAATTAAAAACAAATGATGGAAAGAAAAGGTTTTGTGTGTATTGAGCCGACGTGGCGGCAAATATCACCCAGTCAGCACAGCACTCATGGTTGCATTTTACCCAAGCGTGCGAAAAGATAGGACAGACTAGAGATAGTCCTCCAACACGACATGCACCTATAAATAGATAGTTTTTTCGGAGGTCCTCCATCTCAGCCCCACGTCGTAGCTGCCCCGGGGAAAAACCACCTCCCCCCGAAGGCCGATTGCCTGATGAATGGACATGTCCACCCACCATGCGATATGGCCCAAGGAGGAGGAGTCTCACACCAAGGCCAACCCTGTCACAGAGCAGAACCCACGAACCACCTTACATCATCTTGATTAATTCCGTTACTCTGAGGAAGACCATTAATTTGTCTATGGTACTCGAGTTATCTCCGAGTACATTAATGATGTTAAAAGAAATGTTTTTTCTTGTTGCAATGATTTATTGGTTTTCTTCTATGTTGTTGAAATCTATTGCATCGTAGCAGTAAATTTTCAGTTGTGGAGATTTGTTTGCACTGTTGGCATACGGGTGGAAAGCTTTTGGTTGTGTATGGCTGTTGATGAGGAGTGTAAGTACAATTCACTCTGAAGCGGGCCAGCACGACCTCCTCTCTTCTGTTCTTGCGGTATGAGGTCGGCCAGTCCGCCACTTCTTGCTTAGATTTTCTGATGATTGCCAAGTCAGTCCACTGACTCTGCCACAGAAGATGGGTTGATATCTTCCCCAAGAAAAGGCAGGACCAGATACCGAGGGATCAGAACGACCCCCTCGAGTTCTAAGGTCGACTTAGCCAAGCTGTCTGCCTGCTCATTGCAATGACCCACCAGGCACCCAGATCAAGATGATATCTTTCTCACATGAATTTAGTGTATCAATAGTATTGCCCTGTAATTCACAGGACTCTGTATATTCAGAGCCTATTGCTTTAAGAGCAGAAAGAGAATCAGAAAAAAATTATGGTTTTACTGTGATTTAAATCAATTATATAGTCTATGGCTCGATCAATGGCAAACAATTCAGCGCAAAATACAGATGTATGGTTCGGCAAGCGGTATCTGAGGGCACACTTCAACGACCACACAATTGCACCCACACATTCGTCCGTCTTGGAGCCATCAGTGTAGAAGTAAACATACGACAGGTTATCGATGATGACCTAACGAAAACGCTGGTGTACCTCGCTCTACGATGTATGTGCTTTTTTTTGGCTGGAAACCAGCGAGTCCACTTCATTCACTCTAATACCGAAGTTCTCACCAAGGAAGTATATTCTGACGGCCAGAGGCCTGACGCCTCTGTTGACGAGCTGTGAACATTCCAGAATGAGGCGACAGGCAGTTGTCTTGTTCCTTCTGGCCATCAGAATACCGCTTTGCCAAGACAGGATCTCACGTCTTAGTCGGAGAAGAGATATATGGGCCTCAACTTCTGGTCGTGTAACTCTGGTATATGTTAGGGCTCCAAGACACATTCGCAAACATTTGTTCTGTGTCACATCCAACCTTCTCAGGGTATATTTGCTCGCCGAAGCATACACCCGAGAGCCATAGTCTAATTCAGATCTAATCAGGGACTTGTAAATCATTAGTAAAGATTTTCTGCCGGCTTCCCAGAAGGAACCCGAAAGGCATTCAAGGATGTTTAATCTTTTAATGCAATTTGTTACTAGATAGTCAACATAACTTTTCAATTTAGTCTTTTATCAAATTTTAAGCCTAGGAATTTAACTATATTCAGAAATGGGGTCGGGTTGTTGTTTAAAGTTATAAGCAAATTCAGGATATAAATTTTTCGGGTGAAGACAACCGCGATACTTTTGTTGAGTGAGAACTTAAATCCCCACTGTAGCGTCCAACGATGAACGGACTCAAGCGCAGCTTGAAACCGCTCAGCCGAAAATTGTGCACTAGGCGAAGAGTGCCATTGCGCACAATCATCAGCATAAAGTGAGTATTTAAGATTTCGCGGGACGGAAGTTGGAGACAGAATATCATTAATCATAATATTACATAATGTTGGGCTAAGAACGCTGCCTTGCGGCACCCCATTCTCTTGGACAAATGTCCGAAGTGACAGTGAGTGCTGTAAGTTTTACAGCAAAAGTTTTATTGTTTAAAAAATTTCTAATTCATATGCGTAAATAACCTGTTGAATCAAAAGCATAAAGTTTGCTTAAAATTCCGTTTTGCCATGTCATGTCGAAGGATTTTTCTAAATCTAAAAACACGGCAACAAAAAAACGTACTTCACTAAAGGACTCTAAGACTGAATATTCTAGGTGTATTATATGATCCGATGTGCCTCTGTTTTGACGGAAAACACACTATTGATCATTTAAAAAACCCTTCATTTCTAACAAAAAAGTAGCCTTCTGTTGACCGTTCTCTCCACAAATGCAGCTCGTGAGCGCAATAGGTCGAAACGAATTTACAATTGTATGGGGTCAGAAGTCTTTTGGGATGGGGATGACGTGCGCAGTGCCATGAGTTTGGAAACGTTTGAGACGTCCAAATCTTACTGTACAATGCTAACAATTTTGTCAGGTTAGCCTGACTAAGGTGCCGGATCATCCCGTAAGTGACACCGCTGAGTCCCGGGTTCGAACCTTTACAGGATTTCAGGACAAAAAGCAGTTCTTTGATTGCAAATATTTTGTTATAACCAAAAGTATCTTCTGTGGCAAAGTTTGGTATTTGCAGCTTGGCCTGGCGTTTGTGGTATAAGAAGCATGGATCGTAATTGGCCGAGCTGCTCGTTTCTGAGAATCTCCTGGCGAGTGTGTTGGCCATGTCCGACGAGTCGTCGATGATTTGATCTTGATTGTGGATTTGCGGAGGAATTTGCGGCTTGTATTTTCTTTTGATTTTATTGATTGTGGACCAGACCTGACTTACTGGTGTGTCCTTGTTCACGGTAGAGACAAAGCCGTGGCAGGAGTCTCGTTTGGCTTGTTTGATATTTCTCGCCTGAGCCCTCGCATGTTTGTATGCAACAAAGTTATTATCTGAAGGCTCGTTGTCGACCATCCTGTATCTCCTATTGCGACTCACGCTGCGCATTTCGGCAATCTGGTGTCCACCAAGGAACTCTATGCTTTGTGGAAATTGTAGAAACCTTAGGTATAGAGTTCTCAGCAGCCCTCAGTATGGTTGAAGTAACCTTGAGGACTTGCATCAATGCCACCACTGGATATATCAAGGACGGCTTGCCTTGTGAATGACACCCAGTCTGCTTTCTTATAAATAGATTTAGGCGGAGACGAGAGGGATTGGTAATAATGTCGCATGAATAAGAAAGACAGATCAGGAAATGGTCACTTCTCAGGTGATGGTGATGTTAAGTACATCCGGCGATGACAAGGATAAATCAATTGCTGATATATTGCCACGAGTTCCACTACCATCGTTCAGAAGAGCGAGGTTGGCATTGATCAGAAAATCTGCCCGGATACTTCCTCACTGGTAATGATGAGCATTAAAGTCTCCTAAAACTACTTTACGGTGAGGTATTTGACAGACAAGCAAATTCAGCTCATCATTATCAAGTGCATTGGAACCGGAACAATATATTGAACAGGTGGCCAGGTATGTGTTATTAGATTTTACTCTATATGCGACAGCGTCTGGAGCAGAATCTAAAGTCACTCCTGTGTGAGGTAAACTTTGGTGGACCTAGCTACCCCACGATTCTCGTCTCTTCTATACGAGTGATAGCTATCTAAAACGGAACAGTCTTCGAGTGTGCCTCTTGTAAACAGATCACGGCAGGCCTATACAGTGCAAGCAACAGTTGTAGTTGTGCTTGCTTATGCCTAAGGCCTCTACAATTCCATTGGATGATATTGAACGTGTTAGTTAAAGTTATTTAAACGACCAGTATTCCTAGCCCGTTTATGTCGGGACTTGGGCGAATCCCCAAGGGAACATGAACGGTCCCTGGAAGTGGATTTTCTGGCTTCCATCAATTCTATGTCCTCCAACGAAACCAACCTGTGAATCACAGACCTCCTTGGTGGAGGTACTGGAACGATGACATGCGACGTAGTTTTCACAAGTTTAGTCAAATTTAAAGATACGTTAGTTTTATTCTCTTTCTTATCTTTAGTGTGGGGGGAGGATGTGGTGATGGCATAGGCTTTGTTGTGAGCTTTGGTTGGAGAATTAGGTGTAGGGTTAGATGGAGCTCGGTTCTTGATACTGAGGGTCGGCGTGTCACAAGGAGTCTTAGCCGAGATTGTTCGCATAACCGGCTTACTTTTCAGAGCCGACGGGTAGGATTCATTAGTTTTAGGAGTCGCATGAGACTCCTTAACCCTCCTCCTAGCCTCACCATATGATATGTTGTTTTGTGTCTTAGCTGCGCATACTTCTTTCTCAAACAGGAACCGGGGACAGTCCCAGTCCGTGTTGGGTGGTTGCCATTACAGTTAACACACAGCATCCTATGAGTCACACAATCCTCCACTATATGACCCTGCGCAGCACACTTCCCGCATTTTGCAGAAAGAGTGCAAGACTTCAAAGGGTGACCAAATTTCTGGCATCTAAAACAACGTAGGAGATTCGGAATGTAGGGACGAACTTGACATCGCATGTAACCAATCGAGATATTGTCCGGTAGACGAGATTTTCCTAATGTTAGATTTATCAGGGGCGTTCTACGTCGTTCGCCATTGATATATTTGGGGATGAACCTGGCAGCGATAACGTCCTCGTTTGCCAGTTCCTTCACAATGTCGTCCTCTGACATATCCATGACATCAGTACAGTAGATAACTCCCATGCATGAATTCATGGAAAATAGTATCGAGACCACATCATAAGTATGGAACTTCGTCAACTTTAGCAGTTCCGTAACCTGATTCGTCGATTTCACTTTGATCAGCAAGTCACCACTGGCCAGTTTCCTTACCATTTTAACAGGACCAGACCATCCGTCAATGACCTTCATGATTAGGAATGGATTGAGGGAGGCAAGGGTCGTCGTTGCTCCGGTCGCATGAGCCAAAACCAAATCTGCATTTTCATTTTCAAGTTTCGTCACCACTACCCCTTACGGGGGCAGTGGATGGCTTACCTGGGTCCATCCTATAGGAGCCTAGCATTAAAATCTGGGGTGGCAAACCACCTCAGATAATGGAAAAAAGCTAGCAAAACAAAAAAGGTTTCAGGGCGGAGCCGGCCGCCCAAAGGCCAGGAGGAGTTCTCCGGCGGATACACGTTAATGAAATATCCGTTCTGCACAAAACAACCTTATAAAAAGATATTGATAAACAATAACTTTCAACAAACCTCCGAAACAAAGCGAGGGTAGCGATAACGCAGAGAAGAATAGCTACAACCTAGCTCTGAAAGAACGGTAACAGCTCCGTGCAAGTCAGTAGTTGGTACGCGCCTAACTAGTGCACCCTGAAGGGATTGTTTGTTGGGTTTTACGGCCATCGACCTATGAAGAAGGTCATTAGGCCTCCAACCCTATTTAATGTATGACTGAGGTCATCATTCCTAAATACCTATTTAAAAAGAAAAAATGTATATATATGTGATTTTGATATGATAATAAAGATAAATATTAATACAAATAAGTAATGGAAATAAAATATTTGTGGGCATTGGGCCGACGTGGCGGCAAATACCACCCAGTCAGCACAGTAACCACGGTTGTATTTTACCCAAGAATGCGAGAAGATAGGACAGGTTAGGGAAAGGCTTCCACCATGACATACACACAGAATAGATTGTTAATCGGAGGTCCGCCGACTCAACACCATAGCGCAGCCGACGCGGAGGATGACCACCTCCCACCGAGGCCGACCGTATAATGAATGGACATGTCCACCTACAATGCGACCATCCAAAGTAGGAGGAGCCGCACACCAAGCCGACTCCGCCACAGAGGAGAACCTACTAACCACCTTACATCATCTTGATTAAACCTGTTTCTCTGAGGAAGACCATCAATTTGTAACAGTACTCGGGTTATCCCGAGTACATTAATAATGTTAAAGGAAATGGTTTTGTTGTTGTGGTAATTTATCAATTTCCTTATATATTGTTGATATCTCCTGCATTTCAGCAATAAATGTTCTATTGTTGGTATTTGCTGGTACTGTTGGCATACGGGAAAGCTTTTGGTTGTGTATGGCTGCAGATGAGGGGTGTAAGTACAATTCATTCTGAGGCGGGCCAGGACGACCTCTTCTTTTCTGTTCTTGTGGTACGAGGTCGGCCAGTCCGCCACTTCTTGCTTATATTTTCTAATGATTGCCAAGTCAGTCCACTGACTCTGCCACAGAGGATGGATTGATCTCTTCCCCAAGGAAAGGCAGGACCCCAGCTCCCGAAGGATCGGAACTACCTCCTCGAGTTCTAAGGTCGACTTAGCCAAGCTGTCTGTTTGCTCATTGCCGTATATATTGCAATGACCCACCAGGCACCCAGATCAAGATGATATCTTTTTCATATGAATTTAGTTTATTAATAATATTGCCCTGTAATTCATAGGACTCTGTATATTCAGAGCCTATTGATCTAAGAGCAGAGAGAATTGGAAATAATTATGGCCTTACCGTGATTTGAATTAATTGTATAGTCTATGGCTCGATCAATGACAAACAATTCAGCGCAAAATACAGATGTATGGTTCGGCAAGCGGTATGTGAGGGCACACTCCATCGATCATACACTTGCACCCACACATTCGTCCGTCTTGGAGCCATCAGTGTAGAGGTGAACATACGATAAGCGATCAATGATGACCTGACGAAAACGCTGGTGTACCTTGCTCTCCGATGTGTGTGCTTTTTTGGTTGGAAGCCAGCTCGTCTTTATGTTAATCTTTGAACCCTCCCGGGGGTGGGGTGGGGGGGGGGGTAAGCAATTCTTAACCAGCAAGTCCACTTCCTTCACTTTAATGCCGGAGTTCTCACTGAGGAAGTGTATTCTGACGGCCAGGAGCCTGACGTCTTTGTTGACGAGCTGTGAATATTCCAGAATGAAGCGACAGGCAGTTGTCTTGTTCCTTCTGGCCATCAGAATACCGCTTTGCCACGACGGGATCTCACTTCTTAGTCGTATAAGAGGTACATGGGCCTCAACTTCCAATCATGGAACTCTGGTACAGGTTAGGGCTCGAAGACGGACTCGCAAGCATTTATTCTGTATCACATCCAACCTCCTCAGGATATACTCGCTCGCCAAGGCATACACCTGAGAGCCATAGTCTAATTTAGATCTAATTAGGGACTTATAAATCATTAATAAAGATCTTCTGTTGGCTCCCCATAAAGAACCCGAAAGGCATTTAAGAACATTCAATCTTTTACTGCAATTTGTTACTAGATAGTTAAAATGACTTCTCCAATTAAGTCTTTTATCAAAATCTAAGCCTACGAATTTAACTATATTTCGAAATGGGATCGGGTTGTTGTCTAACGTTAAAGCAAATTCGGAATATTAATTTTTCGGGTGCAGACAACCGCGATACTTTTGTTGGGTGAGAACCTAAATCCCCACTGTAGTGCCCAACGATGGACGGACTCAAACGCAGCTTGATCCCGCTCAGCCGAAAATTGTGCGCTAGGCGAAGAGTGCCATAGCGCACAATTTTCAGCATAAAGTTAGTATTTGAGATCTTGCGGGACAGAAGCTGGAGACAGAGTATCATTAATCATAATATCAAGTAATGTTGGGCTAAGAACGCTGCCTTGCGGCACCCCATTCTCTTGGGCAAATGTATGCGGAGTGATACTGAGTGCTGTAAGTTTCACAGCAAAAGTTCTATCATCTAAAAAAAAATTATTACAAATATGGGTAAATAGCCTCTTAAATCAAAAGCATAAAGTTTACTTAAAATTCCGTTTCGCCATGTCATGTCGAAGGCTTTTTCTAAATCTAGAAAGACAGCAACCAAAAAACCCACTTTACTAAATGACTCTAGGATAGAATGCTCTAGGTGTATTAAATGATCCAATGTGCCTCTGTTACGACAGAAAGCACACTGTTGACTATTTAATAAACCCTTCATTTCTAACGAAAAAAAGTAGCCTTCTGTTAACCATTCTCTCCATGACCTTACAAATGCAGCTCATGAGCGCAATAGGTCGAAACGAATTTTTTTTCGTAAGGCGTACGGAGCCTTTTGGGATGAGGATGACGTGCACAAAATGAAATGAGTTTGGAAACATTCAAGAAGTCCAATCTCACTGTACAATGCTAACAGCTTAGTTAGGTTAGCCTGACTAAGCTGCTGGATCAACCCGTAAGTGATCCTTCTGGGTCCCAGGCTCAAACCGCTACAGGATTTCAGGACAAGAAGCAGTTCTTTCATTGTGAATATTTGGTTATAATCAAAAGTATCTTCTGTTGCAAAGTTTGGACTGCAGCTCGGCCTGGCGCTTGTGGTGTAGGAAGCCTGGGTCGTAATCAACCGAGCTGCTTGTTTCTGAGAATCTCCTGGCGAGTATATTGGCCATGTCCACCGGGTCGTCGATGATTTGATCTTGGTGGAGGATTTGCGGAGGAAGTGGTGGCTTGTATTTTCTCTTGATTTTATTGATTGTGGACCAGACCTGACTTACTGGTATGTCCTTGTTCACGGTAGAGACAAAGCCGAGCCAAGAGTCTCGTTTGGCTTGTTTTATAGTTCTTGCCTGAGTCCTCGCACGTCTGTATGGAACAAACTGAAGGCTCGTTCTCGAAAATACTGTATCTCCTATTGCGCTCACGCAGTGCATTTCGGCAATCTGGTGTCCACCAAGGAACTCTATGCCTTGTGAAAATTGTAGAAACTTTAGGTATAGAGTTCTCAGCAGTCCACAATATGGTGGAGGTAACCTTGAGGACTATCATCAGTGTCACCAACGGATATATCAAGGACGGCTTGCCTTGTAAATGACACCCAGTCTGCTTTGTTATAGTTAAATTTAGGCGGAGATCAGACGGTTTGGTAATAATGCCGCATGAATAAGTTAGATCGTAAAATGGTCACTTCCCAGGAGTCGTCATAAATACCCCAGGTGATGTCGTTAAGTATATCCGGCGATGACAAGGATAAATCAATTGCTGAGATATTGCCAGTTCGGCTATCTACACGAGTTCCACTACCATCGTTCAGTAGAGCGAGGTCGGCATTGATCATAAAATTATCCATTTGTTCCCCCCAGGCGTCTGTCTGGATGCTTCCCCGCTGATAATGATGAGCATTGAAGTCTCCTAAAACTACTTTACGGTGAGGTATTTGACAGACAAGCAAATTTAACTCATCATTATCAAGTGCATTGGAACCGGAGCAATATATTGAACAGATGGCTAGGTATGTGTTATTGAATCTCACTCTACATGCGACAGCGTCTAGTAGAATTTAAAGTCACTCCTGTGTGAGGTAAACTGTGGTGTACCTAGATAGCTAACCCACGATTCTCGTCTCTTCTATACGAGTGATAGCTATCTACAACGGAATATTCTTCCACTGTGCCGTTTAGAAGGGTCTCCTGTAAACAGATCACGGCTGGCCTATACAGGGCAAGCAACAGTTGTAGTTGTGTTTGCTTATGCCTAAGGCCTCTGCAATTCCACTGGATGATATTGAACGTGTTAGTCTAAGAGTTACTTTACCGACCAGTCCCTGGAAGTGGACGTTCTGGCTTCCATCAATTCTATGTCCTCCAACGAAGTGGACCTGTGAATCACAGACCTCTTTGGTGGAGGTACTGGTACGATGACTTGCGACGTAGTTTTTTCGAGTTTAGTCAAGTTTAAAGATGCATTAGTTTTGTTTTCTTTCTCATCTTTATGGTGGGAAGAGGATGTGGTGTTGGAATAGTATCTTTTGTGGGCTTTGGTTGGAGAATTAGGTATAGGATTAGAAGGAGCTGGGTTCTTGGCACTGACCGTCGGCATGTCACAAGGAGTCTTCGTCGAGATTGCTCGCATAACCGGCTTACATTTCAAAGCCGACGCGTAGGATCCATTAGGTTTAGAAGTCTCATGAGACTCCTTAACCCTCCTCCTAGCCTCTCTATATGAGTATGTTGTTTTGCGTCTTAACTGTGCACTCTTCTTTCTCAAACTGGAACCGGGGACAGGCCCGGTCCGAGTTGGGTGGTTGCCATTACTGTTAACACACTAACACACAACATCCTGTTACTCGTACAATCCTCCGCAGTATGACCCTCCGCAACACACTTCCCGCATTTTGCAGAGTGCAAGGATTTATAGGGTGACTATATTTCTGGCATTTCAAGCAACGTATGGGATTCGGAATGTTGGAACGAACTTGACATCGCATGTAACCAATCGAGATATTGTCCGGTAGACGAGATTTTCCGAATGTTAGATTTATCAGGGGCGTTCTACGTCGTTCGCCATTGATAAATTTAGTGATGAACCTGGCAGCGATAACGTCCTCGTTTGCCAGTTCCTTCACAATGTCGTCCTCTGACATAACCATGACATCAGTACAGTAGATAACTCCCATGCATGAATTCATGGAAACTGGTATAGAGACCACAACATGAGTATGGAACTTGGTCAACTTTAGCAGTTCCGCGACCTGATTAGTCGATTTTACTTTAATCAGCAAGTCACCACTAGCCAGATTCCTTACTGTTTCAACAGACCCAGACAACCCATCAATGATCTTCCTGATTAGGAAGGGATTGAGGGAAGCGAGGGTCGTTGCTCCGGTCGCATTGGCCAAAACAAAATCAGCATTTTTATTTTTGATAGAATGTCCGTCACCACTACCCCCTAGGGGGGCAGTGGTTGGCTTACCTGGGTCCATCCCATAGGGTCCTAACCCCAAAGTCTGGGGTGGTAAATCACCCCAGACAGTGGAAAAAAAAAACTAGCTACCCCCCAAAAAGATCAGGCAATTGTTTTATGCAGAATAAGGTTTCAGGGCGGAGCCGGTCGCACAAAGGCCAGGAGGAGTTCTCCTGAGGACACCCGTGAATGAAATATCAATTTTGCATGAAAGAACCTTATAAAAAAGATATTGATGAACATAACTTTAAAATAAATTCAAAATAAAGCAAGGGTAGCGACAAAGCAGAGAGGAATAGCTATAATCTATCTCTAAAAGAACGGCAACAGCGCCGTACACGTCAGTCGCTGGTGCGCGAAGTTTGTTTGTTTGTTGGGTTTTACGGCCATCGACCTATGAGGAAGGTCATTAGGCCTGCAACCCTATTTGATGTATGACTAATGTCATCATTCCTAAATACCTATCAAAAAAGTATATGTAATTTTGATGTTATAACAATAAAGATAAATTATTATAAACATAAGTAGTGGAAATAAAAGATTTGTGGATATTGGGTCAATGTGGCGGCAATTACCACCCAGTCGGCACAGTATCCATGTTGCATTTTACCCAAGAATGCGAGAAGATAGGACAGGTTAGGGACAGGCTTCCATCATGACATGCACACAGAATATATAGTTAATCGGAGGTCCGCCGACTCAACACCATGGCGCAGCCGACCCGGAGGATGACCACCTCCCTCAGAGGCAAACCGCCTAATGAGTGGACATGTCCACACACCATGCGACCAGCTCAAGTAGGAGGAGCCGCACACCAAGCCGACTCCGCCACAGAGGAGAATCCGCAAACCACCTTACATCATCTTGATTAATTCTGTTTGTCTGAGGAAGACCATCAATTTGTCAATAGTACTCGGGTTATCCCCGAGTACATTAATGATGTTGAAGGAAATGTTTTGGTTGACGTGGTAGTAAAAAAATTTCCTTCTATGTTGTTCGTATCTCTTGCATTTAGCAATAAGTGTTCTATTGTAGAGGTCTGTTTACACTGTTGACATAAGGGTGAAAAACTTCTGGTTGTATATGGCTGCAGGTGGGTGGTGTAGGTACAATTCATTCTTAGGCTGGCCAGGACGACCTCTTCTCTTCTGTTCTTGCGGTACGAGGTCGGAGAGTCCGCCACTTCTTGCTTGTATTTTTGTTGATGTTCAGGTTGGCCCACTGACTCTGCCACAGAAGATGGATTGATCTCTTCCCCAAGGAAAGGCAGGACCCCAGCTCCCAAGGGATCGGAACGACCTTCTCGAGTTCAGAGGTTGACCTCGCCAAGCTGTCTGCCTGCTCATTGCCGTATATATTGCAATGACCCACCAGGCACCCAGATCAAGATGATATCTTTTTTACATGAATTTGGTTTATTAATAACACTGCCCTGTAATTCACAGGACTGTATATTCAGAGCCTATTGCTTTAAGAGCGGAAAGAGAATCAGAAAATATTATGGCTTTACTGTGATTTGAATTAATTATATAGTCTGTGGCTTGATCAATGGCAAACAATTCAGTGCAAAATACAGATGTATGGTTCGGCAAGCGGTATCTGAGTGTACTCTCCATCGACATACACTTGCACCCACACATTCATCCGTCTTGGAGCCATCAGTGTAGAAGTGAACATACGATAAGTGATCAATGATGACCTGACGAAAACGCTGGTGTACTTCGCCCTCCGATGTGTGTGCTTTATTGGTTGGTAGCCAGCTCGTCTTGATGTTCATTTTTGGAACACACCCATGGGGGTAGGGAATTCTTATCCAGCGAGTCCACTTCATTACCTTTAATACCGGAGTTCTTACTGAGGAAGTGTATTCTGACGGACAGGGGCCTGACGCCTCTATTGACGAGCTGTGAATATTCCAGAATGAGACGACAGGCAGTTTTATTGTTTCTTCTGGCCATCAGAATACCGCTTTGTCACGACAGGATCTCACGTCTTAGTCGTATAAGAGGTACATGGGCCTCAACTTCCAATCGTGGAACTCTGGTACAGGTTAGGGCTCCAAGGCACATTCGCAAACATTTATTCTGTATCACATCCAGTCTCCTCAGGGTACACTCGCTCGCCGAAGCATTCACCTGAGAGCCATAGTCTAATTTAGATCTAATTAGGGACTTATAAATCATTAATAAAGATCTTCTGTTGGCTCCCCAGAAGGAACCTGAAAGGCATTTAAGAACATTTAGTCTTTTACTGCAATTTGTTACTAGATAGTCGACAAGACTTTTCCAATTAGTCTTTTATCAAAATTTAAGCCTAGGAATTTAACTGTATTTCGAAACGGGATCGGCTTGTTGTTTATCGTTAAAAGCAAATTCGGGATATCAGTTTTTCGGGTGAAGACAACCGCGATACATTTATTGGGTGAGAACTTAAATTCCCACTGTAGCGCCCAACGATGAACGGACTCAAGCGCAGCTTGAGTCCGCTCAGCCGAAAACTGTGCACTAGGCGAAGAGTGCCATAGCGCACAATTATCAGCACAAAGTGAGTATTTAAGATCTCGCGGGACGGAAGTTGGAGACAGAATATCATTAATCATAATATTACATAATGTTGGGCTAAGAACGCTGCCTTGCGGCACCCCATTCTCTTGGACAAATGTGACAGCGAGTGCTGCAAGTTTCACAGCAAAAGCTCTATCGTTTAAAATTTTTTTTTAATAAATATGGGTAAATAACCTCTTAAACCAAGAGCATGAAGTTTGCTTAAAATTCCGTTTCGCCATGTCATTTCGAAGGCTTTTTCTACATCTAAAAATACGGCAACCAAGAAACGCACTTTACTGATTGACTCTAGAATAGAATGTTCTAGGTGTATTGAATGATCCAGTGTACCTCTGTTACGACAGAAAGCACACTGTTGATTATTTAATAAACCTTTTGATTATAGCAAAAAAACAAAGTAGCCTTCTGTTAACCATTCTTTCCATGACCTTACAAATGCAGCTCGTGAGCGCAATAGGTCGAAACGAATTTGTAATCGTAAGGCGTCCGGAGCCTTTTGGGATGGGGATGACGTGCGCAAAGTGCCATGGGTTGGGAAACGTTCGAGACGTCCAAATCTCATTGTACAATGCTAACAACTTAGTCAGGTTAGCCTGACTAAGGTGCTGGATCATCCCGTAAGTGATCCCGCTGGGTCCTGGGCTCGAACCTTCACAGGATTTCAGGGCAAGAGGCAATTCTTTCATGGTGAACATTTTGTTATAATCAAAGGTATCTTCTGTGGCAAAGTCTGGTAATTGCAGCTCGGCCTGTTGCTTGTGGTGTAGGAATCGCGGGTCGTAATTGGCCGAGCTGCTTGTTTCTGAGAATCTCCTGGCGAGTATATTGGCCATGTCCACCGGGTCGTCGATTATTCGACCTTGGTGGAGGATTTAAGGAGGAAGTGGTGGCTTGTATTTTCTCTTTATTTTATTAATTGTGGGCCAAACCTGACTTACTGGTGTGTCCTAGTTCACGGTAGAGACAAAACCTCGACAGGAGTCTCGTTTGGCTTGTTTGATAGTTCTTCTTGCCTGAGTCCCCACACGTTTGTATGCAACAAAGTTATTATCTGAAGGCTCGTTGTCGAAAATCCTGTATCTCCTATTGCGACTCACGCAGTACATTTCGGCAATCTGGTGTCCACCAAGGAACTCTATGCTTTGTGGAAATTGTAGAAATCCTAGGTATAGAGTTTTCAGCAGCCCTTAGTATGGTTGAAGTAACCTTGAGGACTTGCATCAGTGTCACCAACGGATATATCAAGGACGGCTTGCCTTGTTAATGACACCCAGTCTGCTTTGTTATAGTTAAATTTAGGCGGAGATCAGACGGTTTGGCAATAATGTCGCATGAATAAGAAAAACAGATCGGGAAATGGTCACTTCCCAGGGATTCGTCATAAATACCCCAAGTGATGTCGTTAAGTATATCCAGCGATGACAAGGATAAATCAATTGTCGAGATATTGCCAGTTCGGTCATCTTCACGAGTTCCACTACCATCGTTCAGAAGAGCGAGGTTGGCGTTTATCGTAAAATCAACCATTTGTTCTCACCTGAAGTCTTCCCGGATCCTTCCTAACTGATAGTGATGAGCATTGAAGACTCCTACAACTACTTTACGGTGGGGCAACTGATTAACAAGCAAGTTTAACTCATCATTATCAAGTGCATTGGAATCGGAGCAATATATTGAACAAATGGCCAGGTATGTGTTATTAAACTTCACTCTACATGCGACAGCGTCTAGAGTACAATTTAAAGTCACTTCTGTGTGAGGTAAATTTTGGTATACATAGATAGCTACCTCACGATTCTCGTCTCTTCTATACGAGTGGTAGCTATCAAAAGCGGAACAGTCTTCGACTGTGCCGTTTAGAAGGGTCTCCTGTAGACATATCACGGCTGGCCGATACAGTGCAAGCAACAGATATAGTTGTGCTTGCTTATGCCTAAGGCCTCTACAATTCCACTGGATGATGTTGAACGTGTTAGTTTAAGAGATATTTAACCGATCCAGTTTTCTTTGCCCGTTTATGTCGGGACTTGGGCAAGTCCCCAGGAGAACATGATCGGTCCCTGGAAGTAGATGTTCTGGCTTCCATCTATTCTATGTCCTCCAACGAAGTGGACCTGTGAATCACAGACCTCTTTGGTGGAGGTACTGGTACGATGACGTGCGACGTAGATTTTTCCAGTTTAGTTAAGTTTAAGGATATGTTAGTCTTGTTCTCTTTCTTATCTTTATGGATGGATGAGGAATTGGTGTTGGCATACTATCTTTTGTGACCTTTGGTTGGAGAAATTGGTATAGGATTAGGTGGAAGTGGGTTCTTGGCAGTGGCGGTCGGCGTGTCACAAGGAGTTTGCATAGAGATCGTACGCATAACCGGCTTACATTTCAGAACCGACGCGTAGGATTCATTAGGTTTAGGAGTCTCATGAGACTCCTTAACCTTCCCTCTAGCCTCGCCATATGAGATGTTGTTTTGAGTCTTAGTTGTGCACACTTCTTTCTCAAACTGGAACCGGAGACAGACCCGGTCCGGGCTTGGGTGGTTGCCATTACAGTTGACACATAACATCCTGCTATTCGTACAATCTTCCGCAGTATGACCCTCCTCAGCTCACTTCCCACACCTTGCAGAAAGAGTGCAAGACTTTAAAGGATGACCAAATGTCTGGCATCTATAGCAACGTAGGGGATTCGGAATATATGAGCGAACTTGACAACGCATGTAACCAATAGAGATATTTTCAGGTAAATGAGATTTTCCGAAACTTAGGGTTACCAGGAGAGCTCTACGTCGTTCACCATTGATGAATTTAGTTATGAATCTGGCAGCGATAACGTCCTCGTTTGCCAGTTCCTTCACAATGTCGTCCTCTGACATATCCATGATATCAGTGCAGTAGATGATTCCCTTGTATGAATTCATGGAAACGGGTATAGAGACCAGAACATCATAAGTATGGAATTTGGTCAACTTATGTAGTTCCGCCACCTGATTCGCCTTACCGTTTCAACAGGCCCAGCCCATCCATCAATGACCTTCCTGATTAGGAAGGGATTGAGAGATGCGAGGGTCGTTGCTCCGGTCGCATTGGCCACAACATAATTAGCATTTCTATTTTTGATCGAAGGTCCGTTCCCACTACCCTCTAGGGGGCACTGGATGGCTTACCTGGGTCCATCCTAGGGACCTAACCCCAAAGTCTGGGGTAGCAAACCACCCCAGACAGTGGAAAAAAAAAAACTAGCTACCCCCTCCCCCCCAAAGAAAAAAAAAAAGTTCAGGCAATTGTTCTATGCAGAAAAGATTTCGCGGCTGAGCTGGTTGCACAAGGCCAGGCGAAGTTTTGCGGATACCAGTCAATAGAATATCAGTTTTGCACAAAACAACCTTATAAAGATATCGATGAACAATAGCTTTAGAAAAACTACCTTCAAAACAAAGTTAGTGTAGTGACAACGCTGGGGGGGAATAGCTACAACCTAACTCTGAAAGACGACAGCAGCTCCGTACACGTCGGCAGCTGGTGCGCGACTGGTGCGCGACTGCAGTGTTGTTGTTTGTTGGGTTTTAAGGCCATCGACATATGAGGAAGGTCATTAGGCCTGCAACCCTATGTAATGTATGACTAATGTCATCATTCCTAAATACCTATCAAAAAAGTATA
The DNA here is from genome assembly GCF_036320965.1 of Panulirus ornatus. NCBI lineage: Eukaryota > Metazoa > Arthropoda > Malacostraca > Decapoda > Palinuridae > Panulirus > Panulirus ornatus. Next base: position 8,564,328 of record NC_092271.1, on the reverse strand, counting down.
TGTAATTTTGATGTTATAACAATAAAGATAAATTATTATAAACATAAGTAGTGGAAATAAAAGATTTGTGGATATTGGGTCAATGTGGCGGCAATTACCACCCAGTCGGCACAGTATCCATGTTGCATTTTACCCAAGAATGCGAGAAGATAGGACAGGTTAGGGACAGGCTTCCATCATGACATGCATACAGAATATATAGTTAATCGGAAGTCCGCCAACTCAACACCATGGCGCAGCCGACCCGGAGGATGACCACCTCCCTCAGAGGCAAACCGCCTAATGAGTGGACATGTCCACACACCATGCGACCAGCTCAAGTAGGAGGAGCCGCACACCAAGCCGACCCCGCAGCAGAGGAGAATCCGCAAACCACCTTACATCATCTTGATTAATTCTGTTTGTCTGAGGAAGACCATCAATTTGTCAATAGTACTCGGGTTATCCCCGAGTACATTAATGATGTTGAAGGAAATGTTTTGGTTGACGTGGTAGTTAAAAAATTTCCTTCTATGTTGTTCGTATCTCTTGCATTTAGCAATAAGTGTTCTATTGTAGAGGTTTGTTTACACTGTTGACATAAGGGTGAAAAACTTCTGGTTGTATATGGCTGCAGGTGGGTGGTGTAGGTACAATTCATTCTTAGGCTGGCCAGGACGACCTCTTCTCTTCTGTTCTTGCGGTACGAGGTCGGAGAGTCCGCCACTTCTTGCTTGTATTTTTGTTGATGTTCAGGTTGGCCCACTGACTCTGCCACAGAAGATGGATTGATCTCTTCCCCAAGGAAAGGCAGGACCCCAGCCCCCAAGGGATCGGAACGACCTTCTCGAGTTCAGAGGTCGACCTCGCCAAGCTGCCTGCCTGCTCATTGCAGTATGTATTGCAATGACCCACCAGGCACCCAGATGAAGATGATATCTTTTTTACATGAATTTGGTTTATTAATAATATTGCCCTGTAATTCACAGGACTGTATATTCAGAGCATATTGCTTTAAGAGCGGAAAGAGAATCAGAAAATATTATGGCTTTACTGTGATTTGAATTAATTATATAGTCTGTGGCTCGATCAATGGCAAACAATTCAGTGCAAAATACAGATGTATGGTTCGGCAAGCGGTATCTGAGTGCACACGCCATCGACATACACTTGCACCCACACATTCATCCGTCTTGGAGCCATCAGTGTAGAAGTGAACATACGATAAGTGATCAATGATGACCTGACGAAAACGCTGGTGTACTTCGCCCTCCGATGTGTGTGCTTTATTGGTTGGTAGCCAGCTCGTCTTGATGTTCATTTTGGAACACACCCATGGGGGTAGGGAATTCTTATCCAGCGAGTCCACTTCATTCACTTTAATACCGGAGTTCTCACTGAGGAAGTGTATTCTGACGGCCAGGGGCCTGACGCCTCTATTGACGAGCTGTGAATGTTCCAAAATGAGACGACAGGCCATCAGAATACCGCTTTGTCACGACAGGATCTCACGTCTTAGTCGTATAAGAGGTACATGGCCTCAACTTCCAATCGTGGAACTCTGGTACAGGTTAGGGCTCCAAGGCACATTCGCAAACATTTATTCTGTATCACATCCAGTCTCCTCAGGGTACACTCGATCGCCGAAGCATTCACCTGAGAGCCATAGTCTAATTTAGATCTAATTAGGGACTTATAAATCATTAATAAAGATCTTCTGTTGGCTCCCCAGAAGGAACCTGAAAGGCATTTAAGAACATTTAGTCTTTTACTGCAATTTATTACTAGATAGTCGACATGTCTTTTCCAATTTAATCTTTTATCAAAATTTAAGACTAGGAATTTGACTATTTCGAAACGGGATCGGGTTGTTGTCTAATGTTAAAATCAAATTCGGGATATTGATTTTTCGGGTGAAGGCAACCGCGATACTTTTATTGGGTGAGAACTTAAATACCCACTGTAGCGCCCAAAGATGAACGAACTCAAGCGCAGCTTGAATCCGCTCAGCCGAAAACTGTGCACTAGGCGAAGAGTGCCATAGCGCACAATCATCAGCATAAAGCGAGTATTCAAGATCTCGCAGGATGTTAGTTAGAGACAGAATATCATTAATCATATTATCAAATTAAGTTGGGCTAAGAACGCTGCCTTGCGGCAACCCATTCTCTTGGACAAACGTGTCCGAAGTGACACCGAGTGCTGCAAGTTTCACGGCAAAAGTTTTATTGTTTAGATTTTTTTTAATAAATATGAGTAAATAACCTTTTAAACCAAAAGCATAAAGTTTGCTTAAAATTCCGTTTCGCCATGTCATGTCGAAGGCTTTTTCTAAATCTAAAAATACGGCAACCAAAAAACGCACTTTACTGATTGACTCTAGAATAGAATGTTCTAGGTGTATTGAATGATCCAGTGTGACTCTGTTACGACGGAAAGCACACTAATGATTATTTAAAAAACCCTTTGATTCAAACAAAAAAGGAGACTTCTTTTAACCATTTTCTCCATGACCTTACAAATGCAGCTCGTGAGCGCAATAGGTCGAAACGAATTTGTAATCGTAAGGCGTCCGGAGCCTTTTGGGATGGGGATGACGTGCGCAAAGTGCCATGGGTTGGGAAACGTTCGAGACGTCCAAATCTCATTGTACAATGCTAACAACTTAGTCAGGTTAGCCTGACTAAGGTGCTGGATCATCCCGTAAGTGATCCCGCTGGGTCCTGGGCTCGAACCTTTACAGGATTTCAGGGCAAGAGGCAATTCTTTCATGGTGAACATTTTGTTATAATCAAAGGTATCTTCTGTGGCAAAGTCTTGTAATTGCAGCTCGGCCTGTCGCTTGTGGTGTAGGAATCGCGGGTCTTAATTGGCCGAGCTACTTGTTTCTGAGAATCTCCTGGCGAGTATATTGGCCATGTCCACCGGGTCGTCGATTATTCGACCTTGGTGGAGGATTTAAGGAGGAAGTGGTGGCTTGTATTTTCTCTATTTCATTAATTGTGGATCAAACCTGATTTACTGGTGTGTCCTTGTTCACGGTAGAGACAAAGCCGTGCCAGGAGTCTCGTTTGGCTTGTTTGATTGTTCTTCTTGCCTGAGTCCTCGCACGTTTGTATGGAACAAAGTTATTATCTGAAGGCTCGTTGTCGAAAATCCTGTATCTCCTATTGCGCTCACGCAGTGTATTTCGGCAATCTGGTGTCCACCAAGGAACTCTATGCTTTGTGAAAATTGTAGAAACTTTAGGTATAGAGCTCTCAGCAGCCCTCAATATAGTGGAGGTAACCTTGAGGACTTGCATCAGTGTCACCAACGGATATATCAAGGACGGCTTGCCTTGTAAATGACACCCAGTCTGCTTTGTTATAGTTAAATTTAGGCGGAGATCAGACGGTTTGGCAATAATGTCGCATGAATAAGAAAGACAGATCGGGAAATGGTCACTTCCCAGGGATTCGTCATAAATACCCCAAGTGATGTCGTTAAGTATATCCAGCGATGACAAGGATAAATCAATTGTCGAGATATTGCCAGTTCGGTCATCTACACGAGTTCCACTACCATCGTTCAGAAGAGCGAGGTTGGCGTTTATCGTAAAATCAACCATTTGTTCTCACCTGAAGTCTTCCCGGATCCTTCCTAACTGATAGTGATGAGCATTGAAGACTCCTACAACTACTTTACGGTGGGGCAACTGATTAACAAGCAAGTTTAACTCATCGTTATCAAGTGCATTGGAACCGGAGCAATATATTGAACAAATGGCCAGGTACATGTTATTAAATTTCACTCTACATGCGACAGCGTCTAGAGTACAATTTAAAGTCACTCCTGTGTGAGGTAAATTTTGGTGTACATAGATAGCTACCCCACGATTCTCGTCTCTTCTATACGAGTGATAGCTATCTAAAGCGGAACAGTCTTCGACTGTGCCGTGTAGAAGGGTCTCCTGTAGACATATCACGGCTGGCCGATACAGTGCAAGCAACAGTTGTAATTGTGCTTGCTTATGCCTAAGCCCTCTACAATTCCACTGGATGATGTTGAACGTGTTAGTTTAAGAGATATTTAACCGACCAGTTTTCTTAGCCCGTTTATGTCGGGACTTGGGCGAGTCCCCAGGAGAACATGATCGGTCCCTGGAAGTGGATGTTCTGGCTTCCATCACTTCTATGTCCTCCAACGAAGTGGACCTGTGAATCACAGACCACTTTGGTGGAGGTACTGGTACGATGACGTGCGACGTAGATTTTTCCAGTTTAGTTAAGTTTAAGGATATGTTAGTCTTGTTCTCTTTCTTATCTTTATGGTTGGATGAGGATGTGGTGTTGGCATACGATTTTTTGTGACCTTTGGTTGGAGAAATTGGTATAGGATTAGGTGGAAGTGGGTTCTTGGCAGTGGCGGTCGGCGTGTCACAAGGAGTTTGCATAGAGATCGTACGCATAACCGGCTTACATTTCAGAACCGACGCGTAGGATTCATTAGGTTTAGGAATCTCATGAGACTCCTTAACCTTCCTTCTCGCCTCGCCATATGAGATGTTGTTTTGAGTCTTAGTTGTGCACACTTCTTTCTCAAACTGGAACCGGGGACAGACCCGGTCCGGGCTTGGGTGGTTGCCATTACAGTTGACATATAACATCCTGCTATTCGTACAATCTTCCGCAGTATGACCCTCCTCAGCTCACTTCCCACACCTTGCAGAAAGAGTGCAAGACTTTAAAGGATGACCAAATGTCTGGCATTTATAGCAACGTAGGGGATTCGGAATATATGAGCGAACTTGACAACGCATATAACCAATAGAGATATCTTCAGGTAAACGAGATTTTCCAAAAGTTAAGATTATCAGGGGAGTTCTACGTCGTTCGTCAATGATAAATCTAGTTATGAATCTGGCAGCGATAACGTCCTCGTTTGCCAGTTCCTTCACAATGTCGTCCTCTGACATATCCATGATATCAGTGCAGTAGATGATTCCCTTGTATGAATTCATGGAAACGGGTATAGAGACCAGAACATCATAAGTATGGAATTTGGTCAACTTAAGTAGTTCCGCCACCTGATTCGCTGATTTCACTTTTACCAATAAATCACCAATAGCCAGTTTCCTTACCGTTTCAACGGGCTCAGACCATCCATCAATGACCTTCCTGATTAGGAGGGGATTGAGGGAGGCGAGGGTCGTTGCTCCGGTCGCATTGGCCAAAACATAATCAGCATTTTTATTTTTGGTCGAAGGTCCGTTCCCACCACCCCCTAGGGGGCAATGGATGGCTTACCTGGGTCCATCCTGGGTGGCAAACCACCCCAGACAGTGGAAAAAAAAAAGTAGCTACCCCCCCCCCCAAAAAAAAAGGACCAGGCAATTGTTCTATGCAGAAAAACTTTCGAGGCTGAGCCGGTTGCACAAGGCCAGGCGAAGTTTTGCGGATACCAGTCAATAAAATATCAATTTTGCACAAAACAACCTTATAAAGATATTGATGAACAATAGCTTTAGAAAAATACCTTCAAAACAAAGTTAGGGTAGTGACAACGCTGGGGGGGAATAGCTACAACCTAACTCTGAAAGACGACAGCAACTCAGTACACGTCGGCAGCTGGTGCGCGACTGACCACTGCAGTGGTGTCACACGTTACTCACCTCAACAAACCATGAAACCTCGCATATTTTGCCTGTTAATATGTCCCCATATTCATTATCTAAATAACGCTCACTAATGCGTGTATTTTGTACCGTGTCTAATATCTTTCCCAAGAATGGTCATATATATGATATAGAAAGAATTTGTTTTATAATAACCCTGTTGTTATTCGTGAACAATGCTCACCCAGTTCAGTAGTTTTCAGTAGTACAGCTGCCAGGTGTTGCCATGCTTTTAACTCACAGAGCAGACACAACGTAGATATTCCCCTACTTACTAGCAGTGTAACTCACGTAGTATGTCGTGCCTAAACCATGATTATGTTGAAAGAGATATCATATTGTTGGATCTAAGTAAACCAAAGCAGTAATATAGTCCGCTCATTCTCCAAACATACATGAACATACAAATAAATGCATTACTTTGATTATGACGATCTTCATATTAACGCGTAATTGTCATTTTATTTTCCATTACACCGGACCAATGTGACTTGGGTAGGCTGGGTCATACTGTGTTTAAGGATAAATCCAGTGAACATGGGAGAGACTTACGTAGTGTGTATGTCTCATGCATTATCCTAGTATTCGTTCCACGCTTAATTTGTCGTGTCCTCCTCCCTACCCTCGTCATTACGCCGCTTCTCTGTCATGTATCCAGTGTTGGGAATCAACACATGATATAGGGATGACTACAAGCTTTACTTCATATAACGTCCTGCTATAGCTAGAAGGTAGATAGATAATTTCTATGCTTGAGTTTCACATATATCGTCGTATTCCCTCACGAACTGTCACACTATATCGTCTGCTATTCTTATACTTTTTGTCTGATATCTATCTCTAAAGTATTACAACTGTGCTTCAATACACTCGATACGTCAGTATTATGCACTGTTTACGTTGATTACCTGAATGTTGACAATTCATAACTATAGTGTTGTCCGTGAATATACATAGAGCCTTCAGCAGCAATGAACCAATAACATTGTCCCTTTCATATGAATACTACGATATCTATATGTTTATAACGTCTGCCAGATGCCAAGTGTCACCTACGGTGTCGAGGAAATTATGGCTGCAGGTGTACATATTCATACTTACTTGCCTTCGTCCATTCTCGACGCTACCCGTCCAACAGGACGTTGCTTCAGCGAGGCAGCGCTATGAAAACAAACAAAAATAGCTACATTCCCTTGTACTCACTCTCTATCTGTCATGTGTAATGCACCGAAACCACAGCTTCCTATCCATATCCACGCGCTACAGACCTTTCCATGGTTTACCCAAGAAGTTTCACATGCCCCGGTTCATTCCATTGAGAGCATGTTGACTCCAGTATACCACATCGTTTCAAATCACTCTGTATGTTCAGGCTCCGATCGTTCAAAATCTTTTTCATTCCATCCTTCCACCTCAAATTTGGTCTCCCGCTTCGCCTTGTACCCTCCACCTCTAACACTTATATCCTCTTTTCAATCTTTTTTCACTCATTCTCTCATATGTTCAAACCATTTCAACACCCTTTTCTGCTCTCTCAACCATAATCTTTTTATTTCCTCACATCTCTCTTACACTTACATTAGTTACTCGAACAAAACAACTCACACCACATATTGTCCTCAGACGTTTCATTTCCAACACATCCACTCTCCTCTGCACAACCGTATCTATATCCCATGCCTTGCAATCATATAATATTGTTGGAACTACTATTCCTTCAAACATACCCATTTTTGCCCTCCGAGATAACGCTCTCTCCTTCCACACATTCTTCATCGCTCCCAAAATCTTCGCCCCCTTCCCCACCATATGACTCAATTCTGTTTCCATTGTTCCATTCGCTGCTAAGTCCACCCTCAGATATCTAATACCCTTCACTTTCTCCAATTTTTCATCATCCAAACATCCCAATTTACTTGACCCTCAACCTTTCTGATGGCCAGGGGCCTGACGCCTCTGTTGACAAACTGTGAACATTCCAGAATGAGGCGAGAGGTAGTTTTATTGCTCTTATTCGTACTTAATCTCATTTTTCTCCTTTCACACTCCTTTTCAAACTCAGTCACCAACTTCTGCAGTTTCTCCTTTCTCCTATCATCGGCGGAAAACAAAAGTCTCATTTCCCAGGCCCTCTCATCCCCAGTAGACTGCATACTCGAAGATCTCTCCAAAACCCTTGCATTTACCTCCCTAACCACCCCATCCATAAACAAATTAGACAAACATGAGGACATCACACATCCAAGCCGCAGATCGACCTTCATTGAGAACCAATCAATCTCTTCTCTTCCTACTCGTGTACATGCCTTACATCCTGATAAAGACTTTTCACTGTTTCTAGCAACTTTAGTTAACAAGCTTAACAATATCAATGTTAATTTTGATTTCAAACTTTTTAGCTTTGATATTTCCTCAATTTTCACAAAAGCTCGAGTTGATGACCTTTTCCAGTATTCATTTGATGTCTTCGATGATATTCATTTACCTGTTTCAAAGTCTGTTTTCATTGAACTGATAAAATTTAGTATGAAAAACTGTGTATTTCATTTCAATGGAGATTATCATGCTCAAAAATTTAGTATGTCAATGGTTAATCCTCTTTCACCTGTACTAAGTGATCTTTATACAGAATTTTTTGAAACTAAATTACTAAAGGATATCTTACCTTCTAACGCAATATAGTTTAGGCATGTAGATGAGGTTCTTTGTGTTTGGCCAACAAATGAAAATTTACAAATATTTCTCCCCTTACTTAGAAATTTAGTACCTTCCATCAAATTTACTGTAGAAAATGAAAATAATGGTATGTTACCATTTTTAGATTGCGTGATCCATAGGCAAAGAAAAGAGTTTAAGTTTAGCATATACAGAAAACCTACCAATGTATGCTCATATATCCATTATTACTCACCTCAACATGACAGAGTTAAATCATCATCGTTTCAATTTATGTTCCTTAGGGCATTACGTATTTGCAGTCCAGAGTATATTGAAGATGAGCTTGAGAAGATATATTGATTGGATCTAAGTTAAAGAACCTTAGATCTTTCATTGATAAATCCCTTAAGTTAGCAAAGAAATCATTTCATAGAGTTGAGCCCAAACCTACCATTGACACCAAGAATCTTTTAGTTCTCCAATTTTAATAATGATAATACTTTTCCCATGTTGCTTAAATCCTTTAATGTAAATGTTGCCGTCAGCAACAATGATACTCTTTTAAAGAATATCTTAATCAGGAATTCACATGAGAATTCTCCTGGGTGCATCTGTAAAGTGCCATGTAGAAATTGTGATACGTTTTATGATGGGCAGACTGGTAAGGAATATCTTTCTATTAGACTTACGAAACATAAAGATAATATAAAAACGGAACAAGAATCAAATGCCTTATTTGATCACGATAAAAACTATGATCATTCTCTTGACGGGAGTAAAGCCATCTCAGTTATTAACTGTAACTCTATTACCACGAGAAACATATATATATATATATATATATATATATATATATATATATATATATATATATATATATATATATATATATATATATATATATATATATATATATATATATATATTTATTTTGCTTTGTCGCTGTCTCCCGCGTTTCCGAGGTAGTGCAAAGAAACAGACGAAAGAATGGCCCAACCCACACCCATAAGCAATGTATACACACACACACACGTCCACACACGCAAATATACATACCTGTACATCTCAATGTACACATATATATACATGCACAGACACATGTATATATACCCATGCACACAATTCACACTGTCTGCCTTTATTCATTCCCATCGCCACCTCGCCACACATGGAATACCATCCCCCTCCCCCTCATGTGTGCGAGGTAGCACTAGGAAAAGACAACAAAGGCCCCATTCGTTCACACTCAGTCCCTAGCTGCCACGCAATAACGCCCGAAACCAGAGGTCCCTTTCCATATCCAGGCCCCACACAACTGTCCATGGTTTACCCAAGACGCTTCACATGCCCTGATTCAATCCACTGACAGCACGTCAACCCCGGTATACCACATCGATCCAATTCACTCTATTCCTTGCCCTCCGTTCACCCTCCTGCATGTTCAGGCCCCGATCACACAAAATCTTTTTCACTCCATCTTTCCACCTCCAATTAGGTCTCCCACTTCTCCTGGTTCCCTCCATCTCCGACACATATATCCTCTTGGTCAATCTTTCCTCACTCATTCTCTCCATGTGCCCAAACCATTTCAAAACACCCTCTTCTGCTCTCTCAACCACGCTCTTTTTATTTCCACACATCTCTCTTACCCTTACATTACTTACTCCATCAAACCACCTCACACCACAAATTGTCCTCAAACATCTCATTTCCAGCACATCCACCCTCCTGCGCACAACTCTATCCATAGCCCACGCCTCGCAACAATACAACATTGTTGGAACCTACCATTCCTTCAAACATACCCATTTTTGCTTTCCGAGATAATGTTCTCGACTTCCACACATTCTTCAAGGCTCCCAGGATTTTCGCCCCCTACCCCACCCTGTGATTCACTTCCGCTTCCATGGTTCCATCCGCTGCCAGATCCACTCCCAGATATCTAAAACACTTTACTTCTTCCAGTTTTTTTCCATTCAAACTTTCCTCCCAAATGACTTGACCCTCAACCCTACTGTACCTAATAACCTTGCTCTTATTCACATTTACTCTTAACTTTCTTCTTTCACACACTTTACCAAACTCAGTCACCAGCTTCTGCAGTTTCTCACATGAATCAGCCACCAGCGCTGTATCATCAGCGAACAACAACTGACTCCCTTCCCAAGCTCTCTCATCCACAACAGACTTCATACTTGCCCTTCTTTCCAAAACTCTTCCATTCACCTCCCTAACAACCCCATCCATAAACAAATTAAACAACCATGGAGACATCACACACCCCTGCCACAAACCTACATTCACTGAGAACCAATCACTTTCCTCTCTTCCTACACGTACACATGCCTTACATCCTCGATAAAAACTTTTCACTGCTTCTAACAACTTGCCTCCCACACCATATATTCTCAATACCTTCCAAAGAGCATCTCTATCAACTCTATCATATACCTTCTCCAGATCCATAAATGCTACATACAAATCCATTTGCTTTTCTAAGTAAATTCTCACATACATTCTTCAAAGCAAACACCTGATCCACACATCCTCTACCACTTTTGAAACCACACTGCTCTTCCCCAATCTGATGCTCTGTACATGCCTTCACCCTCTCAATCAATACCCTCCCGTATAATTCACCAGGAATACTCAGCAAATAACCTTACCAACCAGTCAACAATACAGTCACCCCCTTTTTTAATAAATTCCACTGCAATACCATCCAAACCTGCTGCCTTGCCGGCTTTCATCTTCCGCAAAGCTTTTACTACCTCCTCTGTTTACCAAATCATTTTCCCTAACCCTCTCACTTTGCACACCACCTCGACCAAAACACCCTATATCTGCCACTCTATCATCAAACACATTCAACAAACCTTCAAAATACTCACTCCATCTCCTTCTCATATCACCACTACTTGTTATCACCTCCCCACTAGCCCCCTTCACTGAAGTTCACATTTGCTCCCTTGTCTTACGCACTTTATTTACCTCCTTCCAGAATATCTTTTTATTCTACCTAAAATTTAATGATACTCTCTCATCCCAACTCTCATTTGCCCTCTTTTTCACCTCTTGCACCTTTCTCTTGACCTCCTGTCTCCTTCTTTTATACATCTCCCTCTCAATTGCATTTTTTCCCTGCAAAAATCGTCCAAATGCCTCTCTCTTCTCTTTCAATAATAATCTTCCTTCTTCATCCCACCACTCACTACCCTTTCTAACCAACCCACCTCCCACTCTTCTCATGCCACAAGCATCTTTTGCGCAATCCATCACTGATTCCCTAAATACATCCCATTCCTCCCCCACTCCACTTACTTCCATTGTTCTCACCTTTTTCCATTCTGTACTCAGTCTCTCCTGGTACTTCCTCACACAAGTCTCCTTCCCAAGCTCACTAACTCTCACCACCCTCTTGACTGGTTGGTAAGGTTATTTAATGTAAGTATGACTCTTGGTGAGGTGCCTGAGGATTGGCGGAATGCGTGCATAGTGCCATTGTACAAAGGCAAAAGGCATATGAGTGAGTTCTCAAATTCCAGAGGTATAAGTTTGTTGAGTATTCCTGGTAAATTATATGGGAGGGTATTGTATGAGAGGGATAAGGCATGTACAGAGCATCAGATTGGGGAAGAGCAGTGCGGTTTCAGAAGTGGTAGAGGATGTGTGGATAAGGTGTTTGCTTTGAAGAATGTATGTTAGAAATACTTAGAAAAGCAAATGGATTTGTATGTAGCATTTTTGGATCTGGAGAAGGCATATGATAGAGTTGATAGAGATGCTCTGTGGAAGGTATTAAGAATATGTGGTGTGGGAGGCAAGTTGTTAGAAGCAGTGAAAAGCTTTTATCCAGGATGTAAGGCATGTGTACGTGTAGGAAGAGAGGAAAGTGATTGGTTCTCAGTGAATGTAGGTTTGCGGCAGGGGTGTGTGATGTCTCCATGGTTGTTTAATTTGTTTATGGATAGGGTTGTTAGGGAGGTGAATGCAAGAGTTTTGGAAAGAGGGGCAAGTATGCAGTCTGTTGTGGATGAGAGAGCTTGGGAAGTGAGTCAGTTGTTGTTCGCTGATGATACAGCGCTGGTGGCTGATTCATGTGAGAAACTGCAGAAGCTGGTGACTGAGTTTGGTAAAGTGTGTGAAAGAAGAAAGTTAAGAGTAAATGTGAATAAGAGCAAGGTTATTAGGTACAGTAAGGTTGAGGGTCAAGTCAATTGGGAGGAAAGTTTGAATGGAGAAAAACTGGAGGAAGTAAAGTGTTTTAGATATCTGGGAGTGGATCTGGCAGCGGATGGAACCATGGAAGCGGAAGTGAATCATAGTGTGGGGGAGGGGACGAAAATCTTGGGAGCCTTCAAGAATGTGTGGAAGTCGAGAACATTATCTCGGAAAGCAAAAATGGGCATGTTTGAAGGAATAGTGGTTCCAACAACGTTGTATGGTCGCGAGGCGTGGGCTATGGATAGAGTTGTGCGCAGGAGGGTGGATGTGCTGGAAATGAGATGTTGGAGGACAATGTGTGGTGTGAGGTGGTTTGATCGAGTAAGTAATGTAAGGGTAAGAGAGATGTGTGGAAATATAAAGAGCGTGGTTGAGAGAGCAGAAGAGGGTGTTTTGAAATGGTTTGGGCACATGGAGAGAATGAGTGAGGAAAGATTGGCCAAGAGGATATATGTGTCGGAGGTGGAGGGAACGAGGAGAAGTGGGAGACCAAATTGGAGGTGGAAAGATGGAGTGTAAAAGATTTTGTGTGATCGGGGCCTGAACATGCAGGAGGGTAGGAAGGAGGGCAAGGAATAAAGTGAATTGGATCGATGTCGTATAACGGGGTTGACGTGCTGTCAGTGGATTGAATCAGGGCATGTGAAGCGTCTGGGGTAAACCATGGAAAGTTGTGTGGGGCCTGGATGTGGAAAGAGAGCTGTGGTTTCGGGCATTATCGCATGGCAGCTAGAGACTAAGTGTGAACGAATGGGGCCTTTTTTTGTCTTTTCCTAGTGCTACCTCGCACACATGAGGGGAGAGGGGGATGGTATTCCATGTGTGGCGAGGTGGCGATGGGAATGAATAAAGGCAGACAGTGTGAATTGTGTGCATGGGTATATATGTATGTGTCTGTGTGTGTATATATATGTGTACATTGAGATGTATAGGTTTGTATATTTGCGTGTGTGGACGTGTATGTATATACATTGTGTATAGGGGTGGTTTGCGCCATTTCTTTCGTCTGTTTCCTTCCGCTACCTCGCAAACGCGGGAGACAGCGACAAAGCAAAATAAATAAATTAAATATATATATATATATATATATATATATATATATATATATTTCTAAGATTCCACGAGGAAAATGAAAATGAAACATAGGAATATCTTGATCACGCGCAAAATTCTGATCCTTTCCAACAAATATATATATATATATATATATATATATATATATATATATATATATATATATATATATATATATATATATATATTAACAAATGGCGTCCTAGCTTCGGCTCTTCGATGTATATCAACTAACTGTTATATTCCTCCCTTATGTCTCCCTTGATTATGTGATTACTTCACGAAAGTGCACTTGCGAACTTATCATGTTTCATTTTCCCTGTGGACTTATAGGAAAATATGTATATATATATATATTTCTTTCTTTTTCTTTCAAACTATTCGCCATTTCCCGCATTAGCGAGGTAGGGTTAAGAACAGAGGACTGGGCCTTTGAGGGAATACCCTCACCTGGCCCAATTCTCTGTTCCTTCTTTTGGAAAAAAAAAAAAAAAAAAACGAGAGGGGAGGATTTCCAGCCCCCCGCTCCCTCCCCTTTTAGTCGCCTTCTACGACACGCAGGGAATACGTGGGAAGTATTCTTAATCCCCTATCCCCAGGGATAATATATATATTCATATATATATACATAACAGTCAGTTGATATACATCGAAGAGACGAAGCTAGGACGCCATTTGGTAAACATGTGAATCACATGTTTATATATATATAAATATATATATATATATATATATATATATATATATATATATATATATATATATATATATATATATATATATATATATATATATATAAATATATATTTATTTATTTATAATACTTTGTCGCTGTCTCCCGCGTTTGCGAGGTAGCGCAAGGAAACAGACGAAAGAAATGGCCCAACCCACCCCCATACACATGTATATACATACGTCCACACACGCAAATATACATACCTACACAGCTTTCCATGGTTTACCCCAGACGCTTCACATGCCTTGATTCAATCCACTGACAGCACGTCAACCCCGGTATACCACATCGCTCCAATTCACTCTATTCCTTGCCCTCCTTTCACCCTCCTGCATGTTCAGGCCCCGATCACACAAAATCTTTTTCACTCCATCTTTCCACCTCCAATTTGGTCTCCCTCTTCTCCTCGTTCCCTCCACCTCCGCCACATATATCCTCTTGGTCAATCTTTCCTCACTCATTCTCTCCATGTGCCCAAACCACTTCAAAACACCCTCTTCTGCTCTCTCAAACACGCATTTTTTATTTCCACACATCTCTCTTACCCTTACGTTACTCACTCGATCAAACCACCTCACACCACACATTGTCCTCAAACATCTCATTTCCAGCACATCCATCCTCCTGCGCACAACTCTATCCATATCCCACGCCTCGCAACCATACAACATTGTTGGAACCACTATTCCTTCAAACATACCCATTTTTGCTTTCCGAGATAATGTTCTCGACTTCCACACATTCTTCAAGGCCCCCAGAATTTTCGCCCCCTCCCCCACCATATGATCCACTTCCGCTTCCATGTTTCCATCCGCTGCCAGATCCACTCCCAGATATCTAAAACACTTCACTTCCTCCAGTTTTTTTTCCATATATATATATATATATATATATATATATATATATATATATATATATTATTTTATTTATTTTGCTTTGCCGCTGTCTCCCGCGTTAGCGAGGTAGCGCAAAGAAACAGACGAAAGAATGGCCCAACCCGCCCATATACACATGTATATACATACACGTCCACACACGCAAATATACATACCTATACATCTCAATGTGCACATACATATACACACACAGACATATACATATATACACATGTACATAATTCATACTGTCTGCCTTTATTTGTTCCAATCGCCACCTCGCCACACATGGAATAAAAACCCCCTCCCCTCTCATGTGTGCGAGGTAGCGCTAGGAAAAAACACCAAAGGCCCCATTCGTTCACACTCAGTCTCTAGCTGTCATGTAATAATGCACCGAAAACAGGCCCCACACACTTTCCATGGTTTACCCCAGACGCTACACATGCCCTGGTTCAATACATCGACAGCACGTCGACCCCGGTATACTACATCGTTCCAATTCAATCTATTCCCTGCACGCCTTTCACCCTCCTGCATGTTCAGGCCCCGATCACACAAAATCTTTTTCACTCCATCTTTCCACCTCCAATTTGGTCTCCCACTTCTCCTCGTTCCCTCCACCTCCGACACATATATCCTCTTGGTCAATCTTTCCTCACTCATTCTCTCCATGTGACCAAACCATTTCAAAACACACACTTCTTCTCTCTCAACCACACTCTTTTTATTTCCACACATCTCTCTTACCCTTACATTACTTACTCGATCAAACCACCTCACACCACATATTGTCCTCAAACATCTCATTTCCAGCACATCCACCCTCCTACGCACAACTCTATCCATAGCCCACGCCTCGCAACAATACAACATTGTTGGAACCACTATTCCTACAAACATACCCATTTTTGCTTTCCGAGATAATGTTCTCGACTTCCACACATTCTTCAATGCTCCCAGAATTTTTGCCCCCTCCCCCACCCTATGATTCACTTCCGCTTCCATGGTTCCATCCGCTGGGGGTCCACTCCCAGATATCTAAAACACTTTACTTCCTCCAGTTTTTCTCCATTCAAACTTACCTCCCAATTGACTTGACCCTCAACCCAACTGTACCTAATAACCTTGCTCTTATTCGCATTTACTCTTAACTTTCTTCTTTCACACACTTTACCAAACTCAGTCACCAGCTTCTGCAGTTTCTAACATGAATCAGCCACCAGCGCTGTATCATCAGCGAACAACAACTGACTCACTTCCCACAACAGACTGCATACTTGCCCCTCTTTCCAAAACTCTTGCATTCACCTCCCTAACAACCCTATCCATAAACAAATTAAACAACCATGGAGACATCACACACCCCTGCCGCAAACCTACATTCACTGAGAACCAATCACTTTCCTCTCTTCCTACACGTACACAGGCCTTACATCCTCGATAAAAGCTTTTCACTGCTTGTAACAACTTGCCTCCCACACCATATATTCTTAGTTCCTTCCACAGAGCATCTCTATAAACTCTCTCATATGCTTTCTCCAAATCCATAAATGATACATACAAATCCATTTGTTTTTCTAAGTATTTCTCACATACATTCTTCAAAGCAAACACCTGATCCACACATCCTCTACCACTTTTGAAACCACACTGCTCTTCCCCAATCTGATGCTCTGTACATGCCTTCACCCTCTCAATCAATACCCTCCCATGAAATTAGAAGGAATACTCAACAAACTTATATAGTTCTGTAATTTGAGCACTCACTCTTATCCCCTTTGCCTTTGTACAATGGCACTATGCAAGCATTCCGCCAATCCTCAGGCACCTCACCAAGAATCATACATACATTAAATAACCTTACCAACCAGTCAACAATACAGTCACCCACTTTTTTAATAAATTCCACTGCAATAACATCCAAACCTGCTGCCTTGCCGGCTTTCATCTTCCGTAAAGCTTTTACTACCTCCTCTCTATTTACCAAATCATTTTCCCTAGCCCTCTCACTTTGCACACCATCTCGACCAAAACACCCTATATCTGCCACTCTATCATCAAACACATTCAACAAACCTTCAAAATACTCACACCATCTCCTTCTCACAATACATCTACTTGTTATTACCTCCCCATTAGCTCCCTTCACTGAAGTTCCCATTTGCTCCCTTGTCTTACGCACTTTATTTACCTCCTTCCAAAACATCTTTTTATTCTCCCTAAAATTTAATGGTACTCTCTCACCCCAACCTCTTTTTCACCTCTTGCACCTTTCTCTTGACCTCCTGTCTCTTTCTTCTATACCTCTCCCACTCATTTGCATTTTTTCCCTGCAAAAATCGTCCAAATGCCTCTCTCTTCTCTTTCACTAATAATCTTACTTCTTCACCCCACCACTCACTACCCCTTCTAATCAGCCCACCTCCCACGCTCCTCGTGCCACAAGCATCTTTTGCGCAAGCCATCACTGCTTCCTAAAATACATCCCATTCCTACCCCACTCCCCTTACCTCCTTTGTTTTCATCTTTTTCCATTCTGTACTCAGTCTCTCCTGGTACTTCCTCACACAAGTCTCCTTCCCAAGCTCACTTCTTCTCACCACTCTCTTCACCCTAACATTCTCTCTTCTTTTCTGAAAACCCCCACAAATATTCACCTTCGCCTCCACAAGATAATGATCAGACATCCCTCCAGTTGCACCTCTAAGCACATTAATATCCAAAAGTCTCTCTTTCGTGCGTCTATCAATTAACACGTAATCCAATAACGCTCTCTGGCCATCTCTCCTACTTACATACGTATACTTATGTATATCTCGCTTTTTAAACCAGGTATTCCCAATCACCAGTCCTTTTGCAGCTCTTCACCATTTCCATTTACAACACTGAACACTTCATGTATACCAATTATTCCCTCAACTGCCACATTACTCACCTTTGCATTCAAATCACCCATCACTATAACCCGGTCTTGTGCATCAAAACCACTAACACACTCATAAAGCTGCTCCCAAAACACTTGCCTCTCATGATCTTTCTTCTCATGCCCAGGTGCATATGCACCAATAATCACCCATCTCACGTTATCAACTTTTAGTTCTACCCATTTCAATCTAGAATTTACTTTCTTACACTCTATCACATATTCCCACAACTCCATATTCAGGAGTAGTGCTACTCCTTCCCTTGCTCTTGTCCTCTCATTAACCCCTGACTTTACGCCCAGGACATTCCCAAACCACTCTTCCCCTTTACCCTTGAGCTTCGTTTCACTCAGAGCCAAAACATCCAGGTTCCTTTACTCAAACATACTACCTATGTCTCCTTTTTTCTCATCTTGGTTACATACACACACATTTAGACACCCCAATCTGAGCCTTCGAGGAGGATGAGCACTCCTCGCGTGACTCCTTCTTCTGTTTCCCCTTTTAGAAAGTTTAAATACAAGGAGGGGAGGGTTTCTGGCCCCCCGCTCCCGTCCCCTTTAGTCGCCTTCTACGACATGTGAGGAATGCATGGAAAGTATCCTTTCTCCCCTATCCTCAGGGATAATGTATATATATATATATATATATATATATATATATATATATATATATATATATATATATATATATATATATATATATATATATATATATATATTGTATTTATTTATTCATTTTGCTTTGTCGCTATCTCCCGCGTTGGCGAGGTAGCGCAGGAAACAGACGAAAGAAATGGCCCAACCCACCCCCATACACATGTATATACATAAACGTCCACACACGCAAATATACATACCCATACATCTCAATGTACACATATATATACACACACAGACACATACATATATATACACATGCACACAATTCACACTGTCTGCCTTTATTCATACCCATCGCCACCTCGCCACACATGGAATAACATCCTCCTTCCCCCTCATGTGTGCGAGGTAGAGCTAGCAAAAGACAACAAAGACCCATTCGTTCACACTCCGTCTCTAGCTGTCATTCAATAATGCCCGAAACCACAGCTCCCTTTCCACATCCAGGCTCCACAAAACTTTCCATGGTCTACCCCATATATATATATATATATATATAGATATATTTTTTTTTTTTTTATACTTTGTCACTGTCTCCCGCGTTTGCGAGGCAGCGCAAGGAAACAGACGAAAGAAATGCCCCCCCCCCCATACACATATATATAAATACGTCCACACACGCAAATATACATACCTACACAGCTTTCCATGGTTTACCCCAGACGCTTCACATGCCTTGATTCAATCCACTGACAGCACGTCAACCCCGGTATACCACATCGCTCCAATTCACTCTATTCCTTGCCCTCCTTTCACCCTCCTGCATGTTCAGGCCCCGATCACACAAAATCTTTTTCACTCCATCTTTCCACCTCCAATTTGGTCTCCCACTTCTCCTCGTTCCCTCCACCTCCGACACATATATCCTCTTGGTCAATCTTTCCTCACTCATTCTCTCCATGTGCCCAAACCACTTCAAAACACCCTCTTCTGCTCTCTCAACCAGGCTCTTTTTATTTCCACACATCTCTCTTACCCTTACGTTACTCACTCGATCAAACCACCTCACACCACAAATTGTCCTCAAACATCTCATTTCCAGCACAT
This sequence comes from Panulirus ornatus, assembly GCF_036320965.1. Taxonomy (NCBI): domain Eukaryota; kingdom Metazoa; phylum Arthropoda; class Malacostraca; order Decapoda; family Palinuridae; genus Panulirus; species Panulirus ornatus. The sequence goes on along the minus strand of NC_092271.1, from coordinate 8,544,490 downwards.
CCATCCTCCTGCGCACAACTCTATCCATAGCCCACGCCTCGCAACCATACAACATTGTTGGAAGCACTATTCCTTCAAACATACCCATTTTTGCTTTCCGAGATAATGTTCTCGACTTCCACACATTCTTCAAGGACCCCAGAATTTTCGCCCCCTCCCCCACCCTATGATCCACTTCCGCTTCCATGGTTCCATCCGCTGCCAGATCCACTCCCAGATATCTAAAACACTTCACTTCCTCCAGTTTTTCTCCATTCAAACTCACCTCCCAATTGACTTGACCCTCAACCCTACTGTACCTAATAACCTTGCTCTTATTCACATTTACTCTTAACTTTCTTCTTCCACACACTTTACCAAACTCAGTCACCAGCTTCTGCAGTTTCTCACATGAATCAGCCACCAGCGCTGCATCATCAGCGAACAACAACTGACTCACTTCCCAAGCTCTCTCATCCCCAACAGACTGCATACTTGCCCCTCTTTCCAAAACTCTTCCATTTACCTCCCCAACAACCCCATCCATAAACAAATTAAACAACCATGGAGACATCACACACCCCTGCCGCAAACCTACATTCACTGAGAACCAATCACTTTCCTCTCTTCCTACACGTACACATGCCTTACATCCTCGATAAAAACTTTTCACTGCTTCTAACAACTTGCCTCCCACACCATATATTCTTAATACATTCCACAGAGCATCTCTATCAACTCTATCATATGCCTTCTCCAGATCCATAAATGCTACATACAAATCCATTTGCTTTTCTAAGTATTTCTCACATACATTCTTCAAAGCAAACACCTGATCCACACATCCTCTACCACTTCTGAAACCACACTGCTCTTCCCCAATCTGATGCTCTGTACATGCCTTCACCCTCTCAATCAATATCCTCCCATATAATTTACCAGGAATACTCAACAAACTTATACCTCTGTAATTTGAGCACTCACTCTTATCCCCTTTGCCTTTGTACAATGGAACTATGCACGCATTCCGCCAATCCTCAGGCACCTCACCATGAGTCATACATACATTAGATAACCTTACCAACCAGTCAACAATACAGTCACCCACTTTTTTAGTAAATTCCACTGCAATACCATCCAAACCTGCTGCCTTGCCGACTTTCATCTTCCGCAAAGCTTTTACAACCTCTTCTTTGTTTACCAAATCATTTTCCCTAACCCTCTCACTTTGCACACCACCTCGACCAAAACACCCTATATCTGTCACTCTATTATCAAACACATTCAACAAACCTTCAAAATACTCATTCCATCTCCTTCTCACATCACCACTACTTGTTATCACCTCCCCATTTGCGCCCTTCACTGAAGTTCCCATTTGCTCCCTTGTCTTACGCACTTTATTTACCTCCTTCCAGAACATCTTTTTATTCTCCCTAAAATTTAATGATACTCTCTCACCCCAACTCTCATTTGCCCTTTTTTTCACCTCTTGCACCTTTCTCTTGACCTCCTGTCTCTTTCTTTTATACATCTCCCACTCAATTTCATTTTTTCCCTGCAAAAATCGTCCAAATGCCTCTCTCTTCTCTTTCATTAAATACTCTTACTTCTTCATCCCACCATTCAACACCCTTTCTAATCAACCCACCTCCCACTCTTCTCATGCCACAAGCATCTTTTGCGCAATCCATCACTGATTCCCTAAATACATCTCATTCCTCCCCCCTCCCCTTACTTCCATTGTTCTCACCTTTTTCCATTCTGTACTCAGTCTCTCCTGGTACTTCCTCACACAAGTCTCCTTCCCAAGCTCACTTACTCTCACCACCCTCTTCACCCCAACACTCACTCTTCTTTTCTGAAAACCCATACAAATCTTCACCTTAGCCTCCACAAGATAATGATCAGACATCCCTCCAGTTGCACCTCTCAGCACATTAACATCCAATAGTCTCTCTTTCGCGCGCCTGTCAATTAACACGTAAGCCAATAACGCTCTCTGGCAATCTCTCCTACTTACATAAGTATACTTATGTATATCTCGCTTTTTAAACCAGGTATTCCCAATCACCAGTCCTTTTGCAGCACATAAATCTACAAGCTATTCACCATTTCCATTTACAACACTGAACAACCCATGTATACCAATTATTCCCTCAACTGCCACATTACTCACCTTTGCATTCAAATCACCCATCACTATAACCCGGTCTCTTGCATCAAAACCACTAACACACTCATTCAGCTGCTCCCAAAACACTTGCCTCTCATGATCTTTCTTCTCATGCCCAGGTGCATATGCACAAATAATCACCCATCTCTCTCCATCAACTTTCAGTTTTACCCATATTAATCGAGAATTTACTTTCTTACATTCTCTCACTTACTCCCACAACTCCTGTTTCAGGAGTATTGCTACTCCTTCCCTTGCTCTTGTCTTCTCACTAACCCCTGACTTTACTCCCAAGACATTACCAAACCACTCTTCCCCTTTACCCTTGAGCTTCGTTTCACTCAGAACCAAAATATCCAGGTTCCTTTCCCCAAACATGCTACCTATCTCTCCTTTTTTCACATCTTGGTTACATCCACACACATTTAGGCACCCCAATATATATATATATATATATATATATATATATATATATATATATATATATATATATATATATATATATATATATATATATATATATTTTTTTTTTTTTTTTTTTTTTTTTATACTTTGTCGCTGTCTCCCGCGTTTGCGAGGTAGCGCAAGGAAACAGACGAAAGAAATGGCCCAACACCCCCCATACACATGTACATACACACGTCCACACCCGCAAATATACATACCTACACAGCTTTCCATGGTTTACCCCAGACGCTTCACATGCCTTGATTCAATCCACTGACAGCACGTCAACCCCTGTATACCACATCGCTCCAATTCACTCTATTCCTTGCCCTCCTTTCACCCTCCTGCATGTTCAGGCCCCGATCACACAAAATCCTTTTCACTCCATCTTTCCACCTCCAATTTGGTCTCCCTCTTCTCCTCGTTCCCTCCACCTCCGACACATATATCCTCTTGGTCAATCTTTCCTCACTCATTCTCTCCATGTGCCCAAACCATTTCAAAACACCCTCTTCTCCTCTCTCAACCACGCTCTTTTTATTTCCACACATCTCTCTTACCCTTACGTTACTTACTCGATCAAACCACCTCACACCACACATTGTCCTCAAACATCTCATTTCCAGCACATCCATCCTCCTACGCACAACTCTATCCATAGCCCACGCCTCGCAACCATACAACATTGTTGGAACTACTATTCCTTCAAACATACCCATTTTTGCTTTCCGGGATAATGTTCTCGACTTCCACACATTTTTCAAGGCTCCCAAAATTTTCGCCCCCTCCCCCACCCTATGATCCACTTCCGCTTCCATGGTTCCATCCGCTGACAGATCCACTCCCAGATATCTAAAACACTTCACTTCCTCCAGCCTCTCACCATTCAAACTCACCTCCCAATTGACTTGACCCTCAACCCTACTGTACCTAATAACCTTGCTCTTATTGACATTTACTCTTAACTTTCTTCTTCCACACACTTTACCAAACTCCGTCACCAGCTTCTGCAGTTTCTCACATGAATCCGCCACCAGCGCTGTATCATCAGCGAACAACAACTGACTCACTTCCCAAGCTCTCTCATCCCCAACAGACTTCATACTTGCCCCTCTTTCCAAAACTCTTGCATTTACCTCCCTAACAACCCCATCCATAAACAAATTAAACAACCATGGAGACATCACACACCCCTGCCGCAAACCTACATTCACTGAGAACCAATCACTTTCCTCTCTTCCTACACGTACACATGCCTTACATCCTCGATAAAAACTTTTCACTGCTTCTAACAACTTTCCTCCCACACCATATATTCTTAATACCTTCCACAGAGCATCTCTATCAACTCTATCATATGCCTTCTCCAGATCCATAAATGCTACATACAAATCCATTTGCTTTTCTAAGTATTTCTCACATACATTCTTCAAAACAAACACCTGATCCACACATCCTCTACCACTTCTGAAACCACACTGCTCTTCCCCAATCTGATGCTCTGTACATGCCTTCACCCTCTCAATCAATACCCTCCCATATAATTTACCAGGAATACTCAACAAACTTATACCTCTGTAATTTGAGCACTCACTCTTATCAATATATATATATATATATATATATATATATATATATATATATATATATATATATATATATATATATATATATATATATATATATATATATATATATATATAATTTTTTTCTTTTTTTGCTTTGTCGCTGTCTCCCGCGTTTGCGAGGTAGCGCAAGGAAACAGACGAAAGAAATGGCCCAACCCACCCCCATACACATGTATATACATACGTACACACACGCAAAGATACATACCTACACAGCTTTCCATGGTTTACCCCAGACGCTTCACATGCCCTGATTCAGTCCACTGACAGCACGTCAACCCCGGTATACCACATCGATCCAATTCACTCTATTCCTTGCCCTCCTTTCACCCTCCTGCATGTTCAGGCCCCGATCATAAAAAATCTTTCTCACTCCATCTTTCCACCTCCAATTTGGTCTCCCACTTTTCCTCGTTCCCTCCACCTCCGACACATATATCCTCTTGGTCAATCTTTCCTCAATCATTCTTTCCATGTGCCCAAACCATTTCAAAACACCCTCTTCTCCTCTCTCAACCACGCTCTTTTTATTTCCACACATCTCTCTTACCCTTACGTTACTTACTCGATCAAACCACCTCACACCACACATTGTCCTCAAACATCTCATTTCCAGCAAATCCATCCTCCTGCGCACAACTCTATCCATAGCCCACGCCTCGCAACCATACAACATTGTTGGAACCACTGTTCCTTCAAACATACCCATTTTTGCTTTCGGAGATAATGTTCTCGACTTTCACACATTCTTCAAGGCTCCCAGAATTTTCTCCCTCTCCCCCACCCTATGATCCACTTCCGTTTTCATGGTTCCATCCGCTGCCAGATCCACTCCCAGATATCTAAAACACTTTACTTCCTCCAGTTTTTCTCCTTTCAAACTTACCTACCAATTGACTTGACCCTCAACCCTTCTGTACCTAATAATCTTGCTCTTATTCACATTTACTCTTAACTTTCTTCTTTCACACACTTTACCAAACTCAGTCACCAGTTTCTGCAGTTTCTCACATGAATCAGCCACCAGCGCTGTATCATCAGCGAACAACAACTGACTCACTTCCCAAGCTCTCTCATCCCCAACAGACTTCATACTTGCCCCTCTTTCCAAAACTCTTGCATTTACCTCCCTAACAACCCCATCCATAAACAAATTAAACAACCATTGAGACATCACACACCCCTGCCGCAAACCTACATTCACTGAGAACCAATCACTTTCCTCTCTTCCTACACGTACACATGCCTTACATCCTCGATAAAAACTTTTCACTGCTTCTAACAACTTTCCTCCCACACCATATATTCTTAATACCTTCCACAGAGCATCTCTATCAACTCTATCATATGCCTTCTCCAGATCCATAAATGCTTCATACAAATTCATTTGCTTTTCTAAGTATTTCTCACATACATTCTTCAAAGCAAACACCTGATCCACACATCCTCTACCACTTCTGAAACCACACTGCTCTTCCCCAATCTGATGCTCTGTACATGCCTTCACCCTCTCAATCAATACCCTCCCATATAATTTACCAGGAACACTCAACAAACTTATACTTCTGTAATTTGAGCACTCACTCTTATCCCCTTTGCCTTTGTACAATGGCACTATGCACGCATTCCGCCAATCCTCAGGCACCTCACCATGAGTCATACATATATTAAATAACCTTACCAACCAGTCAACAATACAGTCACCCCCTTTTTTAATACATTCCACTGCAATACCATCCAAACCTGCTGCCTTGCCGGCTTTCATCTTCCGCAAAGCTTTCACTACCTCTTCTCTGTTTACCAAATCATTTTCCCCAACCCTCTCACTTTGCACACCACCTCGACCAAAACACCCTATATCTGTCACTCTATCATCAAACACATTCAACAAACCTTCAAAATACTCACTCCATTTCCTTCTCACATCACCACTACTTGTTATCACCTCCCCATTTGCGCCCTTCACTGAAGTTCCCATTTGCTCCCTTGTCTTACGCACTTTATTTACCTCTTTCCAGAACATCTTTTTATTCTCCCTAAAATTTAATGATACTCTCTCACCCCAACTCTCATTTGCCCTTTTTTTCACCTCTTGCGCCTTTCTCTTGACCTCCTGTCTCTTTCTTTTATACGTCTCCCACTCAATTGCATTTTTTCCCTGCAAAAATCGTCCAAATGCCTCTCTCTTCTCTTTCACTAATACTCTTACTTCTTCATACTACCACTCACTACCCTTTCTAATCAACCCACCTCCCACTCTTCTCATGCCACAAGCATCTTTTGCGCAATCCATCACTGATTCCCTAAATACATCCCATTCCTCCCCCACTCCCCTTGCTTCCATTGTTCTCACCTTTTTCCATTCTGTACTCAGTCTCTCCTGGTACTTCCTCACACAGGTCTCCTTCTCAAGCTCACTTACTCTCACCACCCTCTTCACCCCAACATTCACTCTTCTTTTCTGAAAACCCATACAAATCTTCACCTTAGCCTCCACAAGATAATGATCAGATATCCCTCCAGTTGCACCTCTCAGCACATTAACATCCAAAAGTCTCTCTTTCGCACGCCTGTCAATTAACACGTAATCCAATAACGCTCTCTGGCCATCTCTCCTACTTACATAAGTATACTTATGTATATCTCGCTTTTTAAACCAGGTATTCCCAATCATCAGTCCTTTTTCAGCACATAAATCTACAAGCTCTTCACCATTTCCATTTACAACACTGAACACCCCATGTATACCAATTATTCCCTCAACTGCCACATTACTCACCTTTGCATTCAAATCACCCATCACTATAACCCGGTCTCGTGCATCAAAACCACTAACACACTCATTCAGCTGCTCCCAAAACACTTGCCTCTCTTGATCTTTCTTCTCATGCCCAGGTGCATATGCACCAATAATCACCCACCTCTCTCCATCAACTTTCAGTTTTACCCATATTAATCGAGAATTTACTTTCTTACACTCTATCACATACTCCCACAACTCCTGTTTCAGGAGTATTGCTACTCCTTCCCTTGCTCTTGTCCTCTCACTAACTCCTGACTTTACTCCCCAGACATTCCCAAACCACTCTTCCCCTTTACCCTTGAGCTTCGTTTCACTCAGAGCCAAAACATCCAGGTTCCTTTCCTCAAACATACTACCTATCTCTCCTTTTTTCACGTCTTGGTTACATCCACACACATTTAGGCACCCCACTCTGAGCCTTCGAGGAGGATGAGCACTCCCCGCGCGACTCCTTCTTCTGTTTCCCATTTTAGAAAGTTAATACAAGGAGTGGAGGATTTCTGGCCCCCCGCTCCCGTCCCCTCTAGTCGCTTTCTACGACACGCGAGGAATAATTGGGAAGTATTCTTTCACCCCTATCCCCAGGGATAATATACATATATATATACATATACACATACACACACATACACATACATACGCACATATACACACACACACACATACATATATATACATATGAAAAATGTAAGAGACAATTTAGAAAACTGAAACTTCTAGCTTGAAATGAAGGAAAAAAATGAATGTCACATAATGGTTCAACCTCTGGCTATGGAAAAAAGGAAATGTATAATTTATTTACACAAAATATATATATATATATATATATATATATATATATATATATATATATATATATATATATATATATATATATATATATATATATATATTTCATACTATTCGCCATTTCCCGCATTAGCGAGGTAGCGTTAAGAACAGAGGACTGGACCTTTGAGGGAATATCCTCACCTGGCCCCTTTCTCAGCCCATTCTTTTGGAAAATTAAAAAAGAAACGAGAGGGGAGGATTTCCAGCCCCCCGCTCACTTCCCTTTTAGTCGCCTTCTACGACACGCAGGGAATACGTGGGAAGTATTCTTCCTCCCCTATCCCCAGGGATAATATATATATATATATATATATATATATATATATATTCACATTTACTCTTAACTTTCTTCTTCCACACACTTTACCAAACTCAGTCACCAGCTTCTGCAGTTTCTCACATGAATCAGCCACCAGCGCTGTATCATCAGCGAACAACAACTGACTCACTTCCCAAACTCTCTCATCCCCAACAGACTTCATACTTGCCCCTCTTTCCAAAACTCTTGCATTTACCTCCCTAACAACCCCATCCATAAACAAATTGAACAACCATGGAGACATCACACACCCCTGCCGCAAACCTACATTCACTGAGAACCAATCACTTTCCTCTCTTCCTACACGTACACATGCCTTACATCCTCGATAAAAACTTTTCACTGCTTCTAACAACTTTCCTCCCACACCATATATTCTTAATACCTTCCACAGAGCATCTCTATCAACTCTATCATATGCCTTCTCCAGATCCATAAATGCTACATACAAATCCATTTGCTTTTCTAAGTATTTCTCACATACATTCTTCAAAGCAAACACCTGATCCACACATATATATATATATATATATATATATATATATATATATATATATATATATATATATATATATATATATATATATATATATATATATATATATATATATATATATATATATATATATATATATATATATATATATATTTTTTTTTTTTTTTTTTTTTTTCAAACTATTCGCCATTTCCCGCGTTAGCGAGGTAGCGTTAAGAACTGAGGACTGGGCCATTGAGGGAATATCCTCACCTGGCCCCCTTCTCTGTTCCTTCTTTTGGAAAATTAAAAAAAATTGAGAGGGGAGGATTTCCAGCCCCCCGCTCCCTCCCCTTTTAGTCGCCTTCTACGACACGCAGGGAATACGTGGGAAGTATTCTTTCTCCCCTATCCCCAGGGAAATATATATATATATATATATATATATATATATATATATATATATATATCCCTGGGGATAGGGGATTAAGAATACTTCCCACGTATTCCCTGCGTGTCGTAGAAGGCGACTAAAAGGGGAGGGAGCGGGGGGATTGAAATCTTTCCCTCACGTTTTTTTTTTTTTTTTTCCAAAAGAAGGAACAGAGGGGGCCAGGTGAGGATATTCCAAAAAAGGCCCAGTCCTCTGTTCTTAACGCTACCTCGCTAACGCGGGAAATGGCGAATAGTTTAAAAGAAAGAAAAGATATATATATGTATATATATTCACTGAGAACTAATCACTTTCCTCTCTTCCTACATGTACACAAGCATTACATCCTCGATAAAAACTTTTCACTGCTTCTAACAACTTGCCTCCCACACCATATATTCTTAGTTCCTTCCACAGAGCATCTCTATCAACTCTATCATATGCCTTCTCCAGATCCATAAATGCTACATACAAATCCATTTGCTTTTCTAAGTATTTCTCACATACATTCTTCAAAGCAAACACCTGGTCCACACATCCTCTACCACTTCTGAAACCGCACTTCTCTTCCCCAATCTGATGCTCTGTACATGCCTTCACCCTCTCAATCAATACCCTCTCATATAAATTTACCAGCTATACTCAACAAACTTATACCTCTGTAATTTGAGCGCTCACTCTTATCCCCTTTGCCTTTGTACAATGGCACTATGCAAGTATTCCACCAATCCTCAGGCACCTCACCATGAATCATACATATATCTAATAACCTTACCAACCAGTCAACAGTACAGTCATCCTCTTTTTAATAAATTCCACTGGAATACCATCCAAACCTGCTGCCTTGCTGGCTTTCATCTTTCGCAAAGCTTTTACTACCTCTTCTCTGTTTACGAAATCATTTTCTCTAACCCTCTAACTTTGCACACCACCTCGACCAAAGCACCCTATATCTGCCACTCTATCATCAAACACATTCAACATACCTTCAAAATACTCACTCCATCTCCTTCTCACATCACCACTACTTGTTATCACCTCCCCATTAGCCCCCTTCACTGAAGTTCCCATTTGCTCCCTTGTCTTGCGCACTTTATTTACCTCCTTCCAGAACATCTTTTTATTCTCCCCAAAATTTAATGATACTCTCTCACCCCAACTCTCATTTGCCCTTTTTTCACCTCTTGCACCTTTCTCTTCACCTCCTGCTTCTTTCTTTTATACATCTCCCACTTATCTGCATATTTACCCCGCAAAAGTCGTCCAGATTCCTCACTCTATTCCTTGCCCGCCTTTCCCCCTCATTCATGTTCATGCCCCGATCACTCAAAATCTTTTTCACTCCATCTTTCCACCTTCAATTTGGTCTCCCACTTCTCCTCGTTCCCTCCACCTCCGACACATATATACTCTTGGTCAATCTTTCCTCACTCATTCTCTCCATGTGCCCAACCCATTTCAAAACACCCTCCTCTGCTCTCTCAACCACAACTCTTTTTATTTCCACACATCTCTCTTACCCTTACATTACTTACTCGATCAAACCACCTCACACCACATATTGTCCTCAAACATCTCATTTCTAGCACATCCACCCTCCTGTGCACAACTCTATCCATAGTCCACGCCTCGCAACCATGCAACATTGTTAGAACCACTATTCCTTCAAACATACCCATTTTTGCTTTCCGAGGTAATGTTCTCGACTTCCACACATTCTTCAAGGCTCACAGGATTTTCGCCCCCTCCCCCACCCTATGATTCACTTCCGCTTCCATGGTTCCATTCGCTGCCAGATCCACTCCCAGATATCTAAAAAACTTCAATTCCTTTAATTTTTCTCCATTCAAACTTACCTCCCAATTGACTTGACCCTCAACCCTACTGTACCTAATAACCTTGCTCTTATTCACATTTACTCTTAACTTTCTTCTTTCACACACTTTACCAAACTAAGTCACCAGCTTCTGCAGTTTCTCACATGAATCAGCCACCAGCGCTGCATCATCAGCGAACAACAACTGACTCACTTCCAAGCTCGCTTATCCCGAACAGACTGCATACTTGCCCCTCTTTCCAGAACTCTTGCATTCACCTCCCTAACAACCCCATCCATAAACAAATTAAACAACCATGAAGACATCACACACCCCTACGCAAATCAACATTCACTGAGAACCAATAACTTTCCTCTCTTCCTGCTCGTGCACATGCCTTACATCCTCGATAAAAACATTTTTTTGCTTCTAACAACTTGCCTCCCACACCATATATTCTTAATACCTTCCACAGAGCATCTCTATCAACTCTATCATATGCCTTCTTCAGATCCATAAATGCTACATATAAATCCATTTGCTTTTCTAAGTATTTCTCACATACATTCTTCAGAGCAGACACCTGATCCACGCATCCTTTACCACTTCTTAAACCACACTGCTCTCTCCCATTCTGATGCTCTGTACGTGCGTTCACCCTCTCAATCAATACCCTCCCATATAATTTCCCAGGAATACTCAACAAACTTGCACTTCTGTAATTTGAGAACTCACTTTTATCCCCTTTGCCTTTGCACAATGGCTGCATGCAAGCATTCCGCCAATCCTCAAGCACCTCACCTTGAGTCATACACGCATAACCTTACCAACCAGTCAACAATACAGTCACCTCCCTTTTTAAAAAATTCCACTGCAATATCATCCAAACCCGCTGCCTTGCCGGCTTTCATCTTCCGCAGAGCTTTTACTTCCTCTTCTCTGTTTACCAAATCATTCTCCCTAACCCTCTCACTTTGTACACCACCTCGACCAAAACACCCTATGTCTACCACTCTGACATCAAACACATCCAACAAACCTTCAAAATACTCACTTCATTTCATTCTCACATCACCACTACTTCTTACCACCTCCCCATTAACCCCCTTCACTGATGTTCCCATTTGTTCCCTTGGTTTACGCACTTTATTTACCTCATTCCAAAACATGTTTTATTCTCCCTAAAATCTAATGATACTCTCTCACCCTAACTCTCACTTGCCCTCTTTTTTACCTCTTCCACCTTTCTCTTTACCTCCTGCCACTTTCTTTTATACATCTCCCAGTCATTTGCATTATTTCCCTGCAAACAACGTCCAAATGCCTCTCTCTATTCTTTCACTAATAATCTTACTTCTTCATCCCACCACTCACTACCCTTTCTAATCTGCCCAACTCCCACGCTTCTCAGCCACAAGCATCTTTTGTGCAAGCCATCACTGCTTCCCTAAATACATCCCATCTTTCTTCTCATTCCCAGGTGCATATGCACCAATAATCACCCATCTCTCTCCATCCACTTTAGTTTTATCCATATCGATCTAGAGTTTACTTTCTTACACTCTATCACAACTCCTAAGACATTCCTTTCACTCAGAGCCAAAACATCCAGGCTCCTTTCCTGAAACATACTACCTATCTCTCCTTTGTCTCACCTTGGTTACATCCAAACACATTTAGATACCTCAAGCTAAACCTTGGAGGAGGATGAGCACTCCCCACATGACTCCTTCCTCTGTTCCCCTTTTAGAAAGTTAAAATAGAAGGAGGGTAGAGTTTCTAGCCCCCAGCTCCCGTCCCCTTTAGTCGCCTTCTACGACAAGTTAGGATGCGTGGAAAGTATTCTTTCTCCCCTATATATATGAGGAAGTACAAGGAGAGACTGAGTACGGAATGGAAAAAGGTGAGAACTAAGGAAGAAAGGGGAGTGGGGGAGGAACGGGATGTATTCAGGGAAGCAGTGATGGCTTGCGCCAAAGATGCTTGTGGCATGAGAAGCGTGGGAGGTGGGCAGATTAAAAAGGGTAGTGAGTGGTGGGATGAAGAAGTAAGATTATTAGTGAAAGAGAAGAGAGAGGCATTTGGACGATTTTTGAAAGACAAATTATACAAATGAGTAGGAGATGTATAAAAGAAACAGGCAGAAAGTCAAGAGTAAGGTGCATAAGGTGAAAAGGAGGGCTAATGAGAGTTGGGGTAAGAGAGCATCATTAAATTTTAGGGAGAATGAAAAGATGCTTTGGAAGGAAGGTAAACAAAGTGCGTAAAACAATGGAGCAAATGGGAACTTCAGCGAAGGGGGCTAATAAGGAGGTGATAACAATTAATGGTGATGTGAGAAGGAGATGGAGTGAGTATTTTGAAGGTTTGTTGAATGTGTTTGATGATGGAGTGGCAAATTTTTTTGGTCGAGGTGGTGTGCAAAGTGAGAGGGTTAGGGAAATGATTTGGTAAACAAAGAAGAGGTAGTAAAAGCTTTGCGAAAGAGGAAAGCCGGCAAGGCAGCGGGTTTGGATGATATTGCAATAGAATTTATTAGAAAAGGGGTGACTATATTGTTCACTATTTGGTAAGGTTATCTAAAGTATGTATGTCTCATGGTGAGGTGCCTGAGGGTTGGCGGAATACTTGCATAGTCCTATTGTACAAAGGCAAAGGGGATAAAAGTGAGTGCTCAAATTACAGAGGTATAAGTTTGTTGAGTCTTCGTGGGAAATTATATGGGAGGGTATTGATTGAAAGGGTGAAGGCATTTACAGATCATCAGATTTGGGAAGAGCAGTGTGGTTTCAGAAGTGATAGAGGATGTGTGGATCAGGTGTTTGCTTTGAAGAATGTATGTGAGAAATACTTAGAAAAGCAAATGGATTTGTATGTAGCATTTATGGAACTGGAGAAGGCATATGATAGAGTTGATAGAGATGCTCTGTGGAAGGTATTAAGAATATATGGTGTGGGAGGCAAGTTGTTAGAAGCAGTGAAATGTTTTTATCGAGGATGTAAGGCACGTGTACGTGTAGGAAGAGAGGAAAGTGATTGGTTCTTAGTGAATGTAGCTTTGCGGCAGGGGTGTGTGATGTCTTCATGGTTGTTTAATTTCTTTATGGATAGGGTTCTTTGGGAGGTGAATGCAAGAGTTTTCGAAAGAGGGGCAAGTGTGCAGCCTCTTGTGAATAAGAGAGCTTGGGGAGTGAGTCAGTTGTTGTTCGGTGATGATACAGCGCTGGTGGCTGATTCGTGTGAGAAACTGCAGAAGCTGGTGACTAAATTTGGTAAAGTGTGTGAAAGAAGAAAGCTGAGAGCAAATGTGAATAAGAGCAAAGGTTATCAAGTACAGTAAGGTTGAGGGACAAGTCCATTGGGAGGTAAGTTTGAATGGAGAAAGGATTGAGGAAGTGAAGTGTTTTAGATATATGGGAGTGTATTTGGCAACGGATGGAACCATGGAAGCGGAAGTAAATCATAGGGTCGGGGAGGGGGCGAAAGTTCTAGGAGCCTTGAAGAATGTGTGGAAGTCGAAAACGTTATCTCGGAAAGCAAAAATGGGTATGTTTGAAGGAATAGTGGTTCAAACAATGTTTTATGCTTGCGAGGCGTGGGCTATGGACAGAGTTGTGCGGAGGAGGGTGTATGTGCTGGAAATGAGATGTTTGAGGACAATATGTGGTGTAAGATGGTTTGATCGAGTAAGTAATAATAGGGTAAGAGAGATGTGTGGTAATAAAAAAGAGTGTGGTCGAGAGAGCAGAAGAGGGTGTTTTGAAAAGCTTTGGTCACATGGAGAGAATGAGTGAGGAAAGATTGACCAAGAGGATATGTGTGTCAGAGGTGGAGGGAACGAGGAGAAGTGGGAGACCAAACTGGAGGTGGAAAGATGGAGTGAAAAAGACTTTGAGTGATCTGGGAGTGCTCATCCTCCTCGAAGGCTAATATTGGGGTGTGTAAATGTGTGGGGATGTAACCAAGATGAGAAAAAAGGAGATATAGGTAGTATGTTTGAGGAAAGGAACCTGGATGCTTTGGCTCTGAGTGAAACGAACCTCAAGGGTAAAGGGGAAGAATGGTTTGGGAAAGTCTTGGGAGTAAAGTCAGGGGTTAGTGAGAGGACAAGAGCAAGGGAAGGAGTAGCAATACTCCTGAAACAGGAGTTGTGGGAGTATGTGATAGAGTGTAAGAAAGTAAATTCTAGATTGATATGGGTAAAACTGAAAGCTGATGGAGAGAGATGGGTGATTATTGATCCATATGCACCTGGGAATGAGAAGAAAGATCATGAGAGGCAAGTATTTTGGGAGCAGCTGAATGAGTGTGTTAGTGGTTTTCATGCACAAGACCGGGTTATAGTGATGGGTGATTTGAATGCAAAGGTGAGTAATGTGGCAGTTGAGGGAATAATTGGTATACATGGGGTGTCCAGTGTTGTAAATGGAAATGGTGAGGAGCTTGTAGATTTATGTGCTGAAAAAGGACTGGTGATTGGGAATACCTGGTTTAAAAAGCGAGATATATATAAGTATAAGTATGTAAGTAAGAGAGATGGCCAGAGAGCGTTATTGGATTACATGCTTATTGATAGGTGCGCAAAAGAGAGACTTTTGGATGTTAATATGCTGAGAGGTGCAACTGGAGGGATGTCTGATCATTATCTTGTGGAGGCGAAGGTGAAGATTTGTAGAGGTTTTCAGAAAAGAAGAGAGAATGTTGGGGTGAAGAGAGTGGTGAGAGTAGGTGAGCTTGGGAAGAAGACTTGTGTGAGGAAGTACCAGGAGAGACTGAGTACAGAATGGAAAAAGGCGAGAACAAAGGAGGTAAGGGAAGTAGGGGAGGAACGGGATGTATTTAGGGAAGCAGTGATGGCTTGCGCAAAAGATGCTTGTGGCATGAGAAGCGTGGGAGGTGGGTTGATTAGAAAGGGTAGTGAGTGGTGGGATGAAGAAGTAAGATTATTAGTGAAAGAGAAGAGAGAGGCATTTGGACAATTTTTGTAGGGAAAAAATGCCGATGAGTGGGAGATGTATAAAAGAAAGAGGCAGGAGGTCAAGAGAAACGTGAAGGAGGTGAAAAAGAGGGCAAATGAGAGTTTGGGTGAGAGAGTATCATTAAATTTCAGGGAGAATAAAAAGATGTTTAGGAAGGAGGTAAATAAAGTGCGTAAGACAAGGGAGGAAATGGGAACTTCAGTGAAGGGGGCTAATGGGGAGGTGATAACAAGTAGTGGTGATGTGAAAAGGAGATGGAGTGAGTATTTTGAAGGTTTGTTGAATGTGCTTGATGATTTAGTGTCTGATATAGGGTATTTTGGTCGACATGGTGTGCAAAGTGAGAGGGTTAGGGAAAATGATTTGGTAAACAGAAAAGAGGTAGTAGAAGCGTTGCGGAAGATGAAAGCCGGCAAGGCAGCAGGTTTGGATGGTTGGTAAGGTTATTTAATTTATGTATGATTCATGGTGAGGTGCCTGAGGATTGGCGGAATGCTTGCATAGCGAAATTGTACAAAGGCAAAGGGGATAAAAGTGAGTGCTCAAATTACAGAGGTATAAGTTTGTTGAGTATCCCTGGTAAATTATACGGGAGGATATTGATTGAGAGGGAGAAGGCATGTACAGAGCATCAGATTGGGGAAAAGCAGTGTGTTTTCAGAAAGGGTAGAGAATGTGTGGATCAGATGTTTGCTTTGAGGAATGTATTTGAGAAATACTTAGAAAAGCAAATGGATTTGTATGTAGCATTTATGGAGCTGGAGAAGGCATATGATAGAGTTT
The DNA here is from genome assembly GCF_036320965.1 of Panulirus ornatus. Classification (NCBI taxonomy): domain Eukaryota; kingdom Metazoa; phylum Arthropoda; class Malacostraca; order Decapoda; family Palinuridae; genus Panulirus; species Panulirus ornatus. The sequence continues at coordinate 8,527,820 of NC_092271.1, read as the reverse complement.
ATAGAGATGCTCTGTGGAAGGTATTAAGAATATATGGTGTGGGAGGAAAGTTGTTAGAAGCATTGAAAAGCTTTTTATCGAGGATGTAAGGCATGTGTACGTGTAGGAAGAGAGGAAAGTGATTGGTTCTCAGTGAATGTAGTTTTGCGGCAGGGGTGTGTGAATGTCTTCATGGTTGTTTAATTTGTTTATGGATGGGGTTGTTAGGGGGGTGAATGCAAGAGTTTTGGAAAGAGGGGCAGGTTTGCAGTCTGTTGGGGATGAGAGAGCTTGGGAAGAGAGTCAGTTAGTTGTTTGCTGATGATACAGCGCTGGTTGCTGATTCATGTGAGAAACTGCAGAAGCTGGTGACTTAGTTTGGTAAAGTGTGTGAAAGAAGAAAGTTAAGAGTAAATGTGAATAAGAGCAAGGTTATTAGGTACAGTAGGGTTGAGAGTCAAGTCGGTTGGTAGGTAAGTTTGAATGAAGGAAAACTCGAGGAAGTAAAGTGTTTTAGATATCTGGGAGTGGATCTGGCAGCGGATGGAACCATGGAAGCGGAAGTGAATCATAGGGTGGGGGAGGGGGTGAAAATTCTGGGAGCTTTGAAGAATGTTTGGAAGTCGAGAACATTATCTCGGAAAGCAGAAATGGGTATGTTTGAAGGAATAGTGGTTCCAACGATGTTGTATGGCTGCGAGGCGTGGGCTATGGATAGAGTTGTGCGTAGGAGGGTGGATGTGCTGGAAATGAGATGTTTGAGGACAATATGTCGTGTGAGGTGGTTTGATCGAGTAAGTAATGTAAGGGTAAGAGAGATGTGTGGAAATAAAAAGAGTGTGGTTGAGAGAGCAGAAGAGGGTGTTTTGAAATGGTTTGGTCACATGGAAAGAATGAGTGAGGAAAGATTGACCAAGAGGATATATGTGTCAGAGGCGGAGGGAACGAGAGGTGGGAGACCAAATTGGAGGTGGAAAGATGGAGTGAAAAAGATTTTGAGTGATCGGGGCCTGAACGTGCAGGCGGGTGAAAGGCGTGCAAGGAATAGAGTGAATTGGAACGATGTGGTATACCGGGGTTGACGTGCTGTCAATGGATTGGACCAGGGCATGTGAAGCGTCTGGGGTAAACCATGGAAAGTTGTGTGGGGCCTGGATGTGGAAAGGGAGCTGTGGTTTCGGTGCATTATAACATGACAGCTAGAGACTGAGTGGGAACGAATGGGGCCTTTGTTGTCTTTTCCTAGCGCTACCTCGCACACATGAGTGGGGAGGGGGTTGTTATTCCAAGTGTGGCGAGGTGGCGATGGGAACAAATAAAGGCACACAGTATGAATTATGTACACAAATCAAAAAACTATCGCGCAGAGGGGGTCTGAAGACGTCTGTAATGATCACTGACCTACCTGTTGTACCATGCCGGTAGGGTTGGTATACGTGCCTGGAAGCCACAGGTTTCCAGAGTCCTATGCTAGACCCATGTAAGTTACGTGCCACAAGAGCGGCATTATATTATTAACAATAAAATTACATCATACAAGGCAGTACGAACCCCTACTTTTGAATTGGTGTGTGTAATATAGCTGTGAGACACACACAGCTATATGCGGCAACCCCCGCATGTGGTAGCTGCAGCATACCTCAATGTGATGCCAGGTAAACACAATAGCTTCATATTGTATAGGTGTAATTTGGGAAGAATATGTTTTACTATTGATATTGTATGATTCTACAGCACATCTGGGTTCGTGGCAGTCCATAAAGGTTATCTTACACCGCCATTTCGTGTCCATGCAGGAAATGTAATGGACATGCGATATATTTTTGAAACAATGAAACAGCGCGGGTATAGTTCACTGCGAGCCAATGTCGAAAGGTTGTTTTTGTGGTATATCTAATTTTACCATGGAGACCTCACAAGCGACACGTGAAGCTATTCTACAGCTTCATAATGAGGGCTACAGCGACTCTGAAATTGGGAGACGTCTTGGTATTCACCGGTCAACCGTAGCACGATGGATTCACCGACAGGCAGAGCTGGGCAACACAGACAACAGGCATCGGCGTGGGCGCCCACGTTGCACAACCCCGGAAGATGATCAGGTAATGATGTTGCATATATAGGTATACTGGACCACTTGATGTTATGTAAACAACCACATCACCAGTGATCATGATCACTTTATACGGCATATGTAAATACTGTAGCAATAATCTCCATTTACGATGTGATATCATAATAAATAATTATTATATATCAAGTTAGTTAATATCTTTTAATTTACTTAGTTATTATCCTAATCTATATTGCAGCAACAGTTGCACTAATATGTTTAAGACACACAGTCTTATGTAATTTTATACATTTTATATAACCAGATACGAGACACAACATGTGGTGGGTAGCAGGAGGAGTGGGCGCGTCAGTGCAGGACTATTTGGTTGGATCCATCCATGGTGCTGGTGTCGGTGAGTTGGTGGATGTCGGGCCTGGCCAGTTGACCGGACCTAGATACGTTGAGATACTGGAGGAGGTCCTGCTACCTTCAGTGGGGGCTATGCTGTTTCCAGAGCCGGAGCCATTTTACCTCGTCCAAGATAACAGCCCAGTTCACACATCCAGGGTTGTAAAGGCGTGGTATGCTCGCCATCCACGTATAACAGTGTTGCCACATCCTGCAAAATCGCCTGATCTCAACCCGATAGAGCACGTATGGGCGGCCATGCAGAAAGGCATGCCTGACCGACAACATCAATGTCGTGCTACGGTCGTAAATGATGCTTTACAAGCATGGGAACATCTACGAAGCCCTTCTGGTAGGAACTTAACGCAGACGTTAGTGGCAGGCATCCATGCCTCGAAGGCTCAGTGAAGTGTTGGCAACGGGAGGAGGTCATACCAAGTATTGAAATAATAAAATTTACAGTCAAAGATTACTTTCTTAACCTCCAACAACATGTCTATGGTCATGTTATATAGAAATCTGATTTTCACTGTTAAAGGGAAGTTAACTAATGCAGATCCATGAAAAGAGTCATTACTTTTCATGTTGGTTTACTAAATACTATGATGTGGTGCCAGGTTTGTGACATACTGTTATCAGTCACACAGGTGATACTACATATTACGTGAGGTTGCTGATTAATCTAAACCAGCAGACAGATAAATCACCGCCGGTATGAAGCAGGGTGTCGTAGTTACCATGTAGTATATCATTTTACACCACGAATTTGACATTTTGCAAGAGATAATGATTACTGCAATATGCCTTACTGTGCAGAATATTAAATGTACATGCTCAATTTACGTATCCCATCTACTGTACTGCATACGGAAGGATATATTGTTGCCATTAGATGGGTGAGGACACCCACAGGCAGGGACATCAAGGCTACCACTATCTCACAGGAAAATGTTGACTGTTCCATTATTCCACGTCTGGTGCGTCATTTTGTTTCGTACAAGAAACGCGCGATAGTTTTTTGCTGTGTGTACATGTGTATATATGTATATGTCTGTGTGTGTATATGTATGTGTACATTGAGATGTATAGGTATGTATATTTGCGTGTGTGGACGTGTATGTATATACATGTGTATGTCGGCGGGTTGGGCCATTCTTTCGTCTGTTTCCTTGCGCTACCTCGCTAACGCGGGAGACAGCGACAAAGCAAAATGAATAATAAATAAAAGCATATAAATATATAAATATATATAAATATATATGCGGAAGATGAAAGCCGGCAAGGCAGCAGGTTTGGATGGTATTGCAGTGGAATTTATTAAAAAAGGGGGTGACTGTATTGTTGACTGGTTGGTAAGGTTATTTAATGTATGTATGACTCATGGTGAGGTGCCTGAGGATTGGCGGAATGCGTGCATAGTGCCATTGTACAAAGGCAAAGGGGATAAGAGTGAGTGCTCAAATTACAGAGGTATAAGTTTGTTGAGTATTCCTGGTAAATTATATGGGAGGGTATTGATTGAGAGGGTGAAGGCATGTAAAGAGCATCAGATTGGGGAAGAGCAGTGTGGTTTCAGAAGTGGTAGAGGATGTGTTGATCAGGTGTTTGCTTTGAAGAATGTATACTTAGAAAAGCAAATGGATTTGTATGTAGCATTTATGGATCTGGAGAAGGCATATGATAGAGTTGATAGAGATGCTCTGTGGAAGGTATTAAGAATATATGGTGTGGGAGGCAAGTTGTTAGAAGCAGTGAAAAGTTTTTATCGAGGATGTAAGGCATGTGTACGTGTAGGAAGAGAGGAAAGTGATTGGTTCTCAGTGAATGTAGGTTTGCGGCAGGGGTGTGTGATGTCTCCATGGTTATTTAATTTGTTTATGGATGGGGTTGTTAGGGAGGTGAATGCAAGAGTTTTGGAAAGAGGGGCAAGTATGAAGTCTGTTGGGGATGAGAGAGCTTGGGAAGTGAGTCAGTTGTTGTTCGCTGATGATACAGCGCTGGTGGCTGATTCATGTGAGAAACTGCAGAAGCTGGTGACTGAGTTTGGTAAAGTGTGTGAAGAAGAAAGTTAAGAGTAAATGTGAATAAGAGAAAGGTTATTAGGTACAGTAGGGTTGAGGGTCAAGTCAATTGGGAGGTAAGTTTGAATGGAGCAAAACTGGAGGAAGTAAAGTGTTTTAGATATCTGGGAGTGGATCTGGCAGCGGATGGAACCATGGAAGCGGAAGTGGATCATAGGGTGGGGGAGGGGGCGAAAATCCTGGGAGCCTTGAAGAATGTGTGGAAGTCGAGAACATTATCTCGGAAAGCAAAAATGGGTATGTTTGAAGGAATAGTGGTTCCAACAATGTTGTATGGTTGCGAGGCGTGGGCTATGGATAGAGTTGTGCGTAGGAGGATGGATGTGCTGGAAATGAGATGTTTGAGGACAATGTGTGGTGTGAGGTGGTTTGATCGAGTAAGTAACGTAAGGGTAAGAGAGATGTGTGGAAATAAAAAGAGCGTGGTTGAGAGAGCAGAAGAGGGTGTTTTGAAATGGTTTGGGCACATGGAGAGAATGAGTGAGGAAAGATTGACCAAGAGGATATATGTGTCGGAGGTGGAGGGAACGAGGAGAAGTGGGAGACCAAATTGGAGGTGGAAAGATGGAGTGAAAAAGATTTTGTGTGATCGGGGCCTGAACATGCAGGAGGGTGAAAGGAGGGCAAGGAATAGAGTGAATTGGATCGATGTGGTATACCGGGGTTGACGTGCTGTCAGTGGATTGAATCAGGGCATGTGAAGCCCTGGGGTAAACCATGGAAAGCTGTGTAGGTATGTATATTTGCGTGTGAGGACGTATGTATATACATGTGTATGGGGGTGAGTTGGGCCATTTCTTTCGTCTGTTTCCTGGCGCTACCTCGCAAACGCGGGAGACAGCGACAAAGCAAAAAAAAAAAAAAAAAATATATATATATATATATATACATATATTTATATATATATATATATATATATATATATATATATATATATATATATATATATATATATATATATATATATATATATATATATATATATATATATATATATATATATATATGTATTATCCATATTATCTATCTTATGTATATTGTTTTTATCATACTTTGACGCTGTCTTGTACGTTAGCGAGGTAGCGCAAGGAAACAGACGAAAGAATGGCCTAACACACCCACATATACATGCATATACATAAACGCCCATACGCGCACATATAAATACCCATACATTTCAACGTATACGTGCATATACATCACAAACATATACATACATACATGCACATATACATATTCATACATGCTGCCTTCATCCATTCCTACCGCCACCTTTCCACAATGAAATGATACCCCCCCCCCCCCCCCCCTCCGCGTGCGCGCGAGGCAGCACCAGGAAATGACAACAAACGCCACATTCGTTCACACTTAGTCTCTAGCTGTCATGTTTAATGCACCGAAACCACAGCTCCCTTTCCAAATCCAGACCCCACAACTTGCCATGGTTTTTCCCAGACGCTTCACATGCCCTGGTTTAATTCACTGACAGCATTTCGACCCCGGTATACCACATTGTACCAATTTACTCTATTCCTTGCACGCCTTTCACCCTCCCGTATGTTCAAGCCCCGATCGCTCAAAATCTTTTTCATTCAATCCTTCCACCTCCAATTTGGTCTCCCACTTCTTTCCCTCTTTCCCTCCACCTCTGACACATATATCCTCTTTGTCAATCTTTCCTCATTCTCCCCATGTCACCAAACCATTTCAATACACCCTCTTTTGCATTCACAACCACACTCTTTATTACCACACTTTTCTCTTACCCTTTCAATAATTACTCGATCAAAGCACCTCACACCATATATTGTCCTCAAACATCTCATTTACAACACATTCACCCTCTTCCACATAACCTTATCTATCGCCCATGCCTCACAATCATATAACATTGTTGGAACCATTCCTTCAAACATACCCATTTTTGCTCTCCGAGATAACGTTCTCGCCTTCCACACATTCTTGAACGCTCCCTCCACCCTGTAACGCACTTCTGCTTCCATGGTTCTATCCGCTACCAAATCCACTTCCGGACATCTAAGACACGTCATTTAATCCAGTTTTTCTCCATTCTCCCGAATCAGCCACCAGCGCTGTATCATCAGCGAACAACAACTCACTCACTTCCGAAGCCCTCACATCCACAACAGACTGCATACTTGCCCCTCTTTCCAATACTCTTCCATTCACCTACCTAACAACCCCATCCATAAACAAATGAAACAAGCATGGAGACATCACACACCCCTGTTGCAGTCCGCTATTCACTGGGAACCACTCACTTTCCTCTCTCCCTACTGGTACATATTCCTTACATCCTCGATAAAAACTTTTCACTGCTTCTACCAACTTACCTCCCACTCCATATACTCTTAATACAAATCCATCTGCTTTTCTAAGTATGTCTCACATACATTTTCCAAAGCAAACACCTCATCCACACATGCTCTACCACTTCTGAAACCACACTGCTCCTCCCCAATCTGGTGCTCTGTACATGCTTTGACCCTCTCGATCAATACCCTCCCATATAACATCCCAGGGAATGCTAAACAAACTTATACCTCTGTAATTTGAACACTTACCTTTATCCCCTTTGCCTTTGTACAATGTTTCCATACATGCATTCTACCAATCTTCAGGCATTTCAACATGAACCATATATACATTGAATATCCTCACCAACCAGTCAACAACAGTCATCCCCTTTTTTGATAAATTCCACATCAATACCATCCAAACCCGCCGCCTTGCCGACTTTCATTTTCCGCAAAGCTTTCACTACCTCTTCTTTGTTTACCAAATCATTCTTCCTGACCCCTCTCACTTCGCACACCACCTAGACCAAAACACCCTATATCTGCCACTCTAACATCACACAAATTCAACAAACCTTCAAAATACTCGCTCCATCTCCCTCTCACTTCAATACTACCTCTTATTACCTCCCCATTTACCCCCTTCACCGATGTTCCCATTTGTTCTCTTGTCTTACACACTTCATCTTCCTCCTTCCAAAAAATTTTCTATCTTTTCCAAAATTTAATGATACTCTTTCACCCCAACTCTCATTTGCCATCTTTTTCACCTCTTGCACCTTTGTCTTGACCTGCTGCCTCTTTCGTTTATACCTCTCCCAGTCATTTGCACTATTTCCCTGGAAAAATCGTCTAAATGCCTCTCTCTTCTCTTTCACTAACAATCTTACTCTTCAGATCACTACTCACTACCCTTTCCAATCTGCCCACCTCCCACCTTTCTCATGCCACAGGCATCTTTTGCGCAAGCCATCACTGCTTCCCTAAATACATCCCATTCCTCCCCCACTCCCCTTATGTCATTTGCTCTCACCTTTTTCCATTCTTCACTCAATCTTTCCTGGTACTTCCTCACAAAAGTCTCCATTCCAAGCTAACTTACTCTCACCACTCTCTTCACCCTAACATTCTCTCTCCTTTTCTGAAAACCTCTACATATCTTCACCTTCGCCTCCACAAGATAATGGTCAGACATCCCCCAGTTGCTCCTCTCAGCACATTAACATCCAAAAGTCCCTCTTTCGCGCGCCTATCAATTAACAAGTAATCCAATAACGTTCTCTGGCCATCCCTCCTACTTACATACGTATACTTATGTATATCTCTCTTTTTAAACCAGGTATTCACCGTCACCAGTCCTTTTTCATCACACAAATCTACAAGCTCTTCACCATTTCCATTTACAGCACTGAACACCCTATGTACACCAGTTATACCCACAACTGTCACATTACTCACCTTTGCATTCAAATCACCCATCACTATAACCCGGTCTTGTGCATCAAGGCTGCTAACACACTCAATCAGCTGCTCCCAAATCACTTGCCTCTCATGATCTTTCTTCTCATGACCAGGTGCATAGGCACCATTAATCACCCATCTCTTTCCATCCCCTTTCAGTTTTGCCCATATCAATCTAGTTTACTTTCTTACACTCTATCACATACTCCCACAACTCCTGTTTCAGGAGTGATGCTCCTCCTTCCTTTGCTCTGGTCCTCTCAACCCTTGACTTTACCCCCAAGACATTCCCAAACCACCCATTTCCTTTGCATGTTATTTTACATTTTATTATACTTTGTCTCCCGCGATAGCGAGGCAGCGCAAGGAAACAGACGAAAGAATGGCCCAACCCACCCACGTACACATGTATATATAAAAACACCCACACACGCACATATACACACCTATACATTTCAACGTATACATACATATACATGCACAAACATATACACATATTCACAAGAACATATTCATACTTGCTGCCTTTATCCATTCCCGCCGTCACCCCGCTAGAAAAAGTCAACAAAGGCCACATTTGTTCACATTCAGTCTCTACATGTCATATGTAATGCACCGAAACCATAGCTCCCTTTCCACATCTAGGCCCAACAAAACTTTCCATAGTTTACCCAAGACGCTACACATACCTTGGTTCAATCAATTGACAGCACGTCGACCCCGGTATACCACATCGTTCCAATTCAGTCTATTTCTTGCACGCCTGCATGCTCAGGCCACGAATACTCAAAATCTTTTTCAATCCATTCTTCCACCTACAATTTGGTCTCACACTCTCTTCGTTCCCTCCACCTCTGACACATATATCCTTCCTGTCAATTGCATGAGCATATATATATATCAGGCATGCTCCATGTGAGCAAACATATATATCCTCCCTGCCAATACACCCCGCTCACCCTCTCCATGCGAGCTAACCACTTCAGTACACCCTCTCCTGCTCTCTCAACCACACTCTTTATTGCCATTGATCTCTCTTACCCTTTCATCACTTACTCGATCAAACCTCCTCACATCATATATTGTCCTCAAACATCTCATTTCCAACACATCCACTCTCCTCCGCACGACCCCATTTATAGCCTAGGCAACCATATAACATTGTTGGAACCACCATTCCTTCAAGCATACCCATTTTTGCTCTCCAAGATAACGCTCTCGCCTTCCACACATTCTTGAACGCTCCCAAAATCTTCGTTCCCTCCCACATCCCGTGACTCACTTCCGCTTCCATGGTTCCATCCGCTGTCAAATCCACTCCCAGATATCTAAAACACATCACTTCCTCCAGTTTTTCTCAATTCAAACTGACCTCCCAATTGACTTGTCCCTCAACCCTACTGAACCTAATAACCTTGCTCTTATACACATTTACTCCCAGCTTTCTTCTTTCACACACTTTACCAAACTTAGTCAGCAGCTTTCTCACACGAATCAGCCACCAGCGATGTATCATCAGCGAACAACAACTGACTAACTTCCCAAGCCCTCTCATCAACAAAAGACTGCATACTTACCCCTCTCTCCAAAACTCTTGCATTCACCTCCCAAACCACCCCATCCATAAACAAATTAAACAACCAAGGAGACATCACGCACCCCTACCGCAAACCGACATTTGCTGGGAACCAAACACTCTCCTCTCCTCCCACTTGCACACATACCTCACATTCCTGATGAAAACTTTTCACCGCTTCCAGCAACACGCATCCCACACCATACATTCTCAATACCTTACACAGAGCAACTCCATCAACTTTATCATATGCCTTCCCCATATCCAAATATGCTACATACAAATCCATTTCTTTTTCTAAGTCTTTCTCGCATACATTCTTCATGCTTTGTGCATGCCTTCACCCTCTCAATCAATACCCTCCCATAAAATTTCCTAGGAATACTCAAAAAACTTATACCTCTGCAATTTGAGCACTCACCTTTATCCCCTTTTCCTTTGTACAATGGCACTATACATGCATTCCGCCAATTCTCATGCTTTTCACCATGAGCCATACATACACTGAATATCTCCACCAACCAGTCAACAACAAAGTCTACCCCTTTTTTGATAAATTCCTCTGCAATATCATTCAAGCTTGACGCCTAGCCGGCCTTCATTTTCCGCAAAGCTTTCACTACCTCTTCTCTATTTACCAAAACATTCTCCCGCACCACCTCGACCAAAACAACCTATATCTGCCACTCTATCATCTCGCACATTCAACAAACCTTCAAAATACTCACTCGATCTCCTCACTTCACCACTACTTGTTATTACCTCCCCATTAGCTCCCTTCACCGATGTTCCCATTTGTTTTCCTGTCTTACGCACTGTTTTGCTTCCTTCCAAAACTTCTTTTTATTCTCCCTAAAATCTAATGATACTCTCTCACCCCAACTTTCATTTGAACTCTTTTTCACCTCTTGCGCCTTTCTCTTGACCTCCTGCCTCTTTCTTTTATAAATCTCCCAGTCATTTGCATTATTTCCCTGCAAAAATCGTCTAATGCCCTTCACTAGCAATCTTACTTTTTCATCCTACCACTCACTACCCTTTCTAATCCCATTCATTCCCCCACTCCCCTTACGTCTTTTGTTTTCACCTTTTTCATTTCTGCACTTAATCTCTCCTGGTACTTCATCAAACAAGTCTCCTTCCCAAGCTTGCTTACTCTCACCTCTCTCCTTACCACAACATTTTCTCCTCTTTTTTGAAAACCTCCACAAGATAATGATCCTCTCAGCACATTAACATCCAAAAGTCTCTGTTTCACGCGCCTATCAATTAACACCTAATCCAATAACGCTCTCTGGCCATCTCTCCTACTTATATATGTATACATATGTATATCTCTTTTTACACCAGGTATTCCCAAATACCAGTCCTTTTTCAGCGCACAAATCTACACGTTCTTCACCATTTCCATTTACAACAATGAACAACCATGTTGAAAGATAGTTGTTCTCTAATCAAAATTTTGTCATCTATGTCCCCTTCATTGCCATATATGTATGGACTTATCAAAACACATAAACAAAATTTTCCAGCAAGACTTAGAGTGAGTTCAGTAGGCTCCATCACATATGAATTATCAAAGTGGCTAGTTTCTTTATTAAGCCCTTTAGTGGGTAAGATATCAAATTCTAATTTCTGAAGAGTGTAAATTTAGTCAACAAGCTTATCAATATCAATGTTAATTTTGATTTCAAACTAGTTAGCTTTGAAGTTTCCTCGCTTTTCACAAAAGTTATCGTTGATGATCTTTTAGAATATTTGTTTGATGTCTTGGATGATACTCATTTACCTGTTACAAATTCTGTTTTCATTGGACTGATAAAATTGTGTATAAAAGACTATGTATTCCATT